>NC_140597.1:19339049-19794049 GCF_057381915.1 Diplotaxodon limnothrissa
CTAAACCACCAGGTCATTCAGTGTTCCCTTAGTGCCAAAATATAACAGATGTTGGTGTATTATAACTGAAGTAATGATGTTAAGTCCTTAAAGTCATATTCATGAAGCAATTTTTATTTTTGTATGATACCTGATTTATATGGATTATGGCTGAAGTAAACTAAAGCCTAAAATACTTAGTCATTTGTTTAATAGTAATTTAACATCATATAATTCACATATAAAACTATAAATTGTGATTTTAAATGGTTTAAAAGCATGTAGAATAGCATATGTAGGCAAGTATATTTCTCCGCTTTTTATTAAGAAGCAAAAACAAAAAGGAAAAAAAAAAAGAAACAGGGCAGGGTTCAGTGGTTGAATCATCCGTCCCCACCAATGCCAAAACCAAATCTACACCCTTGTGGGTAGTGGATCTAGTCTTGTGACTCTGCGTCACCGTCTCCTGTCTGCAGTGACTCAGAGTCAGCTGACTGAAGAGTTGCTGCTGATTGGCCTAGGCTGACAGAAAAACAGTTAAGTTTAATAAACATGAAACGCGTCAAAGATCAATAAATCAGTCAGACCTGAGAACTTGGACACTCGTTTTGAAGTTTTAAACTTTATTTAAAATGTCCCTGAGTGTTTACTTGGTGTTTTTAGAGATAAAGGTTGAGTTATCAGTTGAAAGGTTTTATTGTCCAGATTTCAGGACCAGGTTTAAAACGCTTCAGTCACGTGACCATGAGCATATCTTTGGTTTTGATTGGAGAGTAAGCAGCAGAGCCCGAATGATTGATTTATTAATCCCGTCAGCTGTGAGCTCTGATCAGTCCGCCTAATTATTGATGATTAGTTTCATATCGAAAGCCTGCTCTGTGATCAGGTGTTGAAACCGTCTTGTAAGGATGACTTTGCGATATTTTATCATGAACTTTAAACTGGTCACATGACTCAGGGAAAGTACCTCATTGGAAAGCCGCTGAGTCATTCCTCGGTTGCCATTGGTCCTGTGGGCGGGACTCTGAGAAAGAGCCAATAGAAGGCCGAATCTGTGTTTACTTCCCTGACGTCACAGACGTCGTTTCCCACGTTTGTCGCGGAAGTAAACATAAAGCAGAGCGAGAGATTTCAAAGTGCGTCACAAACTCACCAACTCCCGGACCTGGACACCTCTCAGCGGACATAGACATAAACCCGGCCTCCGGTTGACTATCAGCGAACAACACGCAGACATACACCCAGCCTCCGGTTGACGATCAGCGTACAGAGACACAGGTGTACCCGGTGTCAGCGGCAGGATGTCGGTGACTGTTAAGGCCTACCTGCTGGGGAAGGACGAGGCGGTGAAGGAGATCCGCCGGTTCGCGGTGGATCAGGACGTGTCCTGCAGCTTCGAGTACCTGAGCAGGAAAACTGCGGACGTGTTTGGAAACCTGAACAACTTCAACCTGTTTTACCGAGGTGAGCGCGCGGGGGTTCAGATGAGGGATTTACACTCTGACCGCTTCCTGGATTCTTATTGATTGTTTTAAGTTGTGACTGTGAGAGTGAGGACGTAACGGAGTTAGTGCGCAGGCGCACACTCACCTGACCAGACTCACCCGTTTCCCTGTAAACACATGAAACCGTAATCAGTTGTCGAATTAATCTTTATTTATAGTCATGTAAACGGACAAACACCCTCAAAGTTAGTCTGGAATTATAAAGTCACCTGCAGCCTTTGTAGTTCACCAGTGTGTGACTAATGATGATGATGGTGTTGCAGATGAAGATGGGGACCTGGTGGCCTTCTCCTCTGATGATGAGCTCATGATGGGTCTGGGGTGCATGAAGGACTCCACCTTCCGCCTCTTCATCCGAGGTATGTTTGCAGTTTGTATAAATGTTATTGCTCGCGGTATCCGTCCTCCAGCTGTGGTAATATAGCTTCATTCTTACAGAGAAGAAGGAGCACAGACGGGACTTCCCTCTCCATGCTTTCCCTCCCTTTGCCTTTGGGCCTCCCCCTCCCCCTGCTGGAGGTCCTCCACCTCCCCATGCTGGAGGTCCTCATGCCCCACCCCATGGACCACACATGGGTCCGCCTCCTCCTCATGTGGCCCCACCCTACACCATGCACCCCAACGTTACCTGTGATGGCTGCGATGGCCCTGTGATTGGGACCCGCTTCAAGTGTTCAGTGTGTCCGAACTACGACCTCTGCTCCTCCTGCCAGGCTAAGGGGAAGCACACTGAGCACGCTCTACTGCCCATTTGGCACCCACTGCAGGTGAGTCTACCTGTGCAGGTCTGCAGGTGTCCTGTTCAGGCCCTTCAAAACATGACTGTGAGGCTGTGTTTTACAGTGGTTTCCTCGGGGGAAGTGGATGAAGAGGATGAGACACTGCATGTGGAACCTGAACCAGAACCAGGCTCAGAACCAGGACAACGACCCGGACCAGAACGAGTCTAGCCCTTCCAAACCTGTTGCTGATGCCAACACCCCCTCTGGTGAGTTCTGCCATCTTGGTTAAAGTGATACTTGATCAATAAGTCAGATCAGAGCAGATAAGGTCAGGAAGCGATGTACAAGAGGGAAAATGCAGCAACATTTCAAAATAAAAAGACCACGTGCGGACTGAATGGTCATGACATCAGAGCCGCGTTTGTGTGGCCCTTTAAACATCCTGTCACAGCACTAAAATAATGTTATGTGTGACATCTGTGTGATTTTAAAACATCTTTTATTTCTCCCTGCAGGCTCTCAGACCAACGTGGACTTCCTGAAGAACATTGGCGAGGGCGTGGCAGCCATGTTGAGCCCACTAGGTGAGTGTCAGTCTCATTTAAACAGTTGTTTGATGCTGTAAGGTAAAGACTATGATGTCACTGTGTTTGTGCATGTGAGATGAGTGAACATCTCTAGCTGGCTCTAAAACAGGAAGTGGTGTGTGTGTGCTTTACACAGGTATCGATGTGGACATCGACGTGGAGCACGAGGGCCAACGGACCAAGGTGACCCCACCTACTCAGAGTGGGGGGGGTGAGGGCGATGAGGAGATGGAGCATACGAGCAGTGAGGACGGGGCCAGTCTAGGAGCAAAGGTAACTTTTAATTTTATAAAACCTCAAAGTGCTTCATGATGTAAATATCAGAAGAAAGAACAATCAGCTGATCCTGACGGGACAGCAGGGAGGAAGAACTACCTTTTAACATCTCCTGTGACCTTTTAGCGTGGTGACCCTCAGGTGAGCAAGGACTCTGATGAGGAGTGGACCCACCTGAGCTCCAAAGAGGTCGACCCCTCCACAGGTGAACTGCAGTCCCTGCAGCCCGACAACCAGGAGCAGGGGCCCCTCTCTGAGGGGCAGGCGGGCCCCAGCGGGCTGAGGGAGGCGGCACTGTACCCACACCTGCCTCAAGGTAAGCTGGCATCCACACTCTGTGACTTTAGTTCTGTTAGTACTGACCTCTAAACCCTGCTGACCTCTTGCCCTCAGAGGCTGACCCCCGCCTGGTTGAGTCCCTCGCCTCAATGCTCTCGATGGGCTTCACTGACGAAGGCGGCTGGCTCACCCGCCTCCTTCAGGCCAAGAACTTTGACATCGGCGCTGCGCTGGACGCCATCCAGTATGCCAAGCAGCCCCGCCCACACTAGCACTGATGATATCATCACGATGTCACAACATGCATCTGATTATTTCTGCTCTGTTGTCTGAATGATAATCAATACTGTCCATTAATCAATGTTTCTGTTCTCTTTATTGATCATCATATAAACATTTCTGTGTGAGCAATAAAAGCATGAAGAAAAGCACAGTCTGTCAGAGTCTCCTCTTTAGAAACACACAAATGCACAATCACTCCGGGAGACGTTTAACAAGGAAGTCGTCGTCAAAGTTAAAGTCCTCGCCGCTGTCGAACATGGAGGTAACAGGAAGAAGAGGGCGGGGCCTGCTGATTATTCCAGAGCAGGAGGGAGCAGCGACACCACTTAAAGACCGACTCCACTCACCAACTGCAGGCTTCTCCCCCTCCTGCACCTTTGAGTCAGGGCTGAGGAAATTATCCCACCTGGTGGTGAAGAGGGTGGGGCTACAGGTGTTTATGGTTGAAGGTGTTTGGAGTTTCATACAGTTTAGCTGCAGAGAAGAGCAAAGGTTAAAGGTCAAGTACATGAGGAGGCATTCTGCTCTTCTCACAGTCTGAAGGTCATGGGTCTGAGCGCTGAAGGTGAGCAGCTCTGTTTACCTGTTCAGATGTGTGGACATCCTCTGGTCCTGCTTCCTCGGCTCGCTTCCTCTTCCTGTCACAGGTCAAAGCGATGATTTCAGTGTGATTAGTGATGCTGAACTCTAAGAACTCTTTGTGAGCCACTCATCATGAATGAGTAATGAACTGCTGTTCCTCCAAATGTCTTTAAAAACAAGTCTAAATTTATGTGGGATTTTCTCTGATCCACACAGGCTCAAATATGTACGCAAACCTCCACTGATATTTGGTTTAATGCTCCTTAGCAAGTTCCACATCGACCCCATGCTTCAACAAGCCTCTTTTCTAACAACATTCACACATTCACACTCAGATGGACGCATCGGAGAGCAACTTGGGGTTAGTATCTTGCCCAAGGATACTTGGCATGCAGACTGGAGGAGCCAGGGATCAAACCACCAACCTTCCGATCAGTAGGCGACCTGCTCTACCTCCTGAGCTACAGCCACCCCACAGATAAAGATGAAGGCGGTAACCCCAGCGAAGACTGTTTCCTTGAATCTTATTGAATTGAAACAACTAGAAGCTCAGTGTTCCAACATTCACATGTTAGGGTACAACACATATGCTACGGTAAGGTTGAGCCAGGATGAGATTGGGTACCAAGCCCCAAGTGGGATGGAAGAAGGATAGCTGTGAGAGGACCTGAATGACAGGATCATGGCAAGGCTTGAAACCTGGATCCTCCAAAGATCTACCAGATGACTATCCAGCTGATGCTTGTACAGGTGTTCCTGTAGTTCTTCTTTTATCGTCACTCTGTTCTGGCCAAAACTTTTAAAAATGCTGTACAAATAAAGCTGACTTGACTTAAATCTTTCAGTAACTAAGTTGAGCCGGAGGATCAGAGACGATCCTAAATTAATTCAACAGTTCCTTACCCTAACATTCATGCCTGTGATGATGATGATGCCTCCAACAACACCTGTCAACATTCACCTGTCAGTCATCTTGATGCCATGGAGCTGCCTTCGATTTCCTAAATCCTTCTCCTCAGGCTCTGCCTCATCGTCTTGCTCCACCTCCTCAGGTGTGTCCAAGTATTTGCTCCAGCGGCTCACCGGTTCGTCTGTCTGCTCCTCATCCTCCTGCTGCTCCTCCTGCTGCTCCTGCTCCCTGTAAACGGGAAAGACCTGTGAAGACCTGGTGGTGTTAAAAGACGGCGGGACTACAACACACAGTGGAACTGAAACCTGGTTACCATAGTGACCAAGAACGGCGATCTTGCTCCTCCATCATGGCTCCTCTCATGGCGTTTAGTTTCTGAACGTGACGTCTGCAGTCTGCCGCATTGCCCCGCCCAAACTCCTACCGATCAATCAGATGAGATCGATCAGTCAGAGGATAAACTAAGAGCAGGCTGGTAAATGCAATGACGTCCTCACACTGAGCTGTTTATGTGACCTCTGATTGATAAGAAACACAGTTTATACATTAATGATACCCATGAACCATCCTGCGTGACACCCACGAAGACTAGCCAGAGAACAGAAAGTACAGCAATAAAGGTTATTCAAAGCAGTAGGGTACGAGTGAACAGAGTCAACAGGTGTTTTCTTTCTGTTTGTTAATGATCAATATAAGGTTTAGAACTAAAACATAAAAGCATGAATCGATGATATTGTTATTGATAAAGCGACTGATAGATTCTGACCTTCAGCAATGACTGTTTCTCTCCACACAGTTTACAGCTCCACTTTCTCGCCTTTTTCACCTGTCAGACAAAACATAGGGCAAAGAAATAAATGGACCTCATATTGATCTTCTGATTTTTATCCGTGATTGTTATTGTGATCCGTAGCATTATTGATAAACGATCAGCTGTTAATATCAGTGCCCTAGCCTATGTACCTATGTAAAGTGTTGGAGTGTTTACGCTGTAAGGGTGGCGCTGTCACTTGGTGTTCGCTCTCTCTGGGGTAGAGTATCACTTCCTGTTCCTGTTCTAACACACAGTGGTGTTTTTGTGTAGCTTATCTGCATCTCCAATTTAATTCAAACTTCTAGATAATTTATTTCATAGTGTAATCTTCGCGTGCTTTGTGCAAGTGACAACACTCTGTGTTGATTCACCCGCTAATGGTTTTCACAGTATTCACTCACTAGCTGTGTCCCAAAACGTAGACTGCATCCTTCGGAGGACCCGGCCTTCGCGGTCTACTTGGGCCGGGTCCTAATCAATAATATAAATCAAATTAATTTCAATTACATTTGGAGAAACAAGCAACATTATATTAGGAAGAATGATATAGTGAAGTCATTTGAAGAAGGAGGTTTGAATGCGATTGATTTTGAAGCAATTGATGGTTCAATGGATGTTAACATATAACAAATTCATAGATAAATGTGCCATATCATGTACTCAAAGTAAATTCATTAAAGTTGTGAAAGCCATTCCCCCTGCAATGACTTAGATGGCTGGCCAGTTTAACCTATTCTTCCTCTATAATTTGTGTCCTTAATAATCAATGATCGCCAATTTAAAGGAAAGGCACGCAATAACAATTTTTTAAAGACAATTTTCACCAAACAACTTTTCCCTTCTCAACTAAAAAAAATATTTAGAGATTATAATTCAAAGTTTTTGACTATCTTTCCAATTCCACCTAAAGCAACAGAAAATCATTTTAAAATTTTAAATTCCATATATCCGTCCAACGACTATCTTCAGAAGAAATTCAATACAAACACGCACTTTCTGCAATACTGATATTGAGACTACAGAGCATCTTTTTTATTCATGTGAAAGTTCCAGATCTTTTTGGGATGGTTTTCAGTACTGGTTAACCTCTAAAAATATTGACTGCACGTCTCTAACTTTTCAAGTAATTATTATTATTTGACCTACGAACAAAAAAAAAAAATAGAATTTGGGATTAACAACTTTACAGTCGCAAATTTTTTCATTCACAAATGAAATTACTCCGATTTTTGCTGGCTTTAAATATGAAATCCTGCTGTGGAAGGCTTCATTAGACAAGTGTAACCTAAATAAAGTTCACACCTTACTTGAATTTTTGATTCAGCTTTTTAATTGATGTAGCTAGATTGTATGTGCGTACCTTTGTTTTTTACTTTTATATGACAGGTCACCTTACCTATGGAAGCCCGTTTCCACCACTAAAAAAAAAAAAAAGGATATTAACTCGAAATTTCGACTTATTTTCTTGAAATTTTGACTTCGAAATTTCGAGTTACAGATCCTTTTTTAAAAAAAAAATTTTAGAGGCTGCTTTATGCTGTTTCTGGCCTATAATGTTCTTTAAATGTTCTTTGTTCGACGACTGCTTTGTCCTTAACCACTTATACCTGTATGTAACTTTTTGTTGACATGTAAATTAAGAGCTTTAATTAATATTTTGTTTGACAATAAAAAAATAAATTAAAAAAACTCCTGGGATATCGTCACGTGTCAGCGCCACAGGAGCACCTCAGGTGACTTTGATTTTCTGGCGTCACACAGGTGAGCGTGGATACGGGTGCCTAATGTTTTGTCCACCATCACTGATGATGACTTCATGTTATAAACAGCGCGCGTTCACTGTGACGTCAGTGTGAGCCATCTGAGAACGGCTCCATTACTAATAAATACACTGATTCTCCAGCCTGAGAAAAGCACCTGCATGCTAACCCTGTTAGCCTCACGCTGTCCGCTCTCACCTGTTGCACCTGGAAGCTCTGACAGCGGAAACACCTGACGATGTGAAACTCCTGACCCATGGCCCCACGGTCCCGTTCTTCCGGTGTCCGTCCGGACTGTTCAGTTTTCGCGGGTCTGTTTCAACCCGGGTTCCACGTCACAGCTTGCGTGACAGCAGTAACGGCCACAGTAAGCGCGCCCCCTGCAGGCCGGAGGATGACGTGTTTCGGGGGCGACTCGAGGGGCTCAGCTCCCAGTCACATGTCAGGCGTATGTGGTCTTCTAATTAGTATTAGCAGAATATGCTGCTTGCTAATGTCGTCTGCGCCTCACATTTGAAAACAATTCATTCAACTGGGACACATGACAATGCCGTCCCCAAAAGCAGCCTTCTTAGTTTGAGGACTTCAGAATACTTTATTGATCCCTGGTGGAGACTTAATGTAGAGTCTAGGAAAAATCTCAATAATATACACAGGTTTTATAGTGGACCCTTTAAATTCAGCTCAGTTTAATTTATACATCATCAAATCACAACAGCAGTCACCTCAAAGTCCTTTATACTGTAAGACCCTACATTAATACTGATCATGCGAAAAAAACGTCTTTTTAACAGGAAGAAACCACCGACAGGCTCAGCCTCTGTAGAGGAATACAGAACACAAAATGACTAATTAAGGGAATTGGAATAAGAACACCAAACCAGAAATCAGAATCAGGATTAAGAAAACAAAAATAAATGAAAAAAAGTTTAGGATCCTTGACTTGGGAAAAACCCTGTTTTAGAGTGACACTAGCAGCAATATCGCATGCCTTCGACTGAGAGTCGAATCCATCCAAGCACGCTCCAGGATGAGTCTAGTAGAACAAAATATCAGCATGTGACCTTACCTGGTGCACAGGTGAGTCTGACATCTCGTTTTACTTTATCAGGTGAAGTTTGGCTCAGTGGATTATCACCAGAACTGCAGGTAACGATTTTCCCACGCTCTGAAAAAGTGTGTCACTTCCTGCATCAGTGCTGAGGTCAGAGGTCACATGAACCTACAAACACCTGCTCACCAGTTTATCAAAACTAATCTACTTTAAACGTCTTTTCTGAAAGTGTAACTGTGTCATTAATAAAAATCTTATAAACCTGAAGTAAGACGATGAAGCACGAGACGACCTCTGACCTTTGAGCCTGTCATATGTTGCACCGACCCTTTAAATGATGACATATTTCTCAAAGATGACACAGCAGCGTAAGAACTTCCTCCAGTATTTATTAGAACAACAGATCAACACAGTGAGTTTAAAATCAGGTCAAACACATAAAAACACGATGACATCATCACAAACAGAGTGATGTCATCACACAGGCAGTGGAGAGAACAAACAAGGCTTCAAAGTAAGAGTCCAGGTGTAAACACACCTGGTGAAATATGGCGTCTTCATCGTTATTGATTATAAACCATTAGTACTGATCATAAATCTTTATTTCACAATAAAAGTCTGATGCAACTCACATGTGTTTGAGTCTTCTACAGGGGAACTCGCCAACCATTTATCGGTTTCTGTTTCCTGTTCACTGATTGGTCCTGCAGAGACACAGGAGCTGATCAATGAATAATTCAAAAGATGGATCTATACAGCGTTGTGGAACACTTCCTCCAGCTCCTTCACAGTAAAACACCTCAGTCACAATATAAGGGCTTTTATTGTGAAACATCTAAAGGAAATGTAGACCTTTAACAGATCAATGCGCTTATTGATTGATCAGATTGTCTCTAATCGATAAGATCTGAAACACTGAAACAGGAAGTTTAGTCTGCAGGACCCGCCAGCCAATCAGAGTCACTGTAACATCATCAGAGAGGCTCCAGTCCCATGATCCACTTAGCTGATTACATCGGTTACCTGTATGGTGCACATGGACAGGTGAGGGAGGTGCTCAGGTAGAATGCCGCGTGAGTTCATGGTCGGAGGCGGAGCTTATCTGGCGCTCCACTGCCCGCTGAGCCTTGCAGGCGGCCATTTTGGCCTGGATGTCCCTCTTCCTTTCAAAGTAGTCGACAAGCGGCGGCTCTGTCAGCATCGAAGCCAACACCTGCTCAAAGGTGATCGACCAATCCGTATCCAACACGCTACCCTGCCTCTGCTCGCCGCCCCTGATCAGCACCGTGTCCTCAGCGATATCCTCGCACTGCAGCGAGCCGGCACTCACCACCGAATATGAAGACACTGACGCATCATCTTTTGTTTCCTCGTCGGACATCTGAGGCGCCACCACCTCCAGCTGGGCGTCAGCCAGAGCTCGGCACACTTCGGACTCACCAGACGCCCCGTGACCAGGCCCCTCCTCCTCCCCCTGAGGGCTGTGGGGCAACGTCTGAGCAGAGAGCGAGGTCTGTGGCGTGGTCTCGCGCTTCTTGGTGCCGTTGTTGAACTTCTTGCCCACTTCACCGATGCGCAGCAGCAAACTGGCAACCGTGGCGATGGCGTGATAGAGCTGCTGCTCAAGAGCCTCCTCGCTGAACATGTTGTACAGAGTTTTACACAACTCAATGAACTGCTCCTGCACGCACAGACATACACACACACACATATATATATATATATATATAAATATATACAATAACAGACACACAGCTGTACAGGATATTTTACTTGTATGCTTGTTTGTGGCTTCCTCTCCCCACCAGGACTAAGAAAAAAAACACTAATTACTTAATTTTATTAAAATTAATCAGTCTCTCTGTGGCGACCTGTCCAGGTGCACGCTGCCTTTAACACCCCCTTAGATACCTGGTTTGAACCATCCTTGCTACCTGGGTGTCACACTTGTGTCTGTAAAAAAACGGTGTAACACCTCACATTCTCACCTGGTTCATCCTCGGCAGGTCTTTGATGGTCTCTCTCTTGGTCTCCTTCTCCTTGGCCCACATCCTCAGGTAGTACCTGTAGTCCTTCACCTCTAAAACAGACCAAAGGTCAGGGGTCAAACGATTGGGCCAAGCCTCAGAGTGATTCCTCCTCCTTAAAGACTCGAGTCAGGGAGGTCAAGTTACCTTTTTTCTCCTCACTGTCTCCATCTTTTGGCTCCTCACCTGTTCAGATAGAGATCATCATCATCCTCATTATCAAACTTTGGGGTTAAATGTGAGAATGGAACAGACGGTCTAAAGATGGATGAGGTCACCATGACCTCATTTTCCAGGTTAAATTCAATCCTGAGCTGACGGTCTTCTAAGTTTAGCTAACGCTGAGGAATTCACCTGATAGCTTAGCCAGAAATTTTCAAATTATCTGCTAATGTTATGATCATCATCACAAAAACACGAGAAAAACATTAGAATAACTTGGCAGCAGAGTAACATCCCTAACCCTCAAACCAAACAGACACAAACCTGGTGTCACTTCCTGCTGCCGCAATGCATTCTGATCAGAGAAGTAGGAAGCTTCTGGAAGGAAACATCACAGGAAGAGGAAGAAGGAAAAGAGGAAGGAGAAGCAGAGTGAAATGTTCAGGTGTGTTAATCCAAGGTTTGTTCATGCAGATTGATC
The DNA here is from genome assembly GCF_057381915.1 of Diplotaxodon limnothrissa. Taxonomy (NCBI): domain Eukaryota; kingdom Metazoa; phylum Chordata; class Actinopteri; order Cichliformes; family Cichlidae; genus Diplotaxodon; species Diplotaxodon limnothrissa. The sequence continues at coordinate 19,350,470 of NC_140597.1, forward strand.
AGTTTGAGTTAAGCTTCATGCAGACTCAACGATTACCGACAACCACAGGATCCTCTCTGAACAGCAGGGAGGAAGAACTCCATTTTAACAGGAAGTGACAACAGATGTGTGTGTGTGTGTGTGTGTGTGTGTGTGTACCTCGAGGTTCCTCCTCGGTGAAGAACTGCGTGGCCTCTAGAGCAGACTCCGCCTCCTCTGGACACAGAGCTAAAACAAACAAGCAGCAGGTGAGTCGCAGGTTCTCCACCTGTGGTTCAGTCTTTGATCCATTCAGTTCTCACCAGCTCTCAATTTACCACCCTTCAAAACCAGGAGACCCCACAGAGACCCAAAACCCGACTTCGACCCCATTCACACCTGGTCCACCACGCTGGGTTTGGCTCCAAAAATCTGACAGTGTAAAGGCTGGAACCTCTGACGTCACGGCCAGCGGGTTACAGAATTCATCAGGACCAAAACCAGATCAGTGCAGAATAAGGAAGAGCTGATCTCATGATTCAGGGTTACACTCACCTGTACAGGTGAGCTGTGTTACCTGGAGGTAGGTGGAGCTTGTACAGTAGCTTCAGTTTTTCCGTCATGTCCCCGTGATACATCCCACCTGCAAAACATACACACTAAGACCTGTGGAGCTCTGTAACCTGAAGCTCTAATCTTGACCTGTAATATATAATATGTACTTTGGATTGTCGATCTGTAATCTATTTTCTGAAGTGCTAATCTAGATCTGTAATCTTTCGTTTGGATCACTAATCTATGATCTGCATATGTAATATGTAATCTGAGGCTGTAATCTGGGCTCACTCAGTCCGGTGATGAACTCTTTAAAGTTGACTAGCCCATCCTGGTTCTGGTCCAGCAGCCTGAAGAGGCGGGCCGACAGGGTTGGGTTGTGCCCTCCGCAGACCCAGGGAGCGAGCGAGACGAAGAGCTGACGGAACTGAAGCGGGTCGATGCGGTACTGCTCCAAGTACGGCAGGCTGGGATCGTGACGCTCAGCGGCAGAGCTGCTGGAACCCCAGTAACAGCTGGTCATGTGTTTGGACTGGATCGGCAGAATGGACAAAAAAGGAGGCGGGGTTAGAGGCAGTAACATGCTTGAACATACAGGTAGAGCTATGTTTACGTCACAGAACAGATTTGAAAAAGGAAAAAATGAAGTTCTGACTCTTGCAGGGTCACACAAAAACAAGGTCACTTCCTGTCTGATAAACAGGCGCGGGTTACACCTACATTTCTTCATAAGTAATCAGACGTGATGGAAGCTACTGTTAGACAGGAACAACGAGAACACCGGGAAAGGACACATCAACACTTTGGTCCAGAAGCAGAAACAAGAACATCAAAAGGCCGTGGGAAGGGGTGCTTTCCTTCATCACAGCATACAGCCAAGTGAGGAAGACCCTCCGAGAAGGCTTGCTGTCTCACAGAGCAAACTCAGAGCACCCAGGAGCAGAAAGACTAGAGTGTAAAAGGCTGAGCAGCTCTGGATCAGCCTGCAGGACGATGAGGAGGTTTCGTCCTGTTTGCTGAAACACTTTCTAACAGAATTGGTGAAAAAATGTTTTTGGTTTATTTCACACCTGAACATCAGGTCAGCACAGGAACCGTGTAACAAACATGAACTCACCTTGAACAGACAGTAGAGCTCCTCCAGCTCTTCAATACTGAAGGCTGACTCTGTCATCATCGCTCTCACCTGCACACACACACACACACACACACACACACACACACACCTGTGAGCTCAATGTCTTCATTAACGCGCTGTATAAGCTCGTGAAAACACTCACCACACTTCTCTTGGCAGTGTCCTCCAGGGACTGGATGACCTTTAACCTCTGCTTGAACCTCATCTGCTCAATGACATCAGAGCGCAGACTGCCAAACTTCTGCACAGAGAAGAAGAAGCTGCAGTTACCTCAGAGAAGAGGACGCCTTTCATCACAAACATCCTTCCTGCACCACCAAACCTGCTCATCAACCTGCCGAGGAAGATCCATCAGCTCGTGTAGGGAACGAGAAAGACTCAGTCAGTTTGGCGCCGCTCTCAACAGGTAGTGTGGACTGTTAGACCACCCACAGAGCTTTACAGTCCACTCTGGGTGCATTAAGCCCAACAATACAGTGGGGCAAAAAAGTAGTCAGCCACCGATTGTGCAAGTTCCCCCACCTAAAATGATGACAGAGGTCAGTAATTTGCACCAGAGGTACACTTCAACTGTGAGAGACAGAATGTGAAAAAAAAATCCATGAATCCACATGGTAGGATTTGTAAAGAATTTATTCGTAAATCAGGGTGGAAAATAAGTATTTGGTCAATAACAAAAATACAACTCAATACTTTGTAACATAACCTTTGTTGGCAATAACAGAGGTCAAACGTTTACTATAGGTCTTTACCAGGTTTGCACACACAGTAGCTGGTATTTTGGCCCATTCCTCCATGCAGATCTTCTCGAGAGCAGTGATGTTTTGGGGCTGTCGCCGAGCAACACGGACTTTCAACTCCCGCCACAGATTTTCTATGGGGTTGAGGTCTGGAGACTGGCTAGGCCACTCCAGGACTTTCAAATGCTTCTTACGGAGCCACTCCTTTGTTGCCCGGGCGGTGTGTTTTGGATCATTGTCATGTTGGAAGACCCAGCCTCGTTTCATCTTCAAAGTTCTCACTGATGGAAGGAGGTTTTGGCTCAAAATCTCACGATACATGACCCCATTCATTCTGTCCTTAACACGGATCAGTCGTCCTGTCCCCTTGGCAGAAAAACAGCCCCATAGCATGATGTTTCCACCCCCATGCTTCACAGTAGGTATGGTGTTCTTGGGATGCAACTCAGTATTCTTCTTCCTCCAAACACGACGAGTTGAGTTTATACCAAAAAGTTCTACTTTGGTTTCATCTGACCACATGACATTCTCCCAATCCTCTGCTGTATCATCCATGTGCTCTCTGGCAAACTTCAGACGGGCCTGGACATGCACTGGCTTCAGCAGCGGAACACGTCTGGCACTGCGGGATTTGATTCCCTGCCGTTGTAGTGTGTTACTGATGGTGACCTTTGTTACTTTGGTCCCAGCTCTCTGCAGGTCATTCACCAGGTCCCCCCGTGTGGTTCTGGGATCTTTGCTCACCGTTCTCATGATCATTTTGACCCCACGGGATGAGATCTTGCGTGGAGCCCCAGATCGAGGGAGATTATCAGTGGTCTTATATGTCTTCCATTTTCTGATGATTGCTCCCACAGTTGATTTTTTCACACCAAGCTGCTTGCCTATTGTAGATTCACTCTTCCCAGTCTGGTGCAGGTCTACAATACTTTTCCTGGTGTCCTTCGAAAGCTCTTTGGTCTTGGCCATGGCGGAGTTTGGAGTCTGACTGTTTGAGGCTGTGGACAGGTGTCTTTTATACAGATGATGAGTTCAAACAGGTGCCATTCATACAGGTAACGAGTGGGGGACAGAAAAGCTTCTTACAGAAGACGTTACAGGTCTGTGAGAGCCAGAGATTTTCCTTGTTTGAGGTGACCAAATACTTATTTTCCACCCTAATTTACGAATAAATTCTTTACAAATCCTACCATGTGAATTCATGGATTTTTTTTTCACATTCTGTCTCTCACAGTTGAAGTGTACCTCTGGTGCAAATTACTGACCTCTGTCATCATTTTAAGTGGGGGAACTTGCACAATCGGTGGCTGACTAAATACTTTTTTGCCCCACTGTAGTTCATGTTCAGTACAAAAACCCAACATTGGTGTTTGAGGGTCTCTGCCTAGGTGCAGACCGTCATCTATTCAACTCTATTTTCGATTCAGGTTTTTTCACACAGTGCCAAATCACAATAACAGTGGCCTTAAGATGCTTCATATTGAAAGGTCACAACCACAGCCCTTAATGTGACAGCTGACTTTCAGCCAGTTAAGTTAACGGTGAATATTTTATTTGTGCTTTCGAAATGAAAAAGTCCTGGAGAATCGCTTCGCTCAAGCAGCACTAAAGCTTTAGTGTGGAGGTGGACCCCACGGGGCTAACCGTCCTGATGTGTTGGCCGCTAGGGCTGTTCGATATAACGATATGCATCGGATGACGATATAAAAACGTCGATAGTTTCATTTTACGCTATCGTTTGTTTCATGGTGTCGCAAAATAAACTGTTTACGGCAATATTTGTTCATTATTTTGATGGTCACTGTAGTGGCCATATTAATTTCTTAAAGCTCTCTCTTTCTTTAAAGTTCTCTTATATTTAATATAACCACACTACAGACAGAAGTGCTTGTTTTTATGCGTTGTCGTTAGCAACAATGACGGTAACCGCATCACATGTCCGCTTGTTTATTTTCCACATAAACCTTTCACAATAAAGCTCAAGATCCTGTTGAGACTTTTCAAAATAAACTGAATCACGTGAAAGATGCAGAGTGTTTATGGATGAGAAGTAAAAAGAGCCGCCAGGTGCTAAAAAAAATAAACCTTAGACTCAAACGTTAGAACAGGCTTTTCCCCGCAGCACGCCGTGTAAGAAACACTCACAAAGAAAACGGCGGCCGTTACAACTTATGTCTAAAAATGTATCGTTTCAATTAAAACACTCGACTCCAGGTACGCAACGCCCAGCTGGAAACACTTCACGCAAGTTGAGCTGCCTGAAATTCACAGAATTTACAGAAAATGTAAAAATTTTGTGATTTATATCGTCCTTTATTCCTCTTGTACTCCGTGTGTATTTGACTCTGTGGGGTTTGTGGCCCTTCCTCCTGCAGCTCTGGGTGAAGACCTAACGTGCAGCTCAAAGGCAGCATGCAGCGTGTTCTTAAGGCGGAATAATTCATTAAATATTAGAAAACATTTACGTTTCCAACATCAGTCACAACGTAGAGCTCTGATCGTTTTATTGGCTGTCTACATAAAGTAGTCTGTTTTTCTAGGTTCTGACCTTCACGTCATCCGTCTGAATTTATCCCAGTGAGAAAGCTTAGTGACCCCCCCCCCACCACCACCACCACTCTGGCATCACCTCGTACGATGACTTTATGAGGTCAAAGACATCGATTTCAGGCGACGGCTCGTCTCCACTTGTCAGCTGGGCGTGCGGGTGAGGGATGGGCGGAGCCACCGTCTGTTTATTGACCACATTATCCAGGTACCTGCAACACAAGTTGGATTTATTCCTCAGGTGTACACAGAACAGTTCGGAGTGAGCCGATTCTGGCTCTGGACTCGTACCTGCCCAGGATGGTCATGGCCTCTCCCTCGTCGCTACAGGAGAGCAGGGCATCCATGTTGTCATGGAGGACAGCCAGCGCCACCTGCGGGTACATTTAGAGACTGGAAGTCATTCAGCTATAGCACAATCTCATTCACATCCAAAATAATGGATCTGTGGGTGTCCCTGGGTCCATCAGCACTCCTACCTGAAAGATGACCTTGATGCCCTCATAGAAGAAGCAGTCGACCAACAGGACGGCGCTGTCGAAGGGCATCACAGACAGGAAGAGGGTGAGGAACCAGGACAGGCTGATGGTGGAGATGACCCCCAGCTCCTGCATGTGTTCATAGAGCAGGGGGAGGAAGGACCGGGTCAGCTCCTCAAACACCCCCTGATCCACCAGAGCTCCTGCAGGACATACGGAAACCACGTCACTATCCCCAAGCCTAAGGAGGACTCCTCAGACCCGTCTCCACCAGAGGATGGATCTACTCTGGTGCTGTGATCCTGCCTTCTACTGACCTACAACTCGGGTGTTGTAGTAGTCGGGCAGCATACGCTCACACAGCGCCACCAGCAGCCAGAAGGCCTCTTCCTCGGTGCAGTAGAGCAGCAGGACAGAGGTGACGATGTTCATTGCCTGGTGGAGGAGACAGAAGGTCAGAAACAACAAACCGACACCACCTCAGGACGCCTTACACATCATGTTAGTGCAGACGTCATCAGCTGTGTCAGGGGGTTGTTTCAGGCACCCGGCTGAGCTTGATGGGGAAACACAACGCTTCTGTTTCATTTTGCTTTATGGGAGTACCTGGCAATATCCGATGCCCGGGTTGCGGTGGGCGTATGCGGTGAGGACGCGGCGCAGGGCGGCAATGCCCATCTCATTCTGGAAGGCTCGGTGTTCAGGCATCGAGCGGTGAAGGTCGCGCTCAATCTCCTCAGTAGCTAATGAGCATAGCCCCATGGCCTGTTCCACCAGTTCACCATAGTAACCAGGGTGGGTTGCCATCTCGTTTTGCGCTCCTGGATGGACGGGAGGACAGATGAGTATGCGAAAATGAGCATAAACAGAAATTCGTGGTCCCAACTCTGAATATGACTATCCAGAGTTGGGACCAGGAAGCAGAGTTGCAGTCTTACACGCCTCTCTGCAGCTTCTCTCCTCCTGCTACCCCCCCAAAAACCCATCTCCATAGAGACTGTGTCAGCTCCCAAACAGACAAAAAACAAACTAAAAACCAGCAACAAACAACTTAAACATAAACAATTACAAAGAAAGAACAATAAAGTATCCACATCTGAACCAAAGAGTAAAACAGTGAAATGTGGATTATTAAATATTAGGTCTCTCTCCTCCAAGTCTCTGTTAGTACATGACTTAATAATTGATCAACAAATCGATTTACTCTGCCATACAGAAACCTGGTTGCAGCAGGATGATTATGTTAGTTTAAATGAATCAACACCCCCGAGTCATTCTAACTACCAGAAATCTCGAAGCACAGGCCGAGGGGGCAGTGTGGCAGCAATATTTCACACCAGCCTGTTAATTAATGAAAGACCAAGACAGACTTTTAATTCATTTGAAAGCCTGATGCTTAGCCTCGTCCACCCCAGCTGTAAAACTCAGACACCAGTCTTACTTGTTATCATCTATCGTCCACCTGGGCCTTACACAGAGTTTCTGTCTGATTTCTCAGACTTTATATCTAATTTAGTTCTGAGCTCAGATAAAATAATTATTGTGGGTGATTTTAACATCCATGTAGATGCTAAAAATGACAGCCTCAACATGGCATTTAATCTGTTATTAGACTCAATTGGCTTCTCTCAAAATGTAAAAGAACCCACCCACCACTTTAATCACACTCTAGATCTTGTTTTAACATATGGCATAGAAACTGAACATTTAACAGTGTTTCCTGAAAACCCTCTGCTGTCTGATCATTTCCTGATAACATTTACATTTACAATAATTGATTACACAGCAGTGGAGAGTAGACTTTATCAAAGTAGATGTCTTTCTGAAAGCGCTGTAACTAAGTTTAAGAATATAATCCACCCACTGTTATCATCTTCAATGCCCTGTACCAACACAGAGCAGAGCAGCTATCTGAACGCTACCCCAACAGAGGTCGATTATGTTGTTAACAATTTTACCTCCTCACTACGTATGACTCTGGATACTGTAGCTCCTGTGAAAACTAAGGTCTCTAATCAGAAGTACCTGACTCCATGGTATAATTCTCAAACATGTACCCTAAAGCAGATGACTCGTAATCTGGAGAGGAAATGGCGTGTCACAAATTTAGAGGATCATCATTTAGCCTGGAGAAATAGTTTGCTGCTTTATAAGAAAGCCCTCCGCAAAGCCAGAACATCTTACTATTCGTCACTGATTGAAGGAAATAAGAACAACCCCAGGTTTCTCTTCAGCACTGTAGCCAGGCTGACAAAAAGTCAGAGCTCTTTTGAGCCAACAATCCCTTTAACGTTAACTAGTAATGACTTCATGAACTTCTTCACAAATAAAATTTTTATCATTAGAGAAAAAATTACCAATAATCATCCCACAGATGTAATATTATCTACAGCTACTCTTAGTACCATTGATGTTAAGTTAGACTCTTTTTCTCCAATTGATCTTTCTGAGTTAACTTCAATAATTACTTCCTCCAAACCATCAACGTGTCTTTTAGACCCCATTCCTACAAAACTGCTCAAAGAAGTCCTGCCATTAATTAATTCTTCGATCTTAAATATGATCAACCTATCTCTAATGATCGGCTATGTACCACAGGCCTTCAAGCTAGCTGTAGTTAAACCTTTACTCAAAAAGCCATCTCTAGACTAGAGATGGACCGATCCGATATTACGTATCGGTATCGGTCCGATACTGACCTAAATTACTGGATCGGATATCGGAGAAAAATAAAAAAGGTAATCCGATCCATTAAATATCACGAAAGCACCTCACAAAACTTGCAACACACCATAACTCACCTCAGAACGTTAGCACGTCGGAGCAGTATGCATCACGTGATAGAGCAGCTGTGGCATGCGGACCTGTGGTGGTCTGGATAGCATTTGGAGCTTCGCTAGCAACCCGGCATTTCATCTCCGACAAAGTTATCCCCGAGAGAAGTAAAGCAAGTGTGTAAGTCCATCTCTGAATGTTTGTAAAGCATTCCCACGTTAAGCTTAACGAGCGACTGCCTCTCGCTCTCCGGCTGCTACTTCAATCGTGAAACTGCTAATGATCAGCTGATCGGCTTTTCTGTCACGAGTCTCTCTTGTTTGTTTTTGGTCCACTTTGCGCCAGAAAGAGCAAACCAGCGGCTGAACAACAGCAGCACGTTTAAGCTTGATAAGCTGTTGTTACAATTTATTTAATATTACTTTCTACACCAGGATCTTTTTCTATGTAGCTGACGGCTGGTAACTGTGCAGGGGCGGATCTAGCAAAGTTTACCCAGGGGGGCCGATAGGGCATTAACTGGGAAAAGGGGGCACAAAGACATACTTTTCTTTCTTATTCTCATTTAAAATGTCTAGCTTTTAATAAATAATTATTTGACACCCAAAGTTTTAATTTGATGTAAAATGAATAGAAGTCAATTACTGTATATAGTAACTATTAAGTCTAATATATATACCCTAGTAAGCTATAGTACTTTTTCCTTTGGGAAGGTACCATCTGTGCAGTCTGCAATTTTGTTGAAGAAAGATGTTGAATCTATTTAATATTTCTTGAAAAATAATTGATTTCTGTGCATTTTTTTTCACACTGCATCAAATTAAGGTTGATTACGTCGATTAAGCATCATGAGGTGGCGCGTGAGGGGTGGTTCCCTATTTTTTATTTATTTATTTTTGTTGTTGCTGGGAGTTGGAACCCTATTAGTTAGGTTGCTTAATATTTACGCTAAGTACTCTTTAAAATACCAGAATAGGGAGGATGGTGTAGGTCTAAGTTTATTAGATTGATCAGTATTGCTGAACTATGAAATATTTTTTTTGTATACAGGTATAACAGAATAGCTTTAGTGTAGTTGTTGTTTTAAACTTGAGTATGAACTTGCAGACTTGCAAAATGCAGCAAGATATTTTAAAAAACAGTTTTGTTGATTAAAAAAACACTATATCGGATTCATATCGGTATCGGCAGATATCCAAATTTATGATATCGGTATCGGTATCGGACATAAAAAAGTGGTATCGTGCCATCTCTACTCTAGACCCAGCAGTCTTAGCTAATTATAGGCCAATCTCCAACCTTCCTTTCATATCAAAAATCCTTGAAAGAGTAGTTGTCAAACAGCTAACAGATCATCTGCAGAGGAATGGTTTATTTGAAGAGTTTCAGTCAGGTTTCAGAGTTCATCACGGCACAGAAACAGCTTTAGTGAAGGTTACAAATGATCTTCTTATGGCCTCTGACAGTGGACTCATCTCTGTGCTTGTCCTGCTAGACCTTAGTGCAGCATTCGATACTGTCGACCATAATATCCTATTAGAGCGATTAGAACATGCTGTAGGTATTACAGATACTGCACTGCAGTGGTTTGTATCATATCTATCTAATAGACTCCAGTTTGTTCATGTAAATGGAGAGTCCTCTTCACACACTGAGGTTAATTATGGAGTTCCACAGGGTTCAGTGCTAGGACCAATTCTGTTTACATTATACATGCTTCCCTTAGGCAGCATCATTAGAAGACATCGCATACATTTTCACTGCTATGCAGATGACACCCAGCTCTATCTGTCCATGAAGCCAGATAACACACACCAATTAGTTAAACTGCAGGAATGTCTTAAAGACATAAAGACCTGGATGGCCGCTAACTTTCTGCTTCTTAATTCAGATCAAACTGAGGTTATTGTACTCGGCCCTGAAAAGCTTAGAAATATGGTATCTAACCAGATTCTTACTCTGGATGGCATTACCTTGGCCTCCAGTAACGCTGTGAGGAACCTTGGAGTCATTTTTGACCAGGATATGTCCTTCAACGCACATATTAAACAAATATGTAAGACTGCTTTCCTCCATTTGCGCAACATCTCTAAAATTAGAAATATCCTGTCTCAGAGTGACGCTGAAAAACTAGTTCATGCATTTATTACTTCCAGGCTGGACGACTGTAATTCATTATTATCAGGATGTCCAAAAAACTCACTGAAAAGCCTTCAGCTAATCCAAAATGCTGCAGCAAGAGTCCTGACAGGGACTAGAAAGAGAGAGCATATTTCTCCTGTTTTGGCTTCCCTTCATTGGCTTCCTGTTAAATCCAGAATTGAATTCAAAATCCTGCTCCTCACATACAAGGTCTTAAATAATCAGGCCCCATCTTATCTTAATGACCTTGTAGTACCATATCACCCTATTAGAGCACTTCGCTCTCGCTCTGCAGGCTTACTTGTTGTTCCTAGAGTATTTAAAAGTAGAATGGGAGGGAGAGCCTTCAGTTTTCAGGCCCCTCTTCTGTGGAACCAGCTTCCAGTTTGGATTCAGGAGACAGACACTATCTCTACTTTCAAGATTAGGCTTAAAACTTTCCTTTTTGCTAAAGCATATAGTTAGGGCTGGACCAGGTGACCCTGAATCCTCCCTTAGTTATGCTGCAATAGACGTAGGCTGCCGGGGGATTCCCATGATGCACTGAGTTTTTCCTTTCCAGTCACCTTTCTCACTCACTGTGTATTAATAGACCTCTCTGCATTGAATCATATCTGTTATTAACCTCTGTCTCTCTTCCACAGCATGTCTTTATCCTGTCTTCCTTCTCTCACCCCAACCGGTCGCAGCAGATGGCCGCCCCTCCCTGAGCCTGGTTCTGCCGGAGGTTTCTTCCTGTTAAAAGGGAGTTTTTCCTTCCCACTGTTGCCAAAGTGCTTGCTCATAGGGGGTCATATGATTGTTGGGTTTTTCTCTGTATCTATGAAGCGCCTTGAGGCGACTTATGTTGTGATTTGGCACTATATAAATAAAATTGAATTGAATTGAATGACGCTTAAACACGAACCAGAGAACAGCAGCCACAGCTCCCCTCTCAGGCGCTCTGGGATCCCATTGAGGACCAGTTCTCTGGTTCTGGAAGTCCGGTACATGCAGACGCCTCGACCAAACTCTAAGAAATGGATGTTCCATGACTCCTCCTTCATCTTCTCCCTCATCTGCAGGAGGGAGGAAATGAGATCAGTACCAGGACTGCCTGATCAGTACTGCTGAGTACTGAGCGGATCTGTACTCACGGCTTTGGGTCCCAGGTCCTCTGGGTCGTCTCGGTGGTAGAGCTGCAGGAGACCCTGGATGGCTGTGGGTAGGCCAGGGTGATAATGGCGTGCCTTCTGAACGGACTCAGAACCTGGAGAAGAAGATGGGGGTACGGAGGAGGACGCCTGAGGACAAAAACAAAACCATGAGGACTCTGTGAAAGCAGCTGAACCATGGTACGAGCTGTGATGGACATACCGAGTGACTAATCTGAGACAGCGGGTTGGTGTCACCCCACGAGCTGTCCGGGGTTCGCTGCAGGAAGTCAGAAATACGTTGGACCAGGAAGTCCCTGTCTTTGAGGTTGGCAAACAGGAAGTTCATCTTGTTCTTGGTGCTGATGGAGACAGGGCAGGGAAGGACACTGCTGCTGTCCGCCTTCTCCACAATGGAGACCTGCAGAGGACGATGGGTAAAGTGACCACAGTATGAAAGTATTTGTGTTCATCTGCAACACTCTGTAATATGTGATGTTGTAGCCATCATGTGACCTCTGACCACAGCTCATCTACTTCCTGCAGCACCAGCTGACCCAGCTCACCTCTCGGAGGGGTATGATGAGCTGACACAGGTCTTCCTCTTTGCTGCTGAAGCAGATGTAGTTGTTGGAGATGAAGAGCTGTCCGACAACATGCATCTTTGCGAACGGCGTCCACAGGGTGCAGTCCGTGTGTCCGTCAAGCCGCTCCTCCTGCGTCAGCCGAAACATCGCCCGGTATCGCTCGTTCTTCGCTCGGGCGTCCAGATCCCTGCAGACAAGAGAGAGATGTTGATGGTAACCAAGAGTGCGCTGAAAACAGACTTAAGGAAAAGAAACCCGTCTGGTGCAAACAGAGGGACACCTCTTCAGCGCAGAGACGTTCTTCAACGTTTTGCTGGGTTTGGGCAGCGACAGGTCGGCAGCAAATGCCTCGTTGTCGAGCAGCTGGCGCATGGCAATGTTAGCGAGTTGCTCCATCAACTTGAAGGTGTCGTTGATGTTGAGAAACATTGAGAAGAAATGTTCGGTGTCGCGAGTGCTCACGCGGACACTCTCTGGAAACAGCAGGGTGGCGTTCTTCTCCAGCCGCGTCACCTCGGTCCATGGCACCACCAGAGTCACTGAGGTCAGAGGTCACAGGATGACATCAACAAAGAACTTCTGAATGCTTCTAAACCCCACCTCTCACACATAAAGACAGCTGGGAGAAGCTCCAACACGCAGAGCTGGTTAAGACAATGCACGGGTTTCTACAGTAGAGACCAAAAGTAGAGAAAAACCTAGGTTTTCTGACATTTTCAACATACTACTAGTTCTGATTCAAGGTTCTCCTAAATCTGAAAATAAAAGACCCTGAAGGACAATGAGTTTTTGTTACCTGGTCAAGAATAGAATAGAATAGAATAATCCTTTAATTGTCCCACAAGGGGAAATTTGGATGTAACAGCAGCCAGAAAGACAGGTATACAAACAAACACAAGAACAGAAACATATTTACATATTTACATCAAGGACAATGGTTACCAAAAACAGAGTACTGTACCGTTATTAAATTAAATTAAATTAAATACAGATAAGAGGCAAACCAGGTTTAGTGTGAATCGCTTGATAAAATAGTGCAGTTACAGCACTGATGTAAACATCTATGTTTGTTGGGAGCAGTTCTGATTGTACAGTCTGACAGCTGCAGGGAGGAAGGATCTGCAGCTTCATGCATCGAGGACGCAGCAGTCTGTCACTGAAGGAGCTCTGCAGTTCAGCAACATTTACATGCATGGGGTGGGAGGCTGTCCATCAGAGATGTTATTTTGGCCAGAGTCCTTCTGTCTCCCACCACCTGCACTGGGTCCAGGGTGCATCCCAGAACAGAGCTGGCCTTCCTGATGAGTTTATCCAACCTCTTCCTCTCAGCCGCTGATAAACTGCTGCTCCAACATACAACACTGTAAAAAAATGACAGATGCCACCACAGAGTGATAGAAGGTATTTAAAAGCACTCCCTGGACTCCAAGGTGAGTTACCTGTAATCTGTAAAAGTTTGTTCACTTTTGTTTGTTCACATGAAGAGATCAACCTGAATCTGGTTGTTCAAAGAGGATGATTTCTGGGATATCAAAGAAAGCCCCAAAACACAACAGTGACATGAGACAAATATAATGTTCGCAGTTGTGGTGGGTTTCCATCCCCCTGATAAGGTCTCCTGTGGCAAATTGGTCAAAGGAGAAATCAAAAGTTCCCCTGCTAGGGACAGGGTTGGGAGTTTTCACAAGAAGGGGGACATCAGGTTCAGGGGCCTCACACTCCTCAGCCTCCACTGGACGTTTTGTGCCAGGATGCTTGAGAGGACAGCCCGACCATCAAATGTAGTACCTGTCCAGGTTGTGGAACACTGGACCAGCTCTTTATCCTCTGGAGGATATTTTAGGGTGCCTGGGAGTTTGGCGATCTAGTCCATGTGTTTTGTGCACTTGGAGAAGGCATTCGACTGCGTTTTCTAAATTCTTTCACACACATTACACGAAAAATGAACGCGAGGGCCCTCGGGGCGCCTGCTGCTGCTGCACTGAAGTCGGGGGAGGGGGGTGCTTTCGAATAGTGCACATTTCATTCATTATGTTGTCAATCCAAGTCCATTAAGCATAAATTACTTTTCCTGGGTTGTGTGCAATCCCAGAAAGAAAGACCCTATCCAAGGTGTAGGTCTATTAGTTTATGTTGTGGGGTTTGTGTTAATACTGGAGTGCAAAATTACTGATGGAAGGTGGACAAGAGAAGGTCAGACACAGGTAAGCAGATGTGTCTTTGGATAATGGCAGGTATTATGTATCCTGAAACAACATTCATAAGTAGGGCCAGCAAAGACCATCTGAATCGAGGAGGGGGCCTAAGGGTACATCTGTCACCATGTTACAATGCTATGATTGCAGCCATTCCCCAACTCTCTGTGAGTGGGACTCATGGCATAGAGAAAGTGTTCGCCCAGGGCACCAAACAGGCCAGGACCACCCCTGCCTGGGAACATCTCGGTGTCCCCCTGGATAAGAGAGAGGAAGTGGCCAGGGAGAGGCAGGACTGGAAAACTTTTCTTAGGCTGCTGCCGCCGTGACTCAAACGCACACAAGCATAAAAAAAGATAGGAAATGAATGGATGCGTGTATGTTCTGCACTGACCCGTTCTACGATCAAGAGAACGACCAGAAAGGCTGGGGAACATATGATGTGAGGAGAACCTTCAGTGAGGGCGGAATGTTTGAGTTGGTCCAGATAGATCATAAAAACGACTGCACCCACAGGAAGTGCTGAGGTTTGTGTCTTATAATAATAATAATAATAATAATAATGGATTGGATTTATATAGCGCTTTTCAAGGCACCCAAAGCGCTTTACAAGGCCACTATTCATTCACTCTCACATTCACACACTGGTGGAGGCAAGCTACGGTTGTAGCCACAGCTGCCCTGGGGCAGACTGACAGAAGCGAGGCTGCCATATCACGCCATCGGCCCCTCTGGCCAACACCAGTAGGCAAGTAGGGTAAAGTGTCTTGCCCAAGGACACAACGACCAGGACAGAGAGCCCAGGGATCGAACCGGCAACCTTCCGGTTACAGATGCGATTCCCAATCCCCTGATCCACGGTCGCCCGTGGCTTCAGGTCTTACTCTGAAGCAGGGTCCGTTCCTTCACACAGTTATTTTACAACATAATCCTCACAGCTGACCCAGAGTCCTGATCCAAACCCAAGAGAACCTGGAAGACCTCTGGGGACAAAGCTACAGCTGATAAAATCAAAGAAACCAGGTCCAGATATCAAAGTGTGGGCGAGATGGAGGCAAGAATGAGCTCAAACCAACCTCACACAAAGAAAGAATGTGCAAGAACCTTGATTCTGAGTAAGACCTGAAGCCACACAAGACACAAACCTTAGCACTTCCTGTGGATGCAGTCGTTTTTATGATCTATCTGAACCAACTCAAATGTTCTGCCCTGGTTGTTTTATATCAAATCTTGGTAAAACACGCCCACAGAATCGATTCCTTCACGTCATGATCATCAACAAGAGAAGAAAAAGGAGTACTTTATCCTCTAACTTTGGTCTCTGCTGTTCAGTCAGGTGTATATGATCCAGCTGTTTTATGTCTGAGCTCTCTCTTTGAGCTTTAAGCAACAAAGCATTCAGTGTAAAAACAAGACTAAATGCTGGCCTGTGATTGGCTGCTCGTACCTTCCTTTCCAAGCAGGAAGGAGTAGAAGCACAGGTGGTTGACGGACAGGTAGAGCCAGCCCTGTCGTGGCACTCGGCCCTTCCAGTAGCTGCAGGAGTAATAATTCACCAGCTTCTCCTCCTCAGGCATGCCAAACAGCTTCCTCATCTTCAACTCTGCCTCCCGAAACTTCCCGCTGTCCTCCTCGTGCTCCTCTCCGGGCTTTAACCGGTTCTCCTCCGCGATGATGCCCTGCAGGAAGTGACATCACTCAGCAGCAGCACACAGCAAAAAACAGACAGTCTGAACAAATAGGAGGTGACATACAGAGATCTTTCCTTTGACGAAGGTGGTGATGTCTTCGTCGTTGTCAAAGATGGAGATGGTCTGGAGGAGATTGGCTTCCAGCCAATCCCAGTGCTCAGTGATCTCTTTCCTAGATGAACCTGCAAGACACAGCTGAGGGTTTAACCAGGTGGCTCCTCTCACACGACACAATTAGATGTTACACACCTGACACAATCAGCCAATCAGTGCCTGTGATGTCATTACGCAAAAACAAAGAACGCAAACTACAAATGAAAGCCGACGACCTTTTCTTCAGTGAAATTCATATTAGCTTCTTAGATTAGCGCCGTCCACCAGGAACGCTGCAGGTGAGCTAACCAGGTAACTACAAATCTGTGAAATGATTTAGATCTTAGCCCGAGCTGGTAAAGTGGAGCTGGACCACAGAGTCACGGTTATGTTAACCTAAATTAACCAACATGCTTACAGCCACTATGATATCATCAAGTTAAGGATAATCTGGGCAATCTTTGGACAGGAGACATCCTCAGCCCATGGTGTCGACCTCAGTGACGATGAACTTGTGAGTTTCTGTTAGAGGTCACATCCTCCCCCTCACCAGTCAGAGGTCTTTCGAGCGACGGCAGCAGATATTTTGTGCAGACTGAGGACAAAATGTTCTCCATCTGTTTGAGGTCACAGTCCACTGTGACCTCCAGGTCATTATAAGAGGTTCATGCATCAGAACTCTTTGGAGGCTCTCAGAGGCAGTGATCACTGAGCTCGGCGTTCATGTGACAGTGTGACGGCAGCACTGACACCACAAACAAACATGCTTTTGAAGCCAACATGGGAACAGACCAGCCAACAGGAGCTTTGGGGAAAATACACCTGTTAATCGTCGAGCTATTGTGGAGTTCTTACCTCACAATATGAAGCTTTTTCCAGGCAGCTGTTACTGAGATTTCACACTTCTTAAATAAAACTGGACTGAAAAAGCTCTGCAGCAGGTGAGCTGGCTCAGAAAGTCTCCTCACCTCTGGGATGGTGACTGTCACACCAAAATGACGAGCAACTTCTTATGTTAGAGATCTTTAACAGCAGCGGTCGAAGGCCGCAAGTTAAACTGCTGGAAGCATCAACCCGAGCGCATTGCATCGGAGCGCCGCTCTGCTTTATGACTCCCGCCTTTGTGTTTCTACACGTTTACCTGTAAACATGACCAGAAATGACATTTTCTGCATTCACGGTCGTAGCTCGACGAGGTCCACTCACCACAAGCTATGTTCCAGTAGATCTGAGAGTCCGCAGTCTGCAGCAGGATCCTGTATGGTGCTACCCGGGCACTGGAGTCCAGAACCACATCCAGAGTCCCAACCAGGAGACCTGCACAGAGACAGACAGGTGAAGCAACTTGGGCAGTTATCTGGATCTGATCAGTGTTTGGATTGAAGGTGTTCTGGACTTGGACCATATCAGAGAGCATTTCTTGTTCCAGACCTTCATGGTTCTGATTTTGGGAGACAGTTATTTGTTCTGTTCTGACTGAACAGCTGTTGAAGGCAGAGCTCGGACACGTCAGAGCCGAGTCGGTCCGAGTTTCAGAGACAGTCACAGAGCTGAAAGACATCTCTAGTCTAACATCATGGTTCCCTCTGCGATTTAACTACAAGTGCAAGTCACACCTGATTGATCCTCTGTCAAACTGTTATGGTGCTACAATCGCTGGCCCTGATTGCTCTGGTTCCCCAGGTGGACTCGCACCTGAAAACCTATTAAATAATTCATTTAATGACTTAAACCAACTCCCAGCAGCATCCAGGTCATTACTCTGACACATCGTTTCAGCATTTCAGTGGTGACCTCATGTACACGTCCACCAGCTGAACGTAATTTTGAAAAACTCTCAAAATTTTTAATTAGTTATACCGTGCATATGAATTCATCGTTCTATGAGAGCATTGTCTCCCATTGAGCCAGCTACACATACAGTGCAGGGCGACACACCTGTTCTCCCTGATCACCTGCCCCAGGTCGTCTTGGGCGTTACTGCAGCCTTGTCAAACCAGCGCCCCCGACCACAGATTCTTTTCATTTACAAATTAAACCAATTGCAACATTAAGATCATCATGGAGGATCCTCTCCACACTGAGCACACACACACCTCAGCTCAGGGTGGGTCTCTGCTGCTGTGTGGTCTTCACCTCTGATTGTTCCTCCATGTTCTGGCTCCATGTGAAGCTTTGCTGCACCTCCCTGTGGCAGCATCAGTGAGACCTCCTCCTCGTCGTCCTGCAGGCTGAACCACAGCTGCTCAGCCCTTTTAAACTCTAACCTTTCTGTTCCTGAAGCTGACGGATTCTTCTCTTTACCCTTCACTTGGACAGTGGGCCTTCTTCCTCACGTTGCTGCGATGATGAAACGACCCGCCACCCCAGCCCTGTATATGTTCTTGTTTCGCTGCATCTCTGCTCATCTTCCCATTTCATCTCCATGCTTTCAGCCACTTATGAACAATTCATGAGACACCTGTGATATGCTGAACAGGCCTCCCACCTGTCCACCCCCACTCCTTTAAAAACACTATGACCTTTCAACCCAACAAACTCGATTACCGGGACAGTAAACACTCCTGTCAGCTGACCCCTGAGGACCTTTCTTGCATCCTGCGGTCAGACCATGAATCATACTTCCTGTCAGCTGGTTTTCGAACTGCAAGTCACTTTCTGCACAGCATGAATGAACACAATCTGCAGGAGCTCCACCTCAGACACATCCACACAGTTAAATCTAACAGACAGCAGCATGTGGGCTGAGTGTGCAGGTCACTCAGCAGCCATGTTGGTACGGCAGACGGGCAGTTATTTTACAGCACTGTGTGAGCTAACGGTGATCTCCGGGTTAGGGTTAGCTGCACAGCATCACGTTCAATCACGTGGAAATTTGCTGATGTGTGCTAAAGTTCAAACCGCATTTTTACCCTGTAGACACGGGCGATCGTGGCTCAAGAGTTGGGAGTTCGCCTTGTAATCGGAAGGTTGCCGGTTCGAGCCCCGGCTTGGACAGTCTCGGTCGTTGTGTCCTTGGGCAAGACACTTCACCCGTTGCCTGCTGGTGGTGGTCAGAGGGCCCGGTGGCGCCAGTGTCCGGCAGCCTCGCCTCTGTCAGTGCGCCCCAGGGTGGCTGTGGCTACAATGTAGCTTGCCATCACCAGTGTGTGAATGGGTGGATGACTGGTTGTGTAAAGCGCTTTGGGGTCCTTAGGGACTAAAAAAGCGCTATACAAATACAGGCCATTTACAAACTTTGCCTCCATCTTTGCTCGTGCAGATCACCTACTCACAAAACTACGGAAGCGTAGAGCTGCCACCCAGGCAAAAGAAAAATACAAGTGTATCACGTTATAACGTGAAAGGTTTATTGTTCTAACAAGATACTTTTCACGTTTGAACAACATAATATCACGTTATTACAATATACATAATTATCACGTTCGTACAATATAAATATTATATTGTACAAACATGATAGTATGTTGTACAAACAGGAAAAGTATCTTGTTAGAACAATAAACCTTTCACGTTATAACGTGATACACTTGTATTTTTCTTTTGCCTGGGTGGCAGCTCTACGCTTCCGTACAAAACAGCAAACACCCCCGGATCTTCAAGTTTCAGCTTATCGATCACTAATCGATTATTCCATCTGCCGCAGAACTAATGTTTGAAATACCAGCTCACCGGAGAGCCCCCCTCCGCGGCCGTGCCCCCTCCTCCTCTGCAGGACGAAGAACGGGTTCGCCCGCTCGGACACCCACAGAGCCCCGGCCAGCAGCACCTCCTCCGGGTGGATCCACATTTCTGCCCGCTGCCGAAGGCCCTCCTCCGGGGACTCAGGGGAACACAGGCCGGGGAGTCAGCGGGACAGAGGCCGGAGTGTCGGCGTGCGAGGGCTGTCTCTCCCCCGGGGAAACGGCAGGAAAAAGGTGCTGAAGCTTCCGCGAGAGTCACGCAAACATCGAGCTGATGTTGTTGTTTTCACTCAGTCTGATGACTGCACTTTACTACCGGGTGTTAGGCCACTCCCCCTGCGCCCGCTGCGTCATGACGTTTACATGTCTGCAGTTTATAAAACGTTAAAGCGAAAAACAACAGGGGGCGCTGTTTTGTCAGCGTTAGGGGCTGTGAATGTATTTTACAAAAACACCGCTTAAAGTTTACATTTCAGCAGAAGAAAATGTAATTTAGAAAAAGCCGAACAAAGCCACGTTCAAGCTTTCCCCACAGTCATGTGATAGGTTACATGATCCCACACGTGAACTTAGGAGCTCCAGTATTTAGGGACCGTGTCAGAGGCGTTGTGTCAGATAAATACATGCACTTCTGCCTAAAGATCAGATCAGTTCCCAGCATGTTAACAGCGGCGGGCCTACCCAGACTGCGTTCACATAATTGCAGGTGACTTTACTAAGGCCGACGTAAAGACTGTGCTCCCAAAGTTCTATTAGCATGTCGAATGTCCCACCAGAGGAGAGAACACTCTAGACCATGTTTACTCCAACATCAAGCATGCATAGAGCCATACCCCTCCCCCCACCTCGGTCAGTCCAACTACCTCTCCCTCCAGTGTGTGAATGTGTGTGTGAATGGGTGGATGATTGTGTATAGTGTAAAGCGCTTTGGGGTCCTTAGGACCAAGTAAAGCGCTATACAAATACAGACCATTTACCATTTACCATTCCTGCTCTCCCAGCCTTACACCCCCCTCAGACGCAGTGTCAGGCCCACCACAAAGACCATTACAACCTGGAAATGCTCTCTTCAAATCACAGGACCGCTTCACACAGACAGACTGGGGCATATTTGAACACCAGGATCTAGAAAGTTTCACTTCTCCATTTGTACAATCCCAATAGAGCACTAAGGTCGTCCAATCAGATGCTCCTAGTACATCCAAGGTCTTGACTGAAGTTGAGAGGTGACCGGGCCTTTGCAACTGTGGCACCTAGACTCCGGAATAACCTCCCTGTTCATATTCGTACCGCTGAGTCTATCCAGTCTTTTAAATCCCATTATAAAACCTCTTTTTACTTTGGCTTTTGATTCTAACTAGTTGGCTGTTATCTGGCTTGTTGTGTTGTCACCTATTGTTTCTTGCTATGTTTTCTTATTGTTTTGTTTTAATTGTCTTATGCTTTTACTGACTGGGAAGTACTATGGTCAACTTTGTTGTTTTTAATATGTGCTATATAAATAAATTTAGATTTGATTTGATCCCATCCTGTCTAAAATCAGCCACAATCATCCCAGTGCCAAAAAAGTCTCCAGCCTGAACGATTAGCGCTCTGTGGCCCTCATGCAGCTAAATACTTTTACAATTTATTTTTCCAAACCACGGAGCCGCAGTATAAAGACTAAAGAGCCGCAAGTGGCTCCGGAGCCGAAAGTTGCCGACCCCTGGACTAGTCCTTCAGCACATCAAGGATTTCCTCCCCCCAGAATTCGACCCCACCAGTTTGCATACCATAGGGTGACCATATTTTGATTTCCAAAGAAGAGGACACCTGGCCCAGTACTGAAGAACTTCAATAATGTTTACTTAAAGAAATTTTTAACATATTTAAATGAGGCCTTCTCTGTGCGGTTAATGAATGGTGATATAAAAAATGTCATATAGGCTTTTACAAGTCAACAAGGGCAAAAAAAAACCCCAACTTAAAAACCTCTGGAATTAAATAAGGGTACCGAAACAAGGCCTCATCTGTATGAGAAAAATTACCAGTACCGGGACGATACGAGGGAAATTTCTTTTGCAGTTTGTCTGAAAAGCTGCAGTTGCACTTTGGCATCTTTTAAACATCACCAAGGGCTTTGCTGCACGCTGTCTGTCCCGTCTGCGAGTGCAGAAAGTGACTTGGAAAGCAGCAGCTTGGAGATGACATCATACATATGTAGGCCTATAGGAAAACCCGGACATTTTCATCAGTCTCGAAAATCCCCCCGAAAGCCCCGGACAGAACATGAAAAGTGGACATGTCCAGGAAAAAGAGGACGGTTGGTCACTCTAGCATACCGCGCAAACAGATCCACAGAAGACGCCATCACCACAGCCCTCCACTCTGTGCTGAGTCACCTAGAGAGGTGGCAGAGCTACGTCCAAATGCTTTTTGTGGACTACAGCTCAGCCTTCAATACAATCATCCTGGACATCCTCATCACCAAACTGGTCACTCTTGGCCTCCTTCCTCTCACATGTGCCTGGATAAAGGACTTTCTCACAAACCGGCTCCAGACTGTAAGCCTCGGCCCTCATTTCTCCTCCACTCGCACACTGAGCACCGGCTCCCCACAGGGCTGTGTGGTGAGCCTCCTCCTGTATTCTCTCTACACCCATGACTGCAGTTCGACCCACAACAACATTCTCATCATCAAGTTTGCTGATGACACCACAGTAGTCAGACTCATCTTAAAGGGAGACGAGGCAGCCTACAGAGAGGAAGTCCTGAAGTTGGCATCCTGGTGTTCGGAGAACAACCTGACACTGAACACTAACAAAACCATTGTCGACTTCAGGAGGTACAGCACTGACTTAGCCCCCCTTTACATCAACGGGGAGTGTGTGGAGAGGGTCCACGCCTTCCGGTTCCTTGGTGTCCTCATCTCTGCTGACATCTCCTGGACAGACAACATTTCAGCGGTCGTCAAGAAGGCCCAACAGCAGCTGCACTTCCTGATGGTCCTCAGGAAGTACAAGCTGAATTCCAACCTGCTGCTGACCTTCTACCCCTCGTTCATTGAGAGCCTGCTAACCTACTGTAGCACAGTATGGTACAGCAGCTGCACTAAGGAGGACAGAGCGAGGCTTCAGAGTGTAGTTAAGACAGCACAAAAGATCATTTCCCTCATCACCTGTTTACTTATTGTGAACGGTGATATAAAAAAGTGCATGATATTTTAGGTGACTGAAACTATCAGGCTTATAGTTCATAGATAAATCTTTCATGGTTGATTGTTCATATGCTTCTACATCCACATTGAAGCCTTTTGATTCTGTGTATCACAGTGCATTATGATTCCTGACAGCTGACTCTATTTCCAGGCTCAGCTGCACAGGCTGCCTGCTTTGACTGTTTTTAAAGCAGAATACTTACAATCAGGTTCCAGGACACTTTAACATTAACTTGTTTTTCACACTGAACTGGGAAAAGCTTTCCTGCCTATAACTTGAAGGAGCTACAAAACAACATTAAGCTGTTTTCCATGTTTCACTGGAACATGTTAAAGGGTTATATTTGTCTGCAACTACTCTTGCATGTCTTTCTTTGAGTCTGCAGAGGGTGCCAGTGATGTGGAAGACATCATGCCTCGTCCCTATTCCAAAGATGCCACGTCCCAGTGGCCCCCAGGATTACAGGCCCGTGGCACTGACCTGCGAGCACTGTGAGGGTCATGTTTTTTGACTTTTCTAGTGCTTTCAACACCATCAGGCCGACCCTCCTGGGTGATAAGTTAACAGCGATGCAGGTGGATGCTTCTCTGGTGTCCTGGATTGTTGATTACCTAACAGGAAGACCACAATATGTACGTCTCCCACAGTGTGTGTCTGACAAGGTAATCAGCAGCATAGGGGCACCACAGGGGACTGTCCTCTCCCTTCGTCTTCACCCTATACACCACAGACTTCAGCCACTGCACAGAGACCTCCATCTTCAGAAGTTTTCTGATGACTCTGCGGTGGTTGGATGCATCAGCAGGGATGATGAGAAAGAGTACCGGGCTGTGGTCGACTCCTTTGTCACGTGAGCAGAATCATCTGCAGCTCAATCCAGGGGGTCAGTGTTGACATTGTGGAGGACTATAAATACCTTGGAGTACACATTGACAATAAACTGGACTGGGCTACAAACACCATAGCACTTTACAGGAAGGGCCAGAGTTGTCTCTATTTTTTGAGGCGACTGAGGTCCTTCAACATCTGCCAGAAAATGCTCAGGATTTTCTACGAGTCTGTTGTGGCCAGTGCGATCCTCTATGCTGTTGCATGCTGGGGGACCAGGCTGAGGGTCGCAGATGCCAACAGACTCGATAAACTAATCCGTAAGGCCAGCAATGTTGTGGGGATGGAGCTGGACTCCCTCAAGGTGGTGTCGGAGAGGCGGATGTTGTCCAAGATAAAGACAATGTTGGATAACACCTCCCACCCACTCCATGACATGCTGGTCAGTCACAGGAGCACGTTCAGTGAGAGACTGAGATTACCCATAATGCACCACTGAACGACACAGGAAATCATTCCTGCCTGTGGCTCCCTGTACAACTCCTCCACCTAACACACTGTTTAGTGCAACAGCTACACCCTTCTTGCACTTGTTCTTTTTCAGCTATTTATTAATAAGTGACTTTTATGTACATATATGCCTGTATATATGGTGCTATTCTTAGTTAGTGTATTGTCTGTCTTTGTTAATGTTTGTTTATAATGGAGCACTGTAACAAAAAATTATTTCCCAGAAGGATCAATAAAGTATTGATTCTGATTAACATGCGATCACGTCCTTTCATTATGTAGCTGTCTGCGTACATTTTCGTATGTTTTTAGAACTCACCTGTTTAAATTGTAATAAGGCAATATTAGGGGCGTGGCCTTGTTGAGTGACAGGTGGATGGTTAAACTCTGCTAATTTTAGGCCCCAAACCGGACATCTGGACCGTGTTTGTGCTGTTGGAGCATTTTTAACCCTCCGGCTATCCTTTAATGACATTATCTGACCAGTAGCACGGCTCTTTTTATATACACCCCATCTCTGATGCAGATTACTCTTTTTAGCAGGTTCTTCAGGTTGGCTCAGTTGGCCACAAAGAAACAGAAACTTTGCATGTTGAAGACACTTTGATGACATTTAATGCTGAGGCAGTACAGACACAGTGAACTAAAAGCGCCACGTCCTTCTTCATCACCACCACCATGAAACAAAGAGACAAAGACAGAGAGACAGTTAGCAGCTGAGCGTCCTGCAGGACTTCAGGTCACTTCAGAGATAATACTGATCGATCAGTCAGGTTACAGATTGTATTATGCTGTTTATATACTGATTATTATTATTGTTAGAATAACAGAATGAGTAATTCAGAAGCTGTTTAATACACATTAACGGAGCAGTCCCTCACTTCAGGACCCCCAGTCTTTACTGTACAGACATGTTAGCAATGATCAGCATTTGTTAGTATTAGTTAGCAGCTCAGCAGCCTGCTTACTGTTGATCAGGATGACTGATGTACCCGTATTAATAGTGACTAAACAGTATGTGCATCACATTATAGTTGAAAAATAATGAAAACCTCCAACTTCTTAGAAGTGTTCGGTGTCCACGTTAGATTTAGTCTGTCACGGTCTACAGCAGGCTAACAGTTTCCCCTCGGCTTCAGCCTCTGTGCTAAACTATGCTAACATCATAGGTTGGATTGAATTAAATTCCTCATCTTTACCCATCTCTGAGACGGGAACGTGAGGTTTCTGAAAATGCTGCGTTGTTCTTTAAATCTGAGGACAGAAGACCCAGAACGGTTTCCTGAGGAACGCCACACCCACTGGGAGGTTTCCTGAAGTGGTGGATCAGTCCTTTAATATAACATCGCTTGATCTACAGACAAACTGGATCATTATTAAATTTTTCTTTAATTATTTTTTTGCTACAGGGAGTTAATAGTTAACACTATTAAAGTCCACATGATTGTTTAGGGTCCAGGTCTAGTGTTCAGGTCCAGATCCGGGTCCAGAATTTCATCTGGCTCTTGTTCTGTCCAGGGACACAGAGGACTACAGATCTCATTCAGCACTTACAAACAAGAAAAAGTTGTGGTCCAGGTCCAGGTCTTTACAGGGTTCAGGAGCCTGTTAATGATGTCACCATCAGTCAGCCAGAGCTATGCCTGAACACAGAGACGTGGGCAGGAAGTCTGGATTCAGGTGCTCTGGTTCAGTTCAGGCTGATTTGTTTGCTTCCACGTCTTCTAGTTTCCCTCTACTAGGAAAAAACAAACAAACACGAGAATCTCTAATTCAAGAGTGGGATCCAGACCAGGATCGAGACCCAGATTCAGACCCGGATGTGTTCAGTTTGTAGAAAATCTGGTAGAATAAATGATGGTTAAAGATCAGATTCAACGCCCCCCCCCGCCCGCACGCCCCTGAAACAGGAAACACTATATGAAGACTTCCTGTGTCCATAAAATGTCCTACATCTCTCAGCAACTGGAATGGTGTTGTTGCTGGAGGGCAGTAACCATGACAACCAGTCTCAGGACTTGTTGTCATCGTAGAGGTCGAGCGAAGCCTGTATATCCGGAAGCTCCATCTCACAGACGACGCTGCGAGGAGACATGGAGTTCCTGCTGAAGAAGCGACCGCCGCCTGGAAGGACAGAAGAACGTCCATCAGAGTTAATTCACTCAGCAGCAGATGCAGACGCATAACTCTTTACTTTTCAGTTTTACTTTGGTTGCTGGATAACGTTGCTCAGTTGCACTGTAAACTTGTTGCTCTACATCCACATGAAGTTGTCTTTTACTTGCCTAGAACATTTATTTGCAGTGACAGTGAATTACAGATGTTGTCGTGTCACTTACTGGTCACGGCGATAGTGATATCGGCAGGTGTTCTGGGCGTGGCCTCAGAATGGGTGGGGCTGAGTGGCTCCAGGCTGATGGATGGCTGGTTGCTGTCACTAAGGGGCGCCCTCTGGTTGCCAGGTGCCTGACTGGCACCGAGGCGATCCACATCCAACACAACGCTGTCCACACAGGGAACACTGGTCTGAGGACAGACAGAGGCAGTCACTCCCAGGTATAATTCAGACACACCTGATGTCTTATAGATGGAAATTTTCTTCTTCAGAAACACTGCGTTGCATCATTGATGCAGCCTGCACTTTTATTTCCAGGGCTTAACAAAGGGAAAAGTTCTGTGTCTAAATACATATTTAAGCAAGAATATTTCCTATAATTGATCAAACTAAAACAGACAAATGCACGAATTCCAGTGTTCTACCATCCATCCATCATCCATCCATCATCTCCTTCTTTACACTTCAGATACTTAACAAGTCTGAGTTATAATTGACAGTGCAAACCAAAGTCTTGCTACGGTTGTACAGGGACTTAGTGGCCTGTAATAACAAGCCGGATACCCCAAATTCCTGAAACAACATCACAGAGTGTAGCAAGAGATGCGGTCAAACGCATTCTCAAAGCCCACAAAACACACATGGGCTGGTTGGAAAAGCTATTGTACACTCTCAAATACCCCTAAAAGGATAAAAAACAAAAAAACAAAACCACGTTGCTCTTCTTCAATCCAAATGTCATTTCGACTCTCCTGACTTCCTGTTGTAGCTGATGAGTGGGATAAATAAACGTGCACATATGCAGTTTGTCCCATTTCAGTTAGAGAAAGGCTTACTGTTTTTTGCAGTTTTATTGGACAAAGCATCACAACTTTGATGCTTTTAAAAGCAATGTGCTTTTTACAATAAAAATATTTACGTTTGCTCATGAATACAGCTTTACTGTAAATGCGCACGATATTTGTCAGCCTACAAAGATGAATTTAGAGTTTTTGATGAGACAGTAGGTATTCAGTGAAGTAACGCTGTGTGCAGACAGCAGATTGCTACAGTCTGAATATTGGTTCAACGCAGTGAATCACAAGAACTTAATCGAAGCAAAGCAGGAATGGAAAACTGAACCTTTGCTACCAAAACTGCAGCTTCACATGGAGCAGTCTGGACCAGCTTTATCTTTTCTTAAAAGAACAACAGGTTATTCTCAGAGTTTATCAAAGAGCGTTCGGTGGACTCTGTCATGTTAAAAAGAAGCATTTTAGATCGTGCCTCTTCAGGTGGACTGATGACACTGCAGGAGATCTGGAGCTCCAGCTGAAAAATAAAGCGGACGCTAGCTCTGGACGAGAGCTGCGATGTCTGTGACGCCGCCCACGTGAGGGATAACCAAAGAGCTCAAGACTGTGAGGAGCTGGCAGCAATGCACTCAGTGAAAGGACTGCAGGGAGGAACGTGATCATGCAGGTGTGTTTGTAGAGTCGGAGGCTGGAACGGGACAAACTGGCAGGTGTTCAAAATGTCAAATCTAAAAATCAGCAATGCTGAAGACTGGTGCTGTTTTTATTTTTTTGTCCCAGAGAGGAGAACTGTCCACACGTCAGGAGACATTAACTCTCTTTGGAGAAAAACTTTCTCAGTGATGAAACAGTGACGATCACACATCTGCTATCCTTCACATTTCCACCTCAGACATTGACCTTAATGTTCAAGCCCAGAACTGTCTCCGTGAACAAGACAAAGAGCTCAGAAATGCAGACAAAGTCATTCAACTACAAGCAAAACGTGGATAAAGTTAAAAGTCTTTAACATTTAATAGAAAAATGCACATAAATGCAAACAGTGAGGAAATGTTGGTCTCTTTACCTAACTCACATTTCTGTTACCTCACTGTAAAATCTACCCTATCAGCAGAAAGACATCGAAATAATACCGAGTTCAGCTGCAACCATCCGCAACAGACCCAGTTTCTCACGTTAGCCAAGCTTGGTGTACGGTGAGGGCACGTCAGCCTGGTGTGAACGCTGGTTTGGATTACAACACATCTGGGTGTCTCTGTCTTTGTGTGTCAAACATGCCCATGTGTCAGCGAGGACTCACCGTGATGCCGAGAGCTTTGAGGATGTTCAGTTTGCACATGGGGCAGGTGCAGTGCTCCTTCAGCCAGGGGTCCACGCACGCTTTATGAAAGACGTGTCTGCAAAGACACAGGCGTGTTATCAAAAAACATCACGCTACGTGTTATCAGCACGACATTAGACATAGCAGACAGAACGAGGAAGAGTTCATAAAACACTTTTAATTACAGAGCCAGACTGGTCTGAGACTGGAGAGCCTGCAGCAACAAGGTCAGACTCACTTGCAGGGCAGGATTCGAACCACATCGTTCAGCTGGTACACTTCGATACACACTGCACAGTGGTTTGACTCTGTGTCCTACACACACACACACACACACACACACACACACACACACACACAGGAAACAGGTCAGAGCTTTGCTGTGATGTTGTCTCTGCTGGTTCTGATAGTGCAGGGGTGGGGAACTCCAGGCCTCGAGGGCTGTTTCCTGCAGGTTTTAGATGTGTCATTGATCCAACACAGCTGGCTTAAATGACTAAATGACCTCCTCAACATGTGTTGAAGTTCTCCAGAGGCCTGGTAATGAACTAATCATGTGATTCAGGTGTGCTGACCCAGGGTGAGATCTAAAACCTGCAGGACACCCGCTCTCGAGGACTAACGTTCCCTACCTCTGTGATAGTGGCTCGCAGTTAGAAGTCTTTCTGATTTATGTTTCTCCTCTGAACAACATCATTGCTCTTTCATCTGAACGTCAGCGACACGTTAACCAAACGGCTGTGAGGAAACCAGATGTTCACATGCTGCATTCAAAGAACGAGGATGTGAAGGATCCAGACGCTGAGCTCATTGTCTATGAACGAGTGAGGTGGAAACTTCATCGAGCAAAAACCTTTTTCAGACAGTTCTGCTCCATCAGCTCTCTTTCCATGTATTACAGCTCTGCAGAGGCAGTCACTCGCTGCCTGAAAGCTCACGTAAATTTAACCTTCTGGGTTTCGGAACCTCATTCACGGGTCCTACATCACATGTGAAGGAGAAACAGCCAACACATGTGCTCACCTTGTCTCCTTTTTTCACCGTCCTCGTCTTCAGCTTTCCGATGGCTTTCTTCGCTGCATCTCCAAGACGATGCTGACAGAGTGAGAGGACAGAGTGTTAGAGTCACAAACATTTCCAGGATTTGGGTTTTGATTCTTTGTGAAATGTGTTCTGATCAGAGTCACACGACTAAACAAACTTCATCTTTACCAAGTCAGTCAGTGAACCTCTGAGCAAATGTGTTCTTCTGAAGCTACCTGGACTCAGAGTCTGCTCTTCTACAGAAAGACTGACTTTCACTGGCCCTTTGTTCTTCAAAGGGCCAGTGAAAGATGAGGCAGGAAACACCAAAAAAGAAGAACATCTGAGTAACAGCTGTAAATGTGTGTCAAATGAAGAATGCTTTCATGAAGCACACCGTGAAGGAAACTGCTGGTCTCCAAACAAACACGGCTCCGGTTTGGAAACACCAACATGGCAGGCAGGGCCATGTTGGAGGTGGAAAACGAATCAAACTATATGAACAAAAGTCCCAGGAGAACATCGGGGGAGCAGAACATGAGAAGAGGGGCGGTCAGCTGGTACAGAAATACAGTAAAGAAGAAAGTTAACCCTTCAGAGGGCTGATTGATCATCGCAGGAAATACTGATGAGGTGAAGGAAGGATCTCAAAGTGACAACAGGAAGTGTCTGAAGAAGGTTTCTCCAGCTGGACTGAGTGAGATCAGGGCGATCGATTGCTGAAGAGGCCGACAGACTGTTTATCAGACAGTGCTTCTCTCTCCGCTCAGGAGCAGAAATCCTGGAAGCTCAGAGTCTTCACAGGAGGAGGAGGACAACACTCACATCAGCGGATATCACAGACTCTGGTACCTGAATGTAGCATCAGCCCGCGGCTAACGTGTTACCTGGCTGCGGTCGCGAGTGCTCGTGTAGCGGATCTTCTGGATGAAGTGAAAGATGAGCCAAGCTGACGAAATGATCATGAGGATGATGAAGGAGATGGAGACGAAGACCAGCGAGCCTCGGTTGATGTTCTTGGTGGGCCCGCGCTGACCAACAACCACGGAGACCAGAACCGTCATGTTCCGCTCAAGGTGGGCCAGGATCTCTTTACCGTATGCCTCTGTGATCATCACCGCCACGATGTCACCCGTGCCTGCAAACAGAATCAGAAACAGGGTGGCAGCAGGGACGGGGACGCCGTGTTAACAGTCATACAGTAAAGTGTACTGGGTATACTGGCTTTAATGGGTTGACCACACATTACAAGTTTAAAAGTGTTTGCAAAAACAAAAGCATGTGTATCATGAGCGCTTAAACACAGCAGTTACTCTGGTGACGGTCTCTGCTCAGACGCTTCAGATCATTTAAACACGGCGTCGCAGTTCTTCTGTTAAAAACTGCTCGATGTTTGTTAAACCCAGACTCCAGGTCAGATTATCGAATCAGCCCAACATAACACTGTAAACCCTGATCTCAGACCAGCTGAAATCTAAGCTCATACAAAAGACCAGGACGTTCAGAAGGCAGCACGCATCACGCCGATCAGCTCAGTGCACACGTGACCAGCACGGTTGGGTCTAATTTATTTTTACACCACCCAACAATCGAGATAAATAATCTGTTCTTAACATGGAGTACTTCCTGTTTGTGTTTTCTGAAACTCTAATTGGACATCAGCTTTGTAATTTGTTTCTTTGTCTGTTGATCTCTTCGTGCTGATGTTTCTCCCCATCATCACCTCGCTCTGTCCCACACACAGAGTGTGAGGTCACAGTGACCTCAGCCTCGAATGACACGTTGATCTATATTTAGACTGAACATCGACTCCACCCCCCGCCCGGCAGTCGTCACTTACCTGAACATCTCTGAGGGACGATGCTGCAGCACAAACCAGTGTCAGACTTTAATGAACAGAAACACTCTGATGTGAGTCCATCCTGCGACCAATAAATCAATATGCTAGGATCAGTGACCCCAGCATGCCATCACATTGTGGCACACGAGCTTGAGCTATGAACTCAAACAGCAGAAATTTTGTTTCGCTGATATCGCTGTAGGCGCCCTGACACCTGGACACCAGCGTCCTTGTTGCCGCCATGGCGTCTTTTTTACATGCAGACATGGCCGCGCTCTGATGAGGGGGCGGAGGGCTACGCCAACACCAACCAGCTCCAGATAAGTGAAGCCATCACTCCAGCACCAAAGCCTGCAGTTCCTCTAACGTCCACCAGGGGGACCACAGTAAGTCGTTAAAGCTTTGCCGCTCTTTGGTCTCTGTAGCCAAAAGTATGGCGATTCTGTACTGAAGTACAAGTACTGATACTGGTGTTACAAAATACTCTGATAAAAGTTGAAGTCAAAGTGAAAGTGTACGAGATCTGTACTCAAATACTTTTACTTTGCCTCTACGCCTGGCTCAATAATCATGTCCAGGCTGTGACCAGCTGACCTGCTGCTGCAGCTCTTTGTGGATGTACACAACTGAACAGGATGTAACCCAATGCTTCAGTCCCCACACCAACAGTACACAGTTTATACAAAGTTAGCATGATGGTGGGATTTAATGACTGAATCTAAGCATCATCAGCTTAGCTTCATCTCTGCTAAAACTCATGTAAGCTAACTCTGATCACCACATCCACTGTGTGCCGTCCAACACGGAGCTTTACTGTAAATTCACCAACTAAGCCGTTTGTCATTCACCAAACTGCAGAAAAGTTTCATGCAGCCTCTGACTCACACGTCAGCTCAGTTTGTTTTGCAGGACAAAAGACAGAAATATAACATCCCATCATATAGAGCTGTAAGTGAGCATCCTTCCCTTTAACTCTAAGCTCTCTTCTTCTTCTCCTGTCTTTCTTCCCTGAGTGAAGTTAGCTCTTCCTGTGAAATCTGTAGCTGCAACACATTATGAGTCAAACTGCACACAAACAGTTTGTGTGCTGATGTTTGTTGATGTGATAGAAACATTTAGTTTGAAGGAAGTAGAAGTCAAAAGTTATCTGAAAAATAAATACTCAAGTAAAGCACAGATATGCAGAAGTACAGTGAGGAAGTACAAATACTTTGATACTTCCCTGCTCTGTCTGCAGCTATGCCAGTTTAACAAAGCTAGCTAGCTTTAGCTCATAGCTCTGCACACACGACTAAATGTGGAGGTGCTTCACAAACCAGAGGGTGGAGAATACGTCCATCTTTGCAGTGTGAAGCAAACACTCAGGTAAACGTTTCACCTGTTCAGATGAGTAATATGCTTGTGTGTGTGAACGCTCATCTCTGATTGGCTCGTGCGGTGAGCGCTCTGACCTTCGTGTCCCATCTTGACGGTGTACTCTGGGGAGTTGTTGTAGATGAGGACGGCCGTGGCGTTGTACGCAGCTGCCTTCAAGATCTTCTCCTTAAAGGTGCAGTTACCTCTCTGCATCAGCGCCACCCAGTGGACACTGCGGGGCGGGACCAGGAAGTGAGTGTTTGGGTCGCATCCTTGCCGGTCGACCACTGAGAGGAAACCAAAGTCAGTTTAATGAAGTGTAACTAAAACGACTCAAAGGTGAGCTGCTCAACATTCGATCAATAACTCATCTTTAATCGAGTGAATTTTCCCAGATCAAACAACGATGATCAATAAAAACACTGAGACTTCAGATTAATCAATACATAAACAATAATAACAAGAACAAAGCTGGCTGCTGATCCGCGTGTCATCAGTTAAAACACATGAAACCCCAAAACAGGCATGTCGACACATTACGGGTCAATCACTTCAGATGTTCATGTGAAGCTGATCGTTCTCTATAATGAAAACAACAAAAATCAGCCGATCTGTAGGCTCAGACCCACGTGTGGTGCCCCACCCCCGCTGGGTCAACTTCAGACTTTTTGAGGTTTTCCCAAGGTTTTCAGTTATTTTTATTTTCTGGGAGTTGATTACGTGAATCGAATGTCATGAAACTCCTCAAAGGAGTGAATCTGAAAGTCGGCCTGCTGCAGAGGATCATGGGAGTCAGCTGACAGCCCACCTGTGTGAGTCCAGTCCTCGTGGGACAGAGCACGCTATAGGCTGGTTTAAATCAGCTGACCAGACTTTACACACATGGACAGACAAGAAGATGACATTTTGTAGCACTTATAGTACCTCATTGATTTTAACAGAACCAAGGAGATGTGCAGCAGCTGTACCGTGAACTTTGAACTCAGCTCAGGTTTCACTAGCAGGTGCTCCAACATGCTTTTCTCTGTGTTATAGAGCAGGGCGATATGACCAAAAATATTTATCACGATATACATTCGAAAATTTGCGATAACGATATAACTGACAATATAATTGACACGAGACAAAATACTTTACAACTCCTCAACTTTATTAGTGCAAAAAACCCCCCAAAAAATCAATATATTTTCACTTACACAAGCAGCTTTTTTAAGTGCATTAAAGTTATATAAAAATTTAACAGTGCAAATGCAAATTCCTTGCTGACAGTTTAACCAAAAGGCATTTCCAGTGGAAACCGGCCGACATATCCTCAGCATAACCATGTAGAATATCCACAAAACTTAAAAAGAGGTTATACACACACAATACAGTAATATTATGTTGAAGCACAGTATGTATCACTTCGCCAGGCTCCTGCCTACGATAGCCGTAATGCTCCAACAATCCATCAAGCGGTGCAACAGATTTTCGAGCGCCATGTACATAAAATCATTTCGAGGTCAGTAAACACAACCAGAATTCATACATAAGGCACACGGGATTATAAGGGACACTGTAGATTTTCAGAAAAATCAAAGGATTAATTTTAAGTGTGCCGTATTTTCCAAACACGGTAATAACGACGGCCTGCTAGCATGTGCTACCAAAAATAGTGCTTTGTTGTGTATCTGAGGGATGAAAGCTAAACCAGTTCCACACCACTGAAGTTGCAGCATTTTTACAAACCAGTTCTGCTTCATCCGTTTCATTCAATGATCCGCTTTCACTCTTCTCATTCTGCGTCACCGTCATGTGCGTATGTAAACAAAGGCACTGCGCATGCGCGTTTTACCCATATTCTATCGCGATATTTCATTTTCTTATCGTTGCCCAACATTACACCGATGTTACCGTGAACGGTATGATATAGCCCAGCCCTACTGTGTTATTGTCTTTATTGTGGAACGGCTGCATTCAGCTGCTGCTGTGGTTTGAGCTGGAAAAACACTGAACTCAGTTATTTTACTTTGTTACACGTCTGATTGGTCACAGTTATAGTGACATGAAGGTCTGTGTGTGTGAGTCTGTGTCTGTGTTGGCGCTCCATCCAGCAGCTGCAGTGTCCTTGGACCATCTGACTGTAATCTGACACTTCGGAGCAGAGACTCTCCGACCTTCAGCAGCCAGAAAACCTCTGCAGTGTCTCACACACACGTGCACATACACACACATGCATGCACACGCACGCACACACACACACACACACACACACACACACACACACACGCACACACACACGCACAATCCACTTCATCAGCTGCTTCCTAGTGTTCATGGGAGCAGCTGATGGAGTGGATGGTGTGTGTGTGTGTTTTTGTTGACAGTGAATGTTGGTGTGTGTCGCTGAATTTGGCTGATTACTCTGACGGCAAAGAAAACAACAAATCAGCTTCTCTTAAACTCACAACTTTTTCTGAAACAAAGAGATAATCAGAGTAACTTCCAGGATCCTCCATCAGTGGGTTAGGCCACATCCACCTTTTCTCTTTCTCTCCTGAACAGCTTTGATGCGTTGCTCATACCGAGGCTCTGAGCTACCTTTACATTTGGCCTCTTTTCCTGTGTTCAGCTGAATGAGGGTGTTTTTAAATTGCTTCCTGTCAGCGTGGACAAGCAGCACCTGAAAACTCCTCACCTGTCTTCAAGCGCACACAGCCTTCAGAGGAAGCTGTTGTATCTCTGATATCTGCATTTTGGTCGCTACTCACGCCTGGTGGTGACAGGTGGGGGTAGGGACATACACTGTTGGACTGGGCCATATCATACCATTCACGGTAATACCGATGTAATGTTAGGCAGAAAATGAAATGTTAGCGGAGAATGAGAAGAGCGAAAGTGGATCGTTGAATGAAACAGATGAACCATAATTTGTTTGTAAAAATGCTGCAACTTCCGTGGTGTGGAACAGGTTTAGCTTTCGTCCATCAGATACACAGCAAAGCACTATTTTTGGTAGCGCATGCTAGCGGGCCGTTGTTATTACCGAACTGATTTTATGTACACGGCGCTCAAAAATGTTTTAGTACGACTTTGCTAAGCTACGTAGCCGCACCGCTCGGCTTGTCGGAGCATTACAGCTATCGTAGGCAGGAGCCTCGCGGAGTGATACGTACTGTGCTTCAACATAATATTCCCGTATTGTGTGTGTATAACCTCTTCTTAAGTTTTGTGGATATTCTACATGGTTATGCTGAGGATATGTCGGCCCGTTTCCACTGGAAGTGCCTTTTGGTTAAACTGTCAGCAAGGAATTTGTATTTGCACTGTTACATTTCTATATAACATTTCTATATAAAAACAGCTGCTTGTTTAAGTAAAATACATGGATGGGTTTTTTTGCACTAATAAGGTTGCAGAGTTGTAAAGTATTCTGTCTCGCGTCGATTATATCATCAGTTATATAGTTATCGCAAATTTTCAAATATATATTGCGATAAACATTTTTAGCGATATCGCCCTGCCCTAATACACTGGGAGGTAACTAAACAGCTACACCTTCACACCCAGTTCAGTCTGCACCACCTTAGACCAGTACAGCATCCACATCACACCACATTACTCCTTCTGTCAATCTCCTGTTCCCCTGTAGTGACCGAACTCCTTGAGCCAGGAACCCCTGCCAAACTCAGAGTCTGCCCTCCACCTTTGTGGCTGAGAACCAAGTGCACTTACACTCCCCCTTAAGAAGCTGAATGTTAGCCTTCTTTATCCAAACGTGTGCCTGGGATCATCGTCCTATTGGAACACCCAACTGTGTCCAAGCTTCGACCGAGTAGCTGTTGATGAGAATATTGAGGTGTTCCTCCTGTACCTGAACCACTGACAGCCCAGACCATGAAGCTACCACCACCATGCCTCAGTCGCACAGAGTCCTTACGCTTGAAAGCCTCCAAAATCCAAAATGTGTGCTGTACAATTATTCCACCGTGGAGGCAGAACACCCACATCCAATGAATGGATGAACTTCTGATAACAGCCAGCTACAAAACACGGCTCGTGTTCGATCAGCTGGTCCTCCCATTTGATCAAAGAACCTGATTTAAATTATATTATTAGTCTATAAAAAATAACAGAGAGCTCAGAGATGATCTGGACCTTCAGCCAATCGTCGACTGTTCACTGAAGCCTCATCAGAAATGTCTCAGTGATGGACAGCTGTCAGGAAGACGTTCTTAATGAAGGGAAACGGGAAAATGACGAGAACTGGACTGAAGACCAGAGGAACAGGTCTGCTGGACAGATGGATCCACATCATGGTCAGTGTGTACGAGGAGATCAGGAGGTGTTCCCACTGTCTGCAGCCATCTGTGAGGCACGGTGGAGGTCATGGTTTCAGCTGCAGGTCAGTCAGTGGTGTTGGAGATTTTTGATAAACTCATGAATTATGAAAAGTGCCATGAACAGTATCGGTCATGGATGGGCCTCCCCATAGCCTGGAGCTCAGCATCACTGTAAACTTCACTGAAGCATTGTGGGGTCATCCTGACAGAGGACACAACAAGGCAGAAACATCCAGAGAGCTTTGAATGTCCTTGAAGAACCTCTCCTGAAGATCCTGCTCAGAGAGCTGAAGGATGAAGCTGCTCACACCAAATATTCACTTTCAAACTCGTTACAAAAGTACATGAAGTTTTTGCCTCATTTACTGTGTTTCCATGTATTTTCCTACAAAACATAACCAAATGAGGGCTGACTCTGACCAGAAGTATGTGGAAACGTCCACTCAGCATTCATTTTACTGACACTGCAGGTGACAGGTGTGTGTGCTCAGATACCTCCGTGATGCGGTGCAGGTGCGACGATCACACCCCTGGTGTCGACCTTGGGGGAGTTCTGTCCATACTTCCCGTCATCGCTGCTAATCACATGGATGGCGTTTCCTCGCCCGTCCAGCACCGTCGCATTCACTGTAGCGCTCACAGACTCCTCCACCACCATGTTTGTGTCAGAGCGCCCTGCTGACACAGAGCGAGCCTGCACCGGGACCGGGACCAGGACCAGGACCGGGACCAGGACCAGGACCGGTGGGAGGGGGAGACGGGTCCGCATCCTCACAGCGTCTCCTGGTCACATCCAAACTGTGAGAAAGAGAAACAAAGTTTATGAGCCGGGCAGCAGCAACGGCTTGGGAGCTTCCTCTGCTTTAGGAAACAGGAAGTCCTCAGCACTGTGGATTTGTCATTTATCACCGTGAACGAGACGCGGGCTCTCACCTGTCACTGAGAGTCTGTCCTCCAGATGTTGGTCTCTTTGTTTACATTAATCCTCCGGATGCTGTTTCCCGGTTGGCTCTCCAGAGGATGATGTGTTATTCCTCTTTTGTCCTCCAGATGATCCTTTGTCTCCAGATGTGAGCTCGTGTTCGTTAATCTCTGGGTTCAGGCTGGAAGGTGCAGCTCGGACATCTGGAAGGTCGGAGCATCAGCAGCAGGCCAATATCTGGTGTTTGCATCCCGGATGGTAGCTCGGAGGTCGGGGCAGAATAGCTCGTTTTCAGCGGACTGCAGCCGCCTGCGGTTCCGTTAACAGTGACTGAGCCTCCGCCGTCTGCCGCCAGGTGCAAGCAGACACACCGGCGGGCTCCCGCTCGCCGCGCTCCCCCAGAGGTTCGATGAAATGCTCGTGAGAGGATTTGGCTCGTGCTCGGTGTTTTTTCCGGTTTGTCGCCGGTGAAAGCTGCGCGCTGCGGAGGATCGAGCCCCGTCTCCGTCTCTCCGATCAGCGAGAACTGCGCAGGCGCACACTGAGGGGCCCGGGCTTCATGTTTTGTAGCTGAGATTTGGATCAGCTGTCGCGATAGCTGCAGAGAGGCGGAGCTAATAGTAACAACGACGACGATATCGATCGCTTATTGATCACCGACAGGTTGTGGATGTCAGCTGTAACAGTGCAACGTGAATGAGCAGCAGCAGGCGGTCAGACTGAGCCCCCTGCTGGACACCGTCAGTACATGCAGGTGGGCTCAGTCTGACCGACAGCAGCTCACAGGTGTGTGTGTGGCTTCAGGTAAATCAGACAGGTGGCGCTGCTGGTGCCCTGCTTTGGAGCAGACCTGCTGAAGCGTCATGAGTGTTTGTGATGAGATCAGTCGTCCTGAAATATCTCACTCCTGTATAAACTCTTACCTGTGCATGTAAATGCAGTACATGAGGTTGTTTTAGTGACCTGAGAGCCACTGATTCCTTTCAGAGCAGCTAAAGTCCAGTTTGCTCTTTTGCAGGTGACCTTTGACCCTTCTCAGGTTTTATTTTGTGCAGTGCTGTCGTCTTTTCTTCTTGCTCTGAATTTTTAATTTTCTTCAAGCTCCTGCTTTATGATTCCTTCCAGATGTTCTTGCTGTGCTCTGCAGGGCACACAGAGGCCATCTGAGCCTGAGCTCGTGTGGAGCATCAGACATGAACAACGCCCTAAACTTCTGCATCAGCCACAGACGGGAAGTCTGCTTATCAGCTGCTAACCGCTCGGGAAGATGGAGATAGTTTCTCACTAGTTAGTTTCTGAGGACTGAAGCAGAGCTGCACGTCTGAGTGTGACGTCAGTGTGAGGCCAGGTGAGAGCAGTGCAGGTAAGCCTCATCATGTTTTACAGGTTTTGTTGTTTATTCAGTTTTGTTTTTGATTTTCAGTTTTCAGAGTTTCTTGTTTCAGTTTTTTAATGTATTTTTTCTTTTCGCAGTAAAAGTGGAAAATGCTTCAGAGTAGAAACGCAGCTTGCCCCGCTGAGCTCTGATTGGGTGTGGGTTGTGGAGAGGATGGCGGGGAGGTAGTAGGAAGCAGGTACGTCAGGACTTCTATACTTCTGAGGACATAACAGTTTTTAAAAGTCTACAAACAAAACCAGCTAGCCTGAAGTGAGAAGAGGAAGACACGCACGGGTCCTCACAGAGGCACACATACCAGACACAGACACACACTTGGATTGCATCACCAGGGGAGGGGACAGCACAGCAGCTCTGAGATCAGACAGAACGCCTCAGACCACAGACGGGACTACTGCTGACAGCATTACTACCAATACTACCAGTACCGCTGATACTGGGAGAGAGTACTGTCAGTACTAGTCTGAGGTGAGCTGAAAAACATCTGCTGCAGCTGTGACTCAGTGAAGAAGAAGAAGAAAAACAATGAGGGGGCTCACTGGGACTCTCCTGCTCTTCGTCTGCCTGCTGGCGTTCGTCTGTAGCGTCTCTCCTCTTCTTCCTCACCCCACAGATGAATGTCCTTTTATGGCCATCCATGAGTCTTCTTCTCTTCTTCCTGTGAACGCGTAGGCAGGCTGACAGTTTTTACTGGCAGCTTTCTGAACCTGAGGGCATTTAAACAGAGTGAGGATGCACAGTGTTTACAGAGGGAAGCAGTGCCTCCTCCTCAGGGTCGATCATTTACTGACACTTTAGACAGCAGAGAAAAAACATGTACAAACTTAAAAGTCTGAAAATACTTTGTGTGCATTTGAAGACACTTTTATAAAATTCACATGTTTAATCAAACCTCTCAAATTAAACTGAATTAGAATACTTTATTGATCCCCAGGGGAGGTCATCAGACATGGAGAGACACCTGCTGTGTTTATTAAATGACCTTCAGTTAGGACCGGCTGTATATGTGTGTAATACCAATACCAATCAATGTCTGTGAAGGTTCTCAGTCATCCAGGTCATCGTAGTCAAAGGAGCTTGCAAAGAAAAGCGTCTGGACTTCTTTAAGTTACTTGAAGACGTTTCACCTCTCATCCGAGAAGCTTCTTCAGTTCTAAGGCCAAATGGTGGGGAGTCCCAGATTTAAACCTAGTGGGAGTAACCTCCCACAGAGGGACAAAAGGACCTCCTGATGATCCTCTAATCGCCTGAGCCAAGGTGTGAAACTGGGTGTGGGTCCCAATCAGCCAGAGTTTCGGGTGTGTTCATTGTGAAACCTGGCCCCACCTTATCATGCGAATTCCTGAGGTCAGATGGCCCAGGATGTGAGTGGGCGTTAAGGCGTCTGGGGAGGGAACTCAAAACTGGATTATAGATGGCATAGTTGGTGTCGTAAACCACCGCCTCTGTTCAATCAATGTAAACTTTATTTAAATAATTACTTTTTACAGACACAAGCTGTGCCCCAATTCCGAGGCCACATCCTCCTGAGGACCCAGCCTTCACGGTCTACGTGGGCCGGGTCCTCCGAACATCGAGAGCGCCGAAAGTGAGCGGCTGTGAAATGGGACAGTCTAGGTTTACGGAACCGCTGCCTCGGAGGAGTTTAATAAACTCAGCCGTCTGCTCCTTGCTAGCTAAGATATAACAGGACACTGGAGTAAGGTCTTCTGTGATATCAGTTTTCTGTTTGACGTTTATTCAGCTGTGTGAAAACTATAACTTTAATCTCAGCCAAACCGATTTACTCAGGAACAAATAAAACACTGAAAAAAGTCAAACAATAACATTTTTAAGTCATCTGAGTGACTTGTATATCATATCATGTTTAACCTGAGTAGCCAAAGACTGCAGGGGTCTGAAAACGATGTGCCCTATGGAGCGGGTGGGTAACAGACGTCTCAGAAAACATCGGAGCACTTTTACAAATATGTGATATCTTGATAAACCGAGTAGATATTTGAAGTTTACACAGCTACATTCTCGCCTGGAAATATGTTAAAAGTTTATTTTGTGACCCAGAAAGAGTAATAAGAGTAATATTAAAACTAAGCTGAAAAACAGGAAAACTGGAATTGGCTGGGCCGCGCTATCAATTCTGGGATACACTGGGCCACGAAGGATACATCCAACAATCATTAATCAATAATCATATTGTAAATGTCTCTGAAGTTACAGGCTTGTCCAAGATCAATTATAGTCTGTCTGAACCTGCATGTGATCATGTGCTGATGCAGAACACGGTTCTATTTTGGTGATGAGTCTCTGGAAACACAGAACACACCTGAACACCTGTTCAACCAATCACATTGACTTTACTCTGACCTGATCTCCAGGTCTCCTTCATCAGCCTGTGGGACAGGAAGCTTTAACGTTCCCATGGATCCAGTTTAAAGTCTTACAGCTCTAATGTGGAAATAAACATTAGAAATAAACAGCAGCACTGAGCGCGCTCAGACACAAAATCATCCATTCAAATCGTGGTTTAACATTAATTACTGTTAGAGTTTTATGGTTTTTATAGATTTCATCTGACAACATCTCTGATTGGTTTGAGTAGCTGGAAGCTGTCCTGAACTTTGTTTGTGGTCACACCCCTCTGGTTTCTCTGTGACGGTGGGTTGTCTGGACTGCTGATCACAAGGCATCAACAACCCCCCCTCACTAGCCCTCTCTGTGCAAACACATCCACTTCCCCTTGACTGAAGCTTTGTGGAAACCTTTATGGAAAATGAATGTGCATGTAAAGTACCAACACAGTTCACTCATAACTTTTTGTGTCTTTGTACACTGTAATAACAAAATCCCACAGCTCACCATTTGGGATGTAAAAGGTTAGCGTTCATCCAAAGTAAAGTGGGTCTTTAACAGACAGGTGAGATACAGAGGTCTGCAGAGAGAAGGAAGTTCCTGCTGAACAGAAACACAGAGCACTCTGTTAGCTGTCCAGTTTTATCTCAAAGGAAGCAGGAAGTGCAGCTAACAGGACACGACAAGCTCCAAAAAGTCTTTTTAAAAGAGGTCTTGGCACTCGGCAGCCATCTTGGAATGAACTTGGGCAGTATGCCACCGTTCAGTGATGATGGTTCTCGCAGGAGCGACATGACCTTTCTGTGTAACATCGTTAAATCTTTGAGCACAAACAGAAAATCTGATACTGGTGCCCAGCCACGCTGGGCGAAGTTGCCGTAGAGAGTCCCAGATATAAACCTAGTGGGAGTATCCCCCCACAGGGGGACAAAAGGACCCCCTGATGATCCTCTAATCGCCTGAGCCAAGGTGTGAAACTGGGTGTGGGTCCCAATCAGCCAGAGTTTCGGGTGAGTTCATTGTGAAACCTGGCCCCACCTTATCATGCATACCTTCGCATGATAGGTCCAGGGACACAAAGGCCAGACACCACATGGAGCCGTACATGTTGCCGTAAAAGATCGCCATGACAAAGCGGCAGAAGGGCTCGCCGAGCTCCCAGTTGTTCCCCCGGAAGTGGTAGACGATCCGAAATGGCAAAGCCATGAGTAGCAGGCAGTCGGCCACCGTCAGATTGATGAGCAGCGTGGTGGACGGCAGCTGTTTGGTCCGGAACACCAGAACCCAGAGAGCCAGCAAGTTGGAGGGCAGACTGACCACAAAGGCGAACAGGTAGAGGATGGGAAGGTACAGGTTGGTGGCTGGAGCCTGGATCCCCTTCAGCTGCTTTTCCTTCAGAGTTGTCCCATTACAGGTAGGCCTGAGCCGGAAGGTCCGCAGACCTGCAGGGACACGACACACATCAGAGCGTAACAGGTCTCCCCTTAACCCGCTAAAACTGATGGGAGTGCGGGCACTCCCATTGGTTTTAGGTCAAACTTTAACCATTTAACCACTGGCTCAATTGCAAAATTCCAACTGTTCCTGAAAGCAGCAACTCTGCGCTTGCATTGCAAGTCGCAACATCCAAATCTTGGCAAATAACACAGAAAACAACAAAAACAAAACAATTTTAAAAAGATGGTAAAAAGAACTCAAGAACCCAGATGACTGATAAAATGTCTACAGCTCCATCACACTCACTCACTCTCTCTTCTCTCAGCCAACCTCTGTCTTTGCAGGGTTGCCTGAGGGTACCGTAATGACTCCAACTTTACTGAAAAAGCGAAGAGTCGCTGCTTTCAGGAACAGCTGGAATTCTTTCAATTGAGTTACAGATATTTAAAAAAAAAAACACCTGTCCGATGGCAGCGACAGGTTAGGCTTTGGAGCAGGAGTGGGGAAGCTTCTTGGATGAGAGGTGAAACATCTTCAAGTAACTTAAAGAAGTCCAGACGCTTTTCTTTGCAAGCTCCTTTGACTACGATGACCTGGATGACTGAGAAGCTTCACAGACAACTGACTCATAGCAGCGACTCTTCGCTTTTTCAGTAAAGTTGGAGTCATTACGGTACCCTCAGGCAACCCTGCAAAGACAGAGGTTGGCTGAGAGAAGAGAGAGTGAGTGAGTGTGATGGAGCTGTAGACATTTTATCAGTCATCTGGGTTCTTGAGTTCTTTTTACCATCTTTTTAAAATTGTTTTGTTTTTGTTGTTTTCTGTGTTATTTGCCAAGATTTGGATGTTGCGACTTGCAATGCAAGCGCAGAGTTGCTGCTTTCAGGAACAGTTGGAATTTTGCAATTAAGCCAGTGGTTAAATGGTTAAAGTTTGACCTAAAACCAATGGGAGTGCCCGCACTCCCATCAGTTTTAGCGGGTTAAGGGGAGACCTGTTACGCTCTGATGTGTGTCGTGTCCCCGCAGGTCTGCGGACCTTCCGGCTCAGGCCTACCTGTAATGGGACAACTCTGAAGGAAAAGCAGCTGAAGGAGATCCAGGCTCCAGCCACCAACCTGTACCTTCCCATCCTCTACCTGTTCGCCTTTGTGGTCGGTCTG
Source organism: Diplotaxodon limnothrissa (assembly GCF_057381915.1). NCBI lineage: Eukaryota > Metazoa > Chordata > Actinopteri > Cichliformes > Cichlidae > Diplotaxodon > Diplotaxodon limnothrissa. The sequence continues at coordinate 19,394,978 of NC_140597.1, forward strand.
CCCTCCAACTTGCTGGCTCTCTGGGTTCTGGTGTTCCGGACCAAACAGCTGCCATCCACCACGCTGCTCATCAATCTGACGGTGGCCGACTGCCTGCTACTCATGGCGTTGCCATTTCGGATCGTCTACCACTTCCGGGGGAACAACTGGGAGCTCGGCGAGCCCTTCTGCCGCTTTGTCATGGCGATCTTTTACGGCAACATGTACGGCTCCATGTGGTGTCTGGCCTTTGTGTCCCTGGACCGATACATCGCTTTGGTCCACCCATTTCGCGCCAGGACTCTGCAGCAGGTGTCTCTGTGTATGTCACTGGTGGTGTGGACAGTGGTTCTGGTTGCCATGCTGCCACTGCTGCTGTCACGGCAGACCTACGAAGTCAGCACGCTGCAGATCACCACTTGCCACGATGCGCTTCCAGAGGATGAGCATGAGAACTACTTCTTGCCGTATTTCGCCACCCTGTTCGCCACCTGCTTCCTGCTACCCTTAGCCATCGTCCTGTACTGCCACAGCACTGTGTTGGCAACCTTGCTGGCCGGGGGAAAATTCTACGGTCACGCCATCCGGGTGACGGTACTGGTGCTGCTGGTCTTCATTGTGTTTCTGCTGCCGAGCAACATCCTCCTCCTCCTCACCTATGCTGACAGCTCACTGGACGGAGATGGAGAGGACCTCTACATGCCCTACAGTGGGGCAAAAAAGTATTTAGTCAGCCACCGATTGTGCAAGTTCCCCCCACTTAAAATGATGACAGAGGTCAGTAATTTGCACCAGAGGTACACTTCAACTGTGAGAGACAGAATGTGAAAAAAAAAATCCATGAATCCACATGGTAGGATTTGTAAAGAATTTATTCGTAAATTAGGGTGGAAAATAAGTATTTGGTCACCTCAAACAAGGAAAATCTCTGGCTCTCACAGACCTGTAACGTCTTCTGTAAGAAGCTTTTCTGTCCCCCACTCGTTACCTGTATGAATGGCACCTGTTTGAACTCATCATTTGTATAAAAGACACCTGTCCACAGCCTCAAACAGTCAGACTCCAAACTCCGCCATGGCCAAGACCAAAGAGCTTTCGAAAGACACCAGGAAAAGTATTGTAGACCTGCACCAGACTGGGAAGAGTGAATCTACAATAGGCAAGCAGCTTGGTGTGAAAAAATCAACTGTGGGAGCAATCATCAGAAAATGGAAGACATACAAGACCACTGATAATCTCCCTCGATCTGGGGCTCCACGCAAGATCTCATCCCGTGGGGTCAAAATGATCATGAGAACGGTGAGCAAAGATCCCAGAACCACACGGGGGGACCTGGTGAATGACCTGCAGAGAGCTGGGACCAAAGTAACAAAGGTCACCATCAGTAACACACTACAACGGCAGGGAATCAAATCCCGCAGTGCCAGACGTGTTCCGCTGCTGAAGCCAGTGCATGTCCAGGCCCGTCTGAAGTTTGCCAGAGAGCACATGGATGATACAGCAGAGGATTGGGAGAATGTCATGTGGTCAGATGAAACCACTGGGAGAATTTCAGTGCCCCTCCCGAAAATTTCCATTCTCCCGATTTTCCACCCGGACAACAAAATTGAAAAACCATATTGCAGAATTCATAGCGCGGCCCAGCCAATTCCGGTTTCCAACAATGGTGGCAGCTACTTAGTTTTAATATTACTCTTATTGCTCTTTCTGGGTCGCAAAATAAACTTTTAACATATTTTCAGGCAAGAATGTAACTGTGTAAACTTCAAATATCTGAGCCGATGAGAACAGCAAACTCCCGGCACATCGTTTTCAAACCCCCGCGGTCTTTGGCTATCAGGTTAAACATGATATATAAGTCACTTTGATAACTTAAAAATGTTATTGTTTGGCTTTTTTCAGTTTTTATTTGTTCGTGAGTAAATCAGTTTGGCTGAGATAAGTTATTAGATTAGATTAAATTAAATTTAATTTTATTAATCCCTTGGGAGGGTTCCTCCGGGTGTTTTTACACAGCTGAATAAACGTCAAACAGAAAACTGATTAAACAGAAGTGTGAGACGGCCAAAAATTTACGCCAGCGTCTGGTTATATTTTCGATAGCAAGGAGCAGACAGCTGAGTTTGACTCCACCGAGAGAGGTCGTGACGTAATTCTGAAGGCTAGACCGTCGCTCACTTCCGGCCTACACAGCTTTCGAAGGACCCGGTCCATTTAGACCGCTAAGGCCAGGTCCTCAGGAGGACGCAGCTTCTGAATTTGGACACCCCCGCTGTTTCCGGCCAGCCAATAATAACGGTGACATTTTTATCCGATAAATAAACACTGTAAAATCCAAGTTTTTTTTATATATATATATATATATATATACACCACCCCCCAGCAGCCCTTTTGAATGTCTCCCTAATTCTGAGGTCTCAAGGTTGGCAAGAATGCTCCTGCTTGCCTTTCCAGTAAAGGTTTTATTGGCGGTTAAAGGAACAGTGCATGAGTTCAAAGTCTCACTCATGGCTCCACCTCCTTCATGGTGTGTAAACAGACTGTTCATATACTGTGCGTAGCTTGTAGTTATAGCATATTCATAACATACCTTCATACCCTGTACACTGTAACATAGATCCATATTCTGTAATATATCTGTATTATTGCTGAAGCACTTTCTGGATGGATGCAAACTGCATTTGGTTGCCTTACTTGGACATGTGCAATGACAATAAAGCTGAATTCTATTCTGTTCTATTCAGACTTCGACTCCACGTTAACCTGTGCCAGTGTTTCAGGTTAAGGGTGTCTGTGTCTGTCTGCCAGAGTGTCAGGCGGTTTCACAAGACTGAAGACCTCAGCAAACAAAGTCTCCATCTGCAGCTCGCACAAATGCATGCACGTATTGACATTATCCTCACGAAACCACCGATCAGCTCGACGGACCCTCCGGTTTACCTGCATACATCCTGTTCACCTGTGAGCTGTTACTGATTCAGGAAACACGCACACCCTCCTCACAGCTGCTGGAGCTTGTGTTTCTCTACAGAGTGACGGACCAGGAGAGACGATGGACACTGAGATAACTACAGAGCTCTTTAAAAGCCAGCGGGTGGGATCATGGTCTTTGCTTCATGTACACATTAATAACTTGTCAGTTTAGAAGTGATAAAGTCTAAAAATTGGACGTAGCTTCCTGATCTTAAGAGTGAAGCCAACATGGAAGCGTGTTCCTTCTAAAATCCAGCAGGTGCCGAACCTTCTGATTGTGAAACAGAGGTCCGTGTGAAAACCGACCATCACTGACCCCTCCCTGTGATCAGTCAGCTGGTATTTTAGCTGACAAACCGATGCTATGGGTTCTCTGTGAGCTTCTGGATGGATCGCTAACAGTGCCGGCACAGTTATGACGTTCCTTTGGGAAATTTGTGTCTTTGTTAGGAAAGTCTGAATAAATAAAGTTGGATGTGATCTTTGTGTTCGAGTTTGCTCTCAGATCTGATTAATTCGGCTTCTTTGAGAGGCTGTCCACACTCTGACACGAGGACCCTTCCCTCGGAGGAAGCAGTTTCTCTGTAAGAAGACTTCCCTGCAGAATGTTTGAATACCTGCTGCTCGCTCTCTGCATCACATCCTGCCAAGCCATCAAGAGGAAGCTTTTCAGAATAAGAGGAAATATTGGATAAGGCATGACAGCTCTGAACCAATCAATTTGCAGCAAACCAGCATTTTAATAACACATCCCAAATCTGTACAGGAACATGAGCACACAGAGGTTTCAGCAACACAAACCAGTGAGGCCAGTCTGGCCTCACCAGCAGCTTTACTGGAACACTGTGGCTACTGGGAAACACTCCCATAAATACACACGTGTGTGTTACTGCAGATATGTTTACAAGTGTCTTTATATGATTAACATGTCTATAAAAATGTTCATACAGCTTCCAAACTAATACAAAGTGATAACTGATGGAAGTACTGCAGTACTATGAACTCCAGCTGGATCATCGCATGACTTTTATTATGAAATCCTCACAGGAAATGCAGCATTAGCACTGACAGAGCGACAGGAAGAACACGTTACACTGTCCCAGCAGGAGGCGCCAAACCAACGCATGACTTCCAGACAGCCAATTTAAGACTGAGGCAGGCGCCTCATTGGTCACTTTACACACAGACGTGTAGAACTGACCAATGAGGCGCCTGCGTTTAGATGTGACCAACTGTGTTCACAGTTTGATTTGTTCCACACGTTGCAGCTCGTTTACTTCAATTTAATCTTCACAGCTCCGCGTTTCCATGATGTCATCGTTTGTGTAATCTGATGTGTAATCCCAGAGTCGTCACTGAAGCCGGCTCTCTGTCACTTAGTCTCTTCTAACTTTATTTAAATACATCCGCAGGAACAGCGCTGTGGGTTACCTGTGACACCTTCCTCCTTTACCTGTGTGAGCTTCATCGAGTATTTGAACTGACAGGTTAGAGAAGGTTACTGATGTGAGATATCAGATTAGACTCGTTGGAAACATTAAAATATCATAAAAACATTTTTCACCGTTTGTGAGTCATTCACAATTAAACACGTGTGATCAAACTTCCTGTTACATAAAGAGAACACTCAGCTCTCAGTCTGTTAAGTACAAACTGATACAGCGCCCTCTCCTGGCTGCAGAGGACGCTGCACACACACAGGCTGAAAAAGTCAGAGAGCCGCTGATGTTAGTACAGCCCCGAACTGAGCTCCAATCACCTACAGGCGGCCGAATCACATGGCCCTCCTCAGCCGCAGCTTTTACAGTAAAGTCTGCCTGACGGGTCCTGTATGAGGTCATGTGATCGTTGTCTCTGTAACCTGAATGGCTACCTTGAGTCGACTGCTGGCGTGCTGTGAATGGAGGGAGATCATGTGACTCCACTGTTCGGTCCTCAGACATCGTAGGGCCTCTCCTCTTCCTCCCGCTCCTCCTCCGTGGTATTCTTGATGAAGGCGGAGGACAGCTCTTGCAGGAGCAGTTCCTGCGATGGTGTGCAGACTCCCATCAGCGTCTGCCTGCTTCTCACTGCAGGCTGGCTGGCAGCATCTGAATCTGGAGAGCCTGCATCTCCATCGCCTCCGCCGGCTCCTCCGCTACTGCTGCTGCTCTGCTCCAGAGTCTCCACGGAGCCTCTCGCCATCCGGACTACTTCCGGGATGATCATGTGATCCAAATCTCTGGACTCCACGGGAACCAACCTGAGTGGGGGGTGGTCTGGCACTTCCTGGGTCTCTGCGATGCTGCTGGACAGGAAGCTGGTCTCCAGAGACTTCAGGACCTGCAGGCCGAAGTCGCCGACCTCCTCATAGAGCGGCTCAGGCAGGTCAGGAGACTCCGAGCGTTCCTCGAACGAGTCCTGCTGGACCTTCATGGGCTGGAGACACACACGAGACCCAAGGTTAAACTACAGGCTCACGAGTGAGACGAGAGGAAGTACAGAGTACTTACAAAGTACATGGAGAGAGTTCTCCGGTCGTGTAGTTTCCTCTGCAGGGGGAAGACAAAGTACAGATGACGGGTTTGTGCATTTGACCTGTGAGAGTTTACTGAGCATGTCTGAGAAACAGCAGAGATTTGGACCCTAACCAGCGTCTGATTGGCCGACAGCATGCTGCTATTGCTCTCGTCTCCTCTGATGGGGACGAGCGGCATCGTTCCGAACTTCTGCTTGGAGATGTCAGAGGAGGAGTGGCGGCGCAGCACTGGAGGACCTGGGTCATCGTTCTGCAACAGAAGCACATCCATGATGGCCAGCACAGGAGCGACGGCTGATCCCAGACCAGTGTGCAGGTAAACGTACCTGAGCTCTGAGAAGGCTCGTGATCCAATCCCACAGCTCGGCCTCACTGCTGCAGCACAGGTACCTGGTGGAGGGGAGGGGCAGATACTTTTGACTTCATGCAAAACTCAAACCCTCAGAGCTTTTATTTTAATGCACAACGTCCATGTGTGACTGAGTCAAACATCAGCTGCAGGTGAGTGTGACGCTGAGGAGGACAGGTGAGCCCTGATACTTACAGCTGGTGTTTGTCTGACATCACTGTGAAGCCCCACCTGCACAGGAAACACACAAGCCATCAGCCTCTGACGCTCAGTGCTCAGTTCAGACTGCAGGAGTGTGTGTGTGCATGAGTGTGTGTATGTGTGTGTCTATGTGCGTGTGGGTGTGTGTCTGTGTGTTTGTGTGTGTGTGTTTGTGTGTACGGGTTCTTACTATACTGGTGGGGACCAACAGCCCAGGGTTGAGGCCATTTTTCACACTCAAAATGTGGTTTATGTGTGAAGCTACATTTGAGTTCGGTTTAGGTGTAGGGTCAGTGTTAGTCATTCATTTTTGATGGTTAGGGTAAGCAGCTAGGAAAAGCATTATGTCAATGGGAGGTCCCCACGAGGATAGCAAACCAGACTTGTGTGTGTTACCTGGTTGGAGCCTTCAGCTTCTTGCGGATGCCGATGTAGATCTTTAAGGACTTCAGAGCCCACTCCTTCTCAGGTTTGATGCTCTGCAGACACAGATGTTGAGACTTTTGTTTTTTACTATTGTCTTACTGAGATTTGCTGGTTTTCTGTTCTTATTTTGGTTTTTAATGTTTTCCCAGGTGTTACTCGTCTTCTTGTTCTCCAGTATTTTGTACACATTTCTCCTGTTTGTTAAGTATTCGGCCACAGTTGGTGTGGAGCGCCTACAGTTTTGTTGTCCATGTACAATGATATCTATTCTATTCTATTCTTTTTTAACTGTTTGTTTTACTGCTGTCTACTGTTCCCGACTACCTTCTTGTCTTTGAGCAGCAGCAGTTTGTGGTGTCGAATCTGGAACGTTCTCTCCTGGAACCTGGTCCCCTGAAGGAGCTTCGGAGGCTCCTCGCGACACCTCAGCAGACCCACCTTCATGATCTCGCTCTTATAGGCTGACAGGCACACACAGGTGGACACGTTAGCCATTAATGCAACATCAGAAGCTTATTATTGCACAGCTGTGTCCACCTACAGGTGAGGAGAGTGATGCCTTCTCCTTTAGGGACCCTCTTCACCACCAGGTAGGCGGAGCTCGGGTCGGCCATCTTACACCACTGCAGAGCTTGCTCCAGGACCTTCTCTTTGGGGTGTAACGGACGCTCTAGAAACATGACAACAACCAACATGTGAGACAGGTGACCTCTGACCTCCTGAGAGAGACAGGAGTGTTTGCTCACCCAGCTGACCGTCCTCGATGGCCTCGAACGTCATCCAGACGTCTTTGTCCCCAGCTGGGACGTTCCTCATGTACAGAACCTGATTGGTCAGCTCCTCAGCACACATGGTGGGAGACACCTGCACGGGTCAGAGGTCACACAGCTTTAGTAATTGTCATTATTGCTATCAATAAAAGTTCTGATTAACGATGCCCAGCCTTACTTTGAGAGTTATGCAGCAGTCGGGTATCTTCATCTCCAGATAGATTTCAATGATCAGATCACCGGCCTGAGAGAGCTGTACAGAATCAACCAATCAGGCGGCGGTTTCAGACACAGAGGCAAAATCAGCTAAACTTTAAAAGGAACCGCCGAGGACCGGCTGAGGGAACGCATCGCACAAAGGATGATGAAGATGGAGCTGCCAGGCAGGAGGAGAGGAGGAAGGCCTCAGAGGAGGTTCATGGGTGTAGTGAAGGAGGACATGCAGAGGGTGGGGCAACAGGATGCTGGGATAGAGACGGATGATCACGTTGGTCCCAGAGACCAGGACGCTGAATGAAACACTTAACACATGTTCTACGTTCTATGGTTCACCTGTGTGTCTGTGCAAGAGTGAGTTTGTGTACCTGAGTGTCCTTCCAGGTGGTGATGAGGCTGATTTCCAGCTCAATCTGGGTCTGATGCTCCTCATCGATCTGAAACACAAAACAGAACGTCACACACGGGACAACGTCACACACAGGGGAACATGACAAAGAGAGGAGAACGTCACACACAGGAGAACGACACTCAGGAGAACGTCACACACAGGACAACGTCACACACAGGAGAACATGACAAAGAGAGGAGAACGTCACACACAGGAGAACGACACTCAGGAGAACTTCACTCAGGAGAACGACACACACAGGAGAACGACACTCAGGAGAACGTCACACACAGGAGAACGTCACACACAGGAGAACGTCACACACGGGGGTACATGACACAGAGAGGAGAACGTCAAACACAGGAGAACGACACTCAGGAGAACGTCACACACAGGACAACGTCACACACAGGAGAACGTCGCACACAGGAAAACGTCACACACGAGGGAACATGAGACAGGGAGGACAACATCACACACGAGGGAACATGACACAGAGGACAACGTCACACACAGGAAAACGTCACACTCAGGAGAACGTCACACACAGGAGAACGTCACACTCAGGAGAACCTCACACTCAGGAGAACCTCGCACACAGGAGAACGTCGCACACAGGAAAACGTCACACTCAGGAGAACCTCACACTCAGGAGAACCTCACACTCAGGAGAACCTCACACTCAGGAGAACTTCACTCAGGAGAACGACACACACAGGAGAACCTCACACTCAGGAGAACTTCACTCAGGAGAACGACACACACAGGAGAACGTCACACACAGGAGAACGACACACACAGGAGAACGACACTCAGGAGAACGTCACACACAGGAGAACGTCACACACGGGGGTACATGACACAGAGAGGAGAACGTCAAACACAGGAGAACGACACTCAGGAGAACGTCACACACAGGACAACGTCACACACAGGAGAACGTCGCACACAGGAAAACGTCACACACGAGGGAACATGAGACAGGGAGGACAACGTCACACACGAGGGAACATGACACAGAGGACAACGTCACACACAGGAAAACGTCACACTCAGGAGAACGTCACACACAGGAGAACGTCACACACAGGAGAACGTCACACTCAGGAGAACGTCGCACACAGGAAAACGTCACACACGAGGGAACATGACACAGAGGACAACGTCACACACAGGAAAACGTCACACTCAGGAGAACCTCACACACAGGAGAACGTCACACACAGGAGAACGTCACACACAGGAAAACGTCACACACGAGGGAACATGACACAGAGGACAACGTCACACACAGGAAAACGTCACACTCAGGAGAACCTCACACACAGGAGAACGTCACACACAGGAGAACGTCACACACAGGAGAACGTCACACACAGGAGAACGTCGCACACAGGACAACATCACACACGAGGGAACATGACACAGAGGACAACGTCACACACAGGAAAACGTCACACTCAGGAGAACCTCACACTCAGGAGAACCTCACACACAGGAGAACCTCACACACAGGAGAACGTCACACACAGGAGAACGTCACACTCAGGAGAACGTCACACACAGGAGAACGTCACACTCAGGAGAACGTCACACACAGGAGAACCTCACACACAGGAGAACGTCACACACAGGAGAACGTCACACTCAGGAGAACCTCACACACAGGAGAACGTCACACACAGGAGAACCTCACACACAGGAGAACGTCACACTCAGGAGAACCTCACACACAGGAGAACGTCACACACAGGAGAACGTCACACACAGGAGAACGTCACACACAGGAGAACCTCACACACAGGAGAACGTCGCACACAGGAAAACGTCACACACGAGGGAACATGAGACACAGAGGACAACGTCACACACAGGAAAACGTCACACTCAGGAGAACCTCACACACAGGAGAACCTCACACACAGGAGAACGTCACACACAGGAGAACGTCACACTCAGGAGAACCTCACACACAGGAGAACCTCACACTCAGGAGAACCTCACACACAGGAGAACGTCACACACAGGAGAACGTCACACACAGGAGAACGTCACACTCAGGAGAACCTCACACACAGGAGAACCTCACACTCAGGAGAACCTCACACACAGGAGAACGTCACACGGGACAACGTCACACACGGGACAACGTCACACACGGGGGAACATGACAAAGAGAGGAGAACGTCACACACAGGAGAACGACACACACAGGAGAACGTCACTCAGGAGAACGTCACACCCAGGACAACGTCACACACGGGGGAACATGACACAGAGAGGAGAACGTCACACACGGGAGAACGTCACACAGGAGAACCTCACACTCAGGAGAACGTCACACACAGGAGAACGTCACACACAGGACAACGTCACACACGGGGGAACGTGTTGGTGTGCCCCTACGGCTTACTCACTTCAAAGACGTACAGGTAGTTGTCTATCAGGTCCTCCACGATCTTCACCTCATGCTCACCTTTCCCATCCGTCTGGAACAGACTTGGAGCGAAGAGCAGCGATAGGTTCTTGGTGCACATCTGGTTCAGATCTGCGCACTTCTGGACCCTGAAGAACCGCAGGTAACCTCTTTAGACTCATCGTTTGGCTCAGTGTCCTACACTCACCTGCTGTTTTCTACAAAAAGGCAAGTTCCTAAGCCCCACCCCCACCAGGTGTAACCAGTGCAGCTTCTTAGGGAGCTCACCTGTACAGGTGACTGATGAGAGCAGCCAGGGTGGTCCGGTTGACTCGGGGTAGAGTGCGGATGATGTCTTTGTAACGGTCCAGCCTCGCACGCCTCTGAGGGATTTCTGAGCATGAAGAACAAACTCGTTACAGACACCAATCACTCATTTAGACAAATTACAATCAGCTGAAGGTGTACCGCCGACCGTCCCTGAAATATAAGTAAAATCAGGTGATGTTCGGGTTGTGGTCTGGACCTGAACCCTGACAGCAGAAGCACCGCTCAGAAGAAAGGTGGACTCACTGGCAGCTTCCTGCCACAGTGGGTGGAGGTCGACCATGAAGATTGGGTCATCGATCTCTCTGAAGAACCTCTTCAGTACGTCGGTCACGTCCTCGATGAAGTGGTCCCCGATCCGCAGCTTGACGTTTCGAGCGTCTCTGCGGAACTCCTCCATCAGCAGCTTGATCCTGGATTTGGCTCCGTTCTTCCTGTAGATGCCTTCGTGACCCAGACCTGCACAGACCCAGAGCGGCTTCGGTCACACGGCTCTGTTATCCTGACATGAGAAACCAGGGGAACAGAGCTGCGTGCCTCTTTCATCACATCTGAGCACATCATTTATCAGCAGAAACAGTAAAATCACACATAAGCTGGTCTGCAGGGTTTTTCTTCTGGCTCTAAAACATCCTGCAGGGAAAAACACGCCAAGTTCAACCCGGCAGCAAGTCGTCCTGATGACAACGGCAGAAGAACCATGCAGTGAGGTTCAGTCTTCACAATGCATCTAACACACTGCTCCTCCTCCTCCTAAACTCAAGCAGCTCATCGGGGAGGAGCGCAGGTTTGCTTGGGTTAATCACCTGCTAGAAGCACCTTTTCTACCCAGCAGACGAGTATGGTAGAAAATTATAAAGGTATGTTATTTACCTTAAATATACTGACTAAAGTTTTACGGGTTTAATAATAGGGAAGCCCCAAAACATGTGCCAACGGCCCACCTAACCTCCAACAGTGTACCTGTGTCCAGATGAAAAAACACATCAGACATTTCCAGCTGGACATATACTGGAATTTGTACATTTCCACAAGGAGGAACATTCGTCCAACGATTCTTCATTTAATATTGAAATGTTTCCTTCATTTTCTTTATCACAGCCCGTAGAGTGAGGCTTCTTTGTCAAAACCCTCGCAGCCTTACCTGTTTCCACGAAGAAGGATCAGTATTGGATCATATAGATCAGTTCTGGTGACAATGTTCTGCTGGAAGTAGGTCCTCAATTGGAGATATCTAAAATAGTCTGAATTATTAAGATGATAATCAGTCTTTAAATGATCGTTTTCTCATGTGTGAGCGAATAAAAGGTCTTCACATCCTTTGAAATCCAGTGTTTACATGGTTAGGCCCCAGGGTCAAAAGGAAGTACGTGAACTGTATCGTCTAACTCAAACTCCAGTCCTCGAGGGCCGCTGTCCTGAAACTTTTCCATGTGTCCCTGCTGCAACACACCTGAATACAACTAGCAGGTCATTAGCAAGACTCTATAGAAGCTGCCTGCATGCTGAGGTGGCAATTCAGCCATTTGATTCATGTTGCAGCAGCTCACGAGTGAGTGAGCACGGTGCCATAAAAGTACTTCAGAAGTGCATTTTTCCAAATATTTTCATTTATTTAAAATGACCTGAGGAGGGTTAGAGGCTCTGTTCATCTCACTGTCCTGTCACCATTGAGACCTGAAGCTTCCTCCACCTCTTCAGTTCAGTTTAATCAGACGATCCTCCATCAGCAGCAGAGCCCACAGTGGCGTAGCTACAGTCTCCTAACCCCAACCCTTACCAACAAGGAAAGTCTGTCTGTCAGTCTTCCTCACCGTACTGTGTGATGAAGGCGATGCAGCTGTCCACGATGATGGGGATGTCGTTCCTGCTCATCTGCTGGTCTCTCAGAGCATTTCCTTTACCGCCGGCTGCTCGCTGAATGTCGGAGTACCACAGAGAGAAGTCTGCGCGACCGACGCCCTGCAGGTGGAGCGTTCTGACGGGAACACCGAACGCATATGCGTCAAAATGTGAAGCAGACAACAAACTGAAGCCTAGACCAGACAAACACTCACCTTCCTTTTTCCACCAGGACCAGGATGTCTTTCTTCTCCTGGTTCTCCATCTCGGAGGTGATACCTGAACACAGAGCGCTCCGTCAATAACAATCAGACTCCATCAGAACTATTCACCAGGACCCGGACCGGGACCAGCACACATACTCAGCTCCTGCAGGCGGTTGAGGTTGATGATGTCCTCGGCGGCGCCGTCGTTGCGGGGACAGATGAACAGGTTGGACTTCTGCAGGACAAAGTAAGCCTCCTTCCACTGCTGAGGGTCCAGCATCGCCCGGTACCGTAGAAGCCCGACCCGTTCAAACTCTCGGGTCAGCAGGCAGTGACAGCTGAGCGGCGTGGCAGCCTGGTGACGGTCGCAGCACAAACATGGATCAGTTTTTTATTCAAGGAAGTTTTTAGGGAAAATATTTTGTGTTAGAACAATTTTGTAACATTATTTATTTGATTGTTTGTAACATGAACAGCAGAACAAACGTGTTCAGCTGCTCTGTGAGGAGGATGCAGACGAAATGCGGCGCAGACCTTTCCGATGGCTTTGGTCCAGCTGTGCAGCTCGTCGGACGCTTCCAAGCCAAACTGAAAGAGTTTCTCCGACGTCAGATACAACTCGAAGGTGTAACGAAACCTGAGGGAGAAAAGTTTGAGTTTGACCAGGCTGACCATCTGAGCTTTCTGTTTAACCGTGGAGCTTGGCGAATAAAAACCTGTCAATGAATCCGTTGTTGTTGGAGGAGTCGGGTCGACTGACGCCCAAACACACGATGTCTTTAGCGCTGATCTGCAGGCTGGGATCAGCTGATCGATCCGACTCGTAGAAGACCAGAGACTGATCCACCGAGCACCAGAACTTCTGGAAGTCTGATGATGAGAACAGAGAATTTTACACGAGACTCAGCTATGAATGTTCGTTCCCCTCCTCTTCATCTGCAACATTAGTGCTGCTCACAGGCGGGCGGTGAAGCAAACTGTCAGTGCCATAAATGATTCTGCATACGTCGACAGCTACGTCACGATGCTACAGAGTGGCTGTAGTCTGCTCTGATTGTTATCGTATCAGCGTAGCCTCAAATTCCACAAGAATTCCCAGAATTCCTTTGTGTTTGCTGCCAGTGCGCACACGGCTCAGAGAATCTGATGGAGTTTGGAAGCTGCGCTTCAGCCGTCGGGACGAAACAAAACCACAATCTGAATAAACGTCTAAGGAGCAACTTTTACTTTGTCAGCACTGCTCAGAAATCAGATAATCCTTATGTTGAGGGAAAAGAGATGTTTGAAAAGAGATGACGTTAAAAAACACCACATTTCAAGCTCGTGCTACAACGTCCTGGTCTGTGGTACCAAGCCAGCAGCCTTTGTGAGCTAACACAGCTAACATCCCGCCCTGTGCTCTGAGCCTGAACACTGAAGCAGAAACCTGCTGAAGACCTGAAAACGTCTCTGACAGTTTTTGGTTTAGGTGAATTTTGGCAGGTGTTGGAGGCGTTTACCGCCTCTTTGTTCTGATCTGAGGACTGTTTAAACCTTAAACCCTCTGACCCCGCCTCTTCCTACCTTCTCTGTTTTTTCTGGACATTGTTCCTCTGTTGGCAGAGCTCGACTTGTAGAGGTACCCAGAGTGAAGAATCGGCTGCATGATTTCATCGTAGACGCTGGGATCTGACCGATAAAAGCACAACATTATCAGATAAACACCGTCAGCCAATCACATCAACGAAAGAGAAATATTGCACAGCTGCGTCTGGAGCAAACTGACACTGACGCAGGTGTTCTTCTGCTGAGCCAACACTCGGAAAACTGCTCAGTGAAGCCGAGCGTGACAGTGAGAAAGCCTCCCTGCAGGACAGCACTGATAACGGAGCGGCTGACCTTCAGCGCCAACGCTGCTCCGCACCGAGCTCAGTCACCGACTTCACACGTTGAATTTAATCGGATCAAATACAACGCCCTGCTTCCTCGCAGCTCAACACTGCAGAGTGCATTAGAGTACAGCAGAGCACAGTAGAGTCCAACCTGATGTGCTGCAGTGATCCGCTAGGTGGGGGTGGCGGCCGTTGGAGTCGTTGGCGAGGTGAGCTGACTCCGCCTCTGAGAAAATCTGAGTCACCGTTTTCAGGAGAGTCTGCTCAGAGACGGCTGAACACAGAACCTGTTGGAGACACGAAGTATCATCGTCAACACCAGAACCATCTCTGCACACTATCACATCATCATCGTTGTTATTGCTGTTTGCTGCCATGGAAACCTCAGGCCCTGCGAACCCGGACACACAAACGCAGGAGCCATCTTCTGATGATGTCACAGATGTACTATAGACTGACAGTAACTCAGTGTGTGCGTGTCTGAGACAGACTCATGGCTGTGCTGCTGTGATTCTGTTTCGCGATTGTTTATTAAGGCTTTAAATGTTTGGATCAGCATGTCAGCTGATCAGGGTAACCTTTGACCTTTTGATGCAGAAGTTTCTTAGACGAAAGGTGTGAGTGAGTCGAAGCCTCCTGTTTTTATCTACCAGCTGCTTTTATCTTCGTCTCTGATGCTTTAAACATTTGGTCACTGAGCCCCTGTGCACTCTGGAAAAAGGCTCCCCCCACACAAAGAGCAGCTGCTTATGATTTGCTGCGGTCTGAGTCTGACCTCATCTACAACATTACGATCTATGAGGCTGACGCGCTCTCCCAGCACCACACCGCACACACCACATGTGTGCATTACAGCGTCCTAACTAGCTTCAGTTATGTTCACAGTTGCAGCTGCATGCAGCTGTAGTTAAAGCTGCATGAAGCTATTTCACGCATGAACCTTTATGACCCGTCTTGTTGTGGCCCTTCTCACCCCAGCATGCCAACATTAAGTGTATTTATTTCATGAAAGCAGTCGGGCAAACCTTGAGCAGCTCCTCCTGGCTGCTGAACGCCGGGTGGGCAAGGCGGTATCGACCCTCGCGATACTTCTGGGCGATGAACTCTCTCCTCTGCTCAGCCGACGCATCGCAGTCCAACTCCTCAGAGACGGACAGACGGGCCGCCCAGAAGTCGTTGGCCCGGTCGTTCCCCAGCATGATGAAGAGCTGGCCCACAAACATACACACAGTATAAGCAAACAAACAAACACAACAGCACGGCTCTGCTTTCAGGCGTCTGTGAATGCTGGTTCTGAACCGGCTGCTCCGAGCTGGTACTTTAGAGCTTCTCTGTCACATTCTCAGTAGCTTCAGTGTCCTTTAATAAGCTTTTCCACCTTTACAGGTGAATACTTCATAAAAACAGCTGGATGTTAGACTACACCTGCCACTAACCCCCCCTACAGCTGAAAGCCTGTAACAGCAGAGAGCCGCACTGACACCAACCTCAGATCGAGAGGCCACCTGAAGCCGCTCTCACCTGAACGATCTCGTTGCTCCACACGCTCGTGTCCAGTTTCAGACTCTGAACCTTGGAGACCATCGTGCCCAGCCCTCTGTGCTGGCCTACACACACACACACACACACACACACACACACACACACACACACACACACAGTGGGAAACACAGCTGTGACACACACTGGTGTGTTTCATCACTGACTTCTCCAAACACTAGCACAATACCAATGTATCACCTGGTGACGATCTTGCAGTCTTAACAGACTTGTCTCCTAAGTGGCAGTTTCACCTGCAGTGATTCGTGTCTGCACAGGTAAACAGGCTCCTGTTTACCTGTGCAGGTGTGTTTATTGGCCTGATATTTTCAGTGAGCCACAGAAACAACCTCACCTTCAACATGTGGTGTTTTTCTTTCTGCTGCAGGTCTCCATGCTGACCTCCTGACTTCAGAGCAGCTTCCCTGGTGATCTGTGGGGAACCTGTGTGTGCGTGCGTGTGTGCATGTTGTTAGGTTCTTACAGTTGTTGTTGGTTACATTTCTGCTTTGTTAGTTGCTGCTTGTTGGGAATGTTACTGGGCCACTGTTACCTGTTGTGACAGGTAAGAGATAACATCTGGCCTGCCTAACCAGATGTCCCAGATAACGTGAGTCAGTGTGCTTCTCTCTCTGTGATGACACAGACTGTAAATAAGAGATCGATGGGCGGATGAGATGAAATGTAGGCTTTTGCTGCAGGTTGTAAATGTGTTTCTGTCACGCTAGCTCATGTTAGCTGACAGCTGACCGCCGCCGTCATTAGATCAGAGCTAAACTGACAGCAGAGAAAGAGGACTCTGATTCTGGTATCAGTGAAGATGTCGAGCCTCGAGAGCAGGTCGTACCTGCGCAGTTCTTGCAGATGACCACACACAGGTTGATGGAGGCCCAGTCGGGGTTCAGGGCCTTGCAGTCCGCGCACATCCTGTTGGAGCGGTTGGACCAGATTTTCTCGGCCACCTCGTAATCTGACAGAGTTTCTGCGATCGCCTCCTGCAGTGCCTCCATCCAGTCCCGTTTGTCCCGGTCTGAGTCTGCGGTGAAGCTGAGGAGGCGCAGCAAAGGTCATTTAACGACATCTACATTGTTTGTCTCAGCGTTCTCATTAAAACAGAATTACTCAGAACTCCAACTGTGTGGGACAATAAGAGATTTTTCTCATTCAGCGACCCGCTGCTGAGGGCAGGACTCAGTTTGATCTGCAGAGCAGGAAAGCCCAGAGACTCAAACCTGAGTCTTTCTCAAGAGTTTGATTGATGCAGCGTCAGCGAGGCTGGTAACTGCAGACAGTACTGACAAAATCAAGCAGCAGCTGAGCTGAGTTTCAACTCACCCACCTGAAAGTTTTATACGGCGTGATGAGGTCGAAGCTCTTGTGTTTTCCATCTCGGATCGTTGCTCCGCGAGCTTCGATCACCGTGATGCCGATGCCGTTACGGAAACACTGGAGAAACATGGGAAGTGAAATAGTCACAGGACCCTGAGAAAGTCACAGGAAGTCAACTGGTGGCGCCCTCACCTGCTCGCTCTTGTAGAGCCAGATCTGGTCCGTGTTGATGGCAGCGTACACTTTGGATTTTGTTCCTTTGAGTTCCAGGCCCCCATGTTTCTGGCAGTGAGCTCCAGGACCAAAACGCCGCCGTCCAAACACCAGCTGATCTCTGACGTGTTCCTGCAGCGTGGACACCCAGCGCCGCCGCAGCACTGACGCACAGGAAACACATCAACTGCTTTGCCATCATCAACAGCATCATCATCATCATTATGGTCAATACCACCATCATCATCGTCATGACCATCATCATCATCATCATCATCATCACCACAATCATCATCATCCTCATCATCATCACGACCAACATCATCATCACGACCATCATCATCATCATCGTCACGACCATCATCATCATCATCATCATCATCATCACAGCCATCATCAGCCTCATCATCATAACCATCATCATCTTCACGACCATCATCATCATCACGACCAACATCATCATCATCATCACTATCATCATCATCACGACCATCATCATCATCGTCATCACGACCATCAGCACGACCATCATCATCATCACTATCATGGTCGTGATGACGATGATGATCATCATCATCTTTATCATCATCATCATCACTATCATACAGCATGAGATCAAAACAGTCGCCTTAAGGCGCTTTAATCATCATCATCTTCACATCACAACCATGTCATCACATATCATTACCACCATCATCGTCATCGCCATCATCACCATCACCCCCATCATCTACACCATTACGATCATCATCACCAGCATCATCGTCATCGCCACCACCATCAGCATCATCCCCCCATCATCATCACCCCCACCATCATCACCCCCATCATCATCACCCCCACCATCATCATCAACACCATCATTATCATCAACCTTGAATTTTGTTGCATTTTGTGTTTTTATTGGGAAAACGTTTACAACAAGAAGAGAAAAATCAGAGAATCTGACGTCGTGTGTTTACCTTCGTTATCCGTCCTGAACACAAAGATCCGGTGACTCGTCACAATTTCAAATTTATTGTCTTTGGCTGGACGGGCCATCTGGATGGCAGCCAATGGGATGACTCCTTTTGGGTAGGCGTCCTGAAACAGAGAACAGGTCAGAGGAGATGAGTCCAAACTGTGCGGTCAGCAGGGCGACAAGCTCTGGTGATAGCAGTGTTTCCTTTTTTTTGTCTTTCCGCTGCTGGGATCAATAAAGCTCTGAAATGTTCAGGAGCTTAATGAGAGGATGCTAACAAGGGCCCACCCTCCTGAACCTGTCGGGGTGACTGTTACGTTAGGAACACGAAGCCTGACAGGCTGAACGCAGGGCGCAGAGTGACCCACGCCTCTGACCTGCAGGATGACAAATTCTAAGCTCGTCCCACGAGGACGGCGGCAACATCATAAAGATCTGAGTACCTTCTCACTGCCAAAGTACATCAAGTTTTTGCCATCAAACTTCACGAAGCGTTTCTGGAAAACATAGTTCCTGAAAAACACAAACACACACCAGGGTCACATTACCACTTACACAAGAGAGGAGACACATTTAGGTTTCATCCAATTCCACCACACTGAGTGACTTTCAGTAAGGGAAGGAAGGAAGGAAGCAGAGGAGAAAGGAAGGAAACACACCGAGTGTAGGAAGAGGAGGAAAGGACAGTGACGAGGCAGAGGCATGTCCTCAGGAGGAAGGAGACACAGGGAGGAGCAGACAGAAGGACACACAGCAGAACGGGCAGAGATGACCTCTGACCCCTGCCAACCACAAAGACAGAGAGAACAGGGTCAGACTTAGAGTCTCCTCCCACATCCAGGCCCCATCAGCTGTGTGAAACAAACGCACCCCTGCGGAGACAGCTTGTCCAGCCAGCCGCTAATGATGGGCGGGGCTCTCTCGGTCAGGGAGGTGTAACTGGCGTAGGGGGAGATGGTAAGGTCCTCGTCGGCCTCGCAGGGGAGGGCGTGGTGGGGCAGCGAGAGGCAGCGGAGGGAGGGTGGAGCTTCTCCCACAGTGCTGTAACCTGGCGAGTCCCCGGGGTGAAACGGCTGCGAAAAACGCTTCGTCCACGAGAACCTGTGACCCCTGAAAACACAAAAAACTTTATCAACGCACGTGAAGCAGACAGCGTGGGCATGACATCATCACGTCCATTAAAGTAATTCGTGCAAATGTTTCTGCATTTTGAATCGGTTCCAAGGCCACGTTTACGTCTCGTTTCATGAGGATGAGTAGCCGCCTTACCCATGATCCTCTGCGTGCTTCTCCTCTTTCCTCGCCTCCCTTCCTTCATGTCTGCTTCTCTCGCTCTGCACATAAATGATCAAAGCAGCACATTTTATCAGACCTGTGAAAGTCAGAAGAGCGTCTCTGTCAGTGAGGGGGAGGAGCGGTGGCGGTCTGACCTCAGCGGCAGGAGGATGTCTCCGGGTCTGGAAAACAGTCTCACAGTACGGGCTGATCTCGTCCTCGGGGTCGTCCGTGGAGGCTGCCAAACAGAAATGACCGGAGTTAGGATTCACCTGCGCCCCGTCCCTGTCCGTTCTGATTTGATAACATCAAAGTTAAAATAAACTGTGACCAGTATGGCAAAGCCGATCTGTGTAGCATGTTAACACTATTGGAAGTAAAAATAACTTGAACTCCAATTTTGAAAACACAACTTTCTTTTTTTCTTTCTTTTTTTAAATAAAGCTCTGACTTGTATTATGAGTCTGTGGTCTGGGAGAGAGTCTGTAACTCTGTCTGAATACAGTAAATAATGACCAATGCTGGGCAATTAATTATATAGTTACTTCTTCAAAAAAGTAACTGAGTTTTGCAAACAACAAAGTTTTTTGCAGCTGTTTACCTAAAAATGCAGCCAAGGCGTTTTTTAAATAAACATTTCAAACTATTTACAGAACAATCAGCTGTTCTGCATCAAATCTAATGCCACACAAATTATTTGTGCCGCTCCAAAAAATAATTTCTGTCCACTATAAGATAAAGGAGAACAACAGCCTGATACCTGCAGGCCTGACAGCAGCAGATGTATCACTGCTGTAACACCTGTAACATTCAGCAGTCGCCTCTTTGTTCTGACACACACAACAAAACTATTGACTACACTACACGCTAACTACACAAGATTTGTGCTAAACGCAAATCTCTCACATCTCAAACACCGCCGTCACTCCTAAAACTTCCCCCTTCCTAAACAACTAAATGCCATGTTGCCATATCATTTTTTGATTGGTCAACATGGTGCATTTTTCCACCAATAGGAAAGGGTGGGGGTTTTTTTTGGTGTTGTCTTTGCTCACAGGCGGAAAGTGCTTTCGAGCGTTTTCCTTATAAAACGCAGTTTTTATATAAAATATAAACAACGACAGTATTCAGGAAGAAAACCAAACATTGCAGATATTTTTATCATGACTCTGGTTTTACGTGGCCGATCAACACAATTTAAAAACTGGCATAAAGTCCACACTTTTTCCGTCAGTTGTTCCTTCTGTCCTGCTCACATCTCCAATGGTTGTACACGTTGTCATTAACGTGGCTTCACTCCACATCAGCCGCTTTGCTCGCTAAAACACCGGTGTCGGCACATAAGGACGCTGTCAGAGCCTGTCAACGTTGATTAGCTGCGTATATACGAATGTGAATCGCATTATTGGCTGGAGCGGCCAGTTGCCGGTCACTTACAAACTCACACTGTAAAACAGAATCAATTGTTAACGTATTTATTTTCATTGCAATTCAGGTTAGATTTTTTTTTTTGTGTGCAATGCAGATTTCCTGTGTGCGGACACCGTGACAGCAGTGCGCAATTGCGCGCGCGTGCAGCTTAGAGGGAACATTGTTCTCAAGTGTGCGTGCACTGTCTGGGAACTAGGAGTCTCACACACCAGTCACTAAATAGTTTTATGTTTCGATCAGGCTGACAGGAAACGAGTAATGACGTCTTCCTGTAGGCAGAGCTTACAGACAAGGCTCGACCTGCCTGGGTTTTAGGCTGTTCTGTGCGACTCAGAGCTCTGAACTCACCTCTGGCTGATCCTGAAGAGTTGTTACTTAAAGTGCTGCCACTGAAACAAACACAGTGAAAATGATGAATCATGTCAGGCCTGGGCCTTCACATAAAAACTGATTTTTAACAAACATATCATGGATCCTGGGGTACGCTCGAACACGCAAAAACTCCTTTTTTCCTAACCCATCCTCCTTGACCTCGATACAGGTGAAGGAAAGATGCTTTAATGCAAAAACATCCAGATGATCGCTTTTAGGAATGATCAGATGGTCTGTAGCTATGAATTGTGGGATGCTTTCATGAAGAACGTGTCTCCTCCGCTAAAGGAGGTGCGGACTTCAGACCGCTCGGACCGAGTCGCAAACCTTGCTAAATGAAACTGAGTATTGGAACGTACCCCGGTCCAAATACTGGTGCATCACGGTGACTAACCTGTTCCTCTCGCAGTTCCTCTCAGGTGTCTGTCTGGGTGGAGTGGGAGGAGCCGACTGCTGGCTGCAATAATTCCTCTTCCCACCGGGGGCAGCAGAGCTGTGTAACGTGCCCCAATATATCTCATTGGAGACCATCTCTAGGCCTCCTCCTCGGGGAGAAGCGGAGGGGGAGGATCCAGAGAGCCTGCTGTTGTCATGACTACCCGTGCAGGAAATGAAGGACGGCGCCTGCAAATGCTCTGTGGGAACAGGGGAAGAAGAAGAAGCGCGAGGATTCCCCTGCATCGAGGCGGGGGGGACGATGCGGTTCAGCCTCGGGGGAACCGGCGGTAACCCTCCAGTGTCTGACAGAGACCTGCAGCGGCCATTCCCAGTTCTCTCCCCATGGCTCGACCTTCGGCTTGGTGACGGCGCCTTGTCACTGAGGTCAGAGGTCAAAGCACTGTCTGCTGTGGGCATGTCCGCTGAGCTCAGACTTTCCAGCACAGTGAGGCAGATGGACTCCTGGGAAAGCCTCCTGGGTAGGGGTGGAGCAGGGTCGGGTGTTGGGGTGAACTGGATGGGCGCAGTCCTGCGGCGATTGAAGACAGTTCTCGGTTTGGGGACCGGCTTCACTGTTGGCCTGCCGCCATCGGAGTTTGCCAGCATGGCGGCGAGATCGGGAGCAGAGCTGTTCCTGATCACCTCCTGACGGGGCGACTCGGTGCGACCGCGCTTCGAAGAACAAACTGACTGACAGCGGTCACGAGGGAGATCTGCGTTCCGATTGGCTCTTTGGCCTTCTGTCCTCTCGATGTAACCGACCAATCGTAGGATTCTCTTCCTGTGTCCTGTGGCAGTTATGCCCAGACTGACCAATGCATCGCTGTCGAGGTGTGTGAAGTCTCTAGCCAATAGGAGACCGGCTCGATGGAAGGTGTCCAGGTACCTGCAGGAAGACAGAGGCCTAAAGTAATTCTGATTGGCTAGATGGGAGCTGCCCTTTGATTGGTTGTCAGTTTCTGTGATAACGTGTTAAAAATCACATTTATTGACATGGACAGAAGTTCATTTTTAACTGTTACACGTGCACCCAGTTCTGTAGGCAGCTGAGCCCACTCAGTCACACTGAGGACCACGTGTTTTCATCTGTCTGCATTTCTGAAGTAGAAAAGCAGTCTGTGAGAATGACTGCAGTCAGCCTGAGGCTGTTCGCAGACAGGTTGTCTCCTGTGCGATCGCAGAACGGTGAGTGTGCAGCAGCAACAAGCGGCGAGCTAACCATGCATGGCAATCATAGACAACCTCACACTGTTTTTGTAGCTGTGAGGAGGATGCTGCCCTGATTTTCCTCGTGTGGCCGAGCCATCGGCTCGCTCCGAGTTTGGAGGTAGCTTTGGCGAGCTCAGTACGTATACATTATCTCCGGATGGCAGTGCAGGTAACGAGCCCTCCAGTATGTTCATTTCCATCCATCCAGCCGGAGCCTATCCCAGCTGTCTTAGGGCCAGAGGCAGGGTACAACCTGGACAGGCCACCAGTCTGTCACAGGGATGACACATAGGCACAGACAACCATTTGCACCTGTGGGCAATTTAGAGTTTCCAGTGAACCTAACCCCACTAACTGCATGTCTTTGGACTTTGGGAGGAAGCCAGAGTAGCCAGAGAGAACTCACGCACACACGGGGAGAACATGCAAACTCCACACAGAGAGGCCCCGGCTGTATTTTAACTTATTTAATAGAATATCAATATTTGGAGTCCCTGTATCGATACAACATTGCCACACAAACTATCTGATGATTGTGCCGTTTCGGTTTCCCCCCATTTCATGCTGCACTCCTCAATCCTGACCTCTCCAGATGAATCGCAGAAAGCAGCCTCTCAACCGGCGTGCTTCCATCCAGGGAGCCCATGATGACCAACACAGAGTCCGGACTGGGCTTCATCTCCTCCACCAGCAGGAAACACCTGGGCCATCGCTGACCTACAGCAGTGGCGGATGGCGGTCGTCCATCTGGTGGAGAAAGAGGTGAAAGATTGATCTGCTTTAGATATCATCAGAAACTGGTTTAAGTTCTGCTGCTTCACTAACCCCACACTGAAACCAGAAAACCAGAAACACTGGATCACACACACACACACAACAGGAGCCAGCCTCTGTAACCATTCATTCCTCCAGCAGGGGGCGTTAAATGTTTCTTTGAACCGCATCCTCTAATTAAGATCAATTAACAAACTGCCTCCACACACCGTGTAGATGGCACCACTGTCACCTTTGACCTCTGGAGCTCACGAGCCCCTCTTTCTGAGAACTAAAACCACAAAAGAAGAAGAAAGTATGATGTCAGCAGACAGACACAGCTGCACGATTGTCTCTCTGCGTCTGCAGCAGGCTGACCTTTGACCTCTGCACAGCAGCAGAGAATCAGACAGAGGGTCACTGTGGGGATAAAGGCTGAGGGTTCCTGCCATGAAACCCTGACACCCCTGCTGCTACAAGGAAAAACTCAGGGAACAAACTGTGGGCCCAAAACAGACCCACATCTGGATCATCTGCTGGATCAACAGCTGGAAGTCACACACAGCCAATGAGACAAGGAGAACTCTCCAGCTCGGAGCAGCACGCTTCACTTCAGCGGCTCCCTGCATCCTGCCAGTGTGTGTGTGTCTGTGTGTGTCTGTGTGTGTGTGGGTGGGTGTGTGTCTGTGTGTGTGAGTGTGTGTGTGTGGGTCTGTGTGTGTGTGTGTGAGTGTGTGTCACCTCTCTGTGATGTGTTCAGGAGATGTCAACTAAGAAGCAGATGCAGCTTCCTGTTGGACCTTTAACAATAAGAGCCTGTGAACACAGCAGATATACTGAAGTCCAGGTGTGACAGTAAAACTGCAGGTGTGATGGAGCTGGGGAGAGCTCTCTGTCAGCATCAGGACGTCACTCAGAGAAAGACAGAAGAGCATGTGTCTAACACCAAAGTAAAAATAACTCACTCACACACACACTCACACACACACGGCTGCAGCGTCTTGCAGGAAGACAAAGGCCGAGGGGGAAGTGAGTCACAGCAGCTTCCTCCAGCCGACCTTTTTCCTCCTCCTCCACTCTTCAGACAAAAGCTGCGTCTGTTCTGAGATCAGCCGCCACACAGCCAGGAAACACGTTACACAACAGCTGTGACACACAACATGATCAATGCTGTGTCAATGATGTGATCGTATCATAAATAACACAGTAATGCATGCTTCCGTGCAGTCACGTGACCACAGAGAGCCGCCGAGTGTCGTCAGCGCCAGCATCTCTCTGTCAGGACTTTGACGTCTCCTCAGACTGAAGCCGGCGACCAACAGGAGG
This sequence comes from Diplotaxodon limnothrissa, assembly GCF_057381915.1. Lineage (NCBI taxonomy): Eukaryota > Metazoa > Chordata > Actinopteri > Cichliformes > Cichlidae > Diplotaxodon > Diplotaxodon limnothrissa. The sequence goes on from NC_140597.1 coordinate 19,420,309, forward strand.
AAAGAAAACGCAGGACAGCTGCAGCACCTCGTCTCAGAGCTGAAATCTGCAGCGTCCGTGGACTCGTCACAGCGCACGCTCACAGACTGAAGCTGGTTTTATTTTGAGAGACTCGATGCCTCGTGCTGACATGTGTGCTGGATCGTGCTCTATCTTTAAACCTTCCCTTTCACTGTCGCTGCCATCCTCGTGTCACAAATCCGCCCCGATACCCTCCTCCACAAACTCCACCCTACCTGGACTCTCCCGTCTCTGTGGATGGCTGACCCCAGGTATTTAGGCTCATCACCTTGACCCTCTGTACTCCTTACACATCCACCCTCTCATTCACACATGTATTCTGTCTTGCATCTCTTCAGAGCATGCCTCCACCTCTCCAGGCTCTCCTCCACCTGCTGCTTACTCTCACTACAGATCACAGTGTCGTCTGCAAACATCAGCGTCCACAGAGACTCCTCTCTGACCTCATCTGTCAGCCTGTCCATCAGCACTGCAAACAAGAAGGGGCTCGGAGCAGATCCCTGATGTATCCCACTCCCATCTTTAACCCATCTGTCACTCCACCTGCACACCACTGTCTCTGTCCCCACACACGTCCTGCACCACCCTCACAAACTTCCTCATGTTACTTTTTTCCAGGATAATAAAGGTAGAAACAGAGGAGAGTCATTTTAGGCACTTTGTAAAAGGGGAACAGGAGGTCGGTCGCTGCAGTCTAGTTTACTCACCGTTCACTCAGAGATGTTCACAGATGGTGGTGAATCAACACCAATCCACAGGAAACCACACTGAGTAATAATATCAACATGACTCCCGGCTGCAAACATTTCCACATGAGACCTTTTCATGTCTTGATACAAGCACATGCATCTGCTCGGTGGGAGAAACGTTTCATCATCATCATCAGGTGACTTCTTCAGTCTCAGCTGACTGCAGGTTTCCAGCCAGGACATTTACTCATGACTGAAAATGGGCTGCGAGGTCACATCTTTGTTAATGTGCAAACTGTCACGATCAGTGATCAGCGCTCTTTGATTAGTGGTTGTTGATCATTGATCATGACAATTTGCATATTAACAATGATGAAACTGATCTCATAGCTCATTGTCAGTCATTGTGTAAATGTCCTGTTTAAAGGTTGGGGAGACCTGCAGTCAGCTGAGACTGAAGAAGTCACCTGATGATGACGAAACGTTTCTCTGAAAACGTCCAGATGAACAGAATCAACTTTGTGGGAGACATTTTAATGTAAAACTGGAGAGTTTCTCAAATCCAGCAGGAGTAAAAAGCAGGAGCCTGAGAAAAACTGCAGTGACAGAAAACAGAAAGTCCGGTGTGAGAGGAAAAAGAGCGGCCGAGGAGGAAAAACGTTAAAGAACCAGGCAGGAAGTCAGTGAAGGCCACAGATAAAGACCGAGCCAAGGAAAAGCAGCCAGAGGATACAGACCCTCCCATCCGACTTCCACTTTTAAACACTGCAGCTGAGACAGGAGAGAGGAGGGCCGAGCGCAGGCTGACTGAAGCTACAGCTGGAGCTCATGTCTGAGGTTTGGGTGTAAAACCCAGTCAGAGTCAGGACATCGAAGGACGTTCATATTCTGACCACTGGATCCAACACATCTGTCCCTGTATTGATTTAATGTGTACATAAAAATCTTTCACTGGCCCGGCCCACTAAACATCACAGTGGGTTATACGTGGCCCACGGTGTAAAATCAGTGAAACCATCAGCTCTGTCGGTGTCTCCAGCTGATGGTGCTGGTCCTCATGAGCGAGGGGTAGAAGGCACCAAAATCACATTTGTGGTGTGATCTACTCGAACCAGTTTCCCTCCACACACCAGCTGATTCAGGGTACACAGTGCGGGGTCTGCAGGGGACTGACCCTCCATGTGATTGTGAAGAAGAATCCAATAAATGACAAGAGTCAAACCTGAGGTCAGAGAGTGGGCTTGGAAATGCATGCTGGGAGTCTAATTTATGATAGCTGCTTTAGTTCCGATGATATTGATCCAAAGTGGGGGTCTTTGACACGACTGGATGTTGATTACTGATTAGAACTAGGTCATCATCGACGCCGCGTGGCCCAAATAAAGTCACGCTGAACACAATGGGCCACAAACAGCAGACACCAGGTGTCAAACTCCTCGAACAGATTTTCACAGGAAACTTTACGAGTTCTTCATGGCGGCTGTTAAAAAGAGCCGATTCTGTCTGCTGGCTAAGTGTCAGCCGACCAAACTGCAAAGACACACAAGCTCACAGCTCCAACACACAAACAGGCAGTAACGCAGACGCACAGCTCTGTGCGGTCAGCACGACACCATCGCTAACAGCACGTGAGCAGCCGGCCCGGGTTTGAGTCTGACCCGCAGCTCCCCCAGCTGCTTTCCTGTCATTTCTTTACTGTACCTGTCAATAAAGGCCAAAAAAGTAAAATAATCTTACTTTATTATTGTTATGCAGGTTTGTGTGAGGCAGCATGGATTACTACAGCATGTCCATGTTCTGTTCAGATGTGACTACATCATGTGACTCTGATAACCCCTGAATGATGTGCGCAGGTCACCCTGTGTTTGTTCCTGATGACACCCCGTGACACGCTGCAAGGATGGACGTGGGGATTTTCAGCAGCTGGTCGTACTGCACACGTATCTGCACCAGTTTCCTTGTCACAGCTCAAACTTTGGCACTGACTATTTAAAAGAGTCCCTACAAACATCACTGTCTTCGCTGTTACTGAACCAAGAAAAACAGCAAAGACGTACAAAGGTGTTAAAGTGCTACAACATCAAGCTTGCATAACAACCCTGTTTACACTGTGCCAAATGTTAGGCTGTCTGAGACTTCCTCAGGAGGACTGAAGGCTCGCAGCCTGCAGCCTGAGAGACAAATCTGGTAAAAACGGTGAAAGTCTGTCCGGTGAAGTGCAGCTCTCATGGAGACCTGGTTGGCCTGGCTGAAGCGGTCCTGCTCTGACAGCTGAAATCAGACGCAGAAAAACGTCTTGGTTCAGACGCACCCGCGCTACCTCTGCCGTTCCCATTTCTCCCCAAACACCAAACACACCCTGTCCTCGTCCCATCCCTCCCTCTTCACCTCCCTGACATTGCTCCCATGCCGCCCGCCTCATCACTGGTGTTTCTGTATGTTAGCTGATTTTTCACATGATAAAGACCTGGGAGAGCGAAGCTGGAAGACAAAAAGCTGTCATCTAGGGCTGGGCGATATGGCCTAAAATCCATATCGCGGTATAATTTGAAGCACGTGCGGTAACGATATATATCACGATATATTCTTTTCTTCTGTATAATGTATTTTCAACACTATAAGGCACACTTAAAATCCTTTAATTTTCTCAAAAATCGAGAGAGTGCCTTATGTATGAATTCTGGTTGTGCTTACTGACCTTGAACCGATTTGGGCGTGCAGAAATCTGTTAAAAAATGTTTTAGTACAACTTTGGTAAGCCGCACTGCTTAATGGATTGTCAGAGCATTACGGCTGCCGTAGTGAGGAGCTTCGCGGAGTAATCTGGGTCCAAAACTCCGTCAACTTCAGGTCCCAAAGTCAAACGAACACTGAGAGTTAAAAACAGTCTAAATTCTTTCATCTTTAATAAAATCATCAGCGTTGCTGCTTTACCAGGTGTAACAATTAAGTTTAACATCCATGCATCCATGAAAACAGAATTTATTAAATTTAACGGAGTTAGAAGTTAACAGGAAGTTAGCTCGCTAGTTTCCACCTAAACATTTCATACCATGTTCTGACAGAGATTTTTGAAACTAATTCAAACGTACAGCTCTGCTATTACTTCCAACATAAATGAAGACAGAAAACTAAACAGCAGTGACGTTTGCAGGGTTACTGAAGTTGGACTACCTGGTATATAATGTTGTGCTACATGATTGCTAGCGACACAGCTATGTTAGCATAACATTAGCACAGTGAAGCTGGAGGATGAACGCCAACGTGTTTTCCACTCGATAAAAGTTAACGTGAGGGATTCTGGTGGTCAGGGACAAATGCAATCGCATATCAGGATACTATACACAGGCCAAACTTCAGTCAGGAGAACAACTAAGATTTTTCATCCACAATACAAGGTTAGTTATTAATATACTGCAACAACATGGGAATAGAGCAGCTGCGAGAGAATTCAACATTAAGGAATCAATGTTACGAAAGTGGAGGAAGCGCAATTTTTGGCTTTCCCCATATTTCAAAAGTACTTCATCTCTTTGCTATGACTGCCGCCTGGCATAATTTGCAGACGATAATGGTTGTAGCCGCTGCGATGCTTTCTCTCTGGGTCTACAGGTTCTCTCTGGCCCTGCAGGTTCTCTCTCAGTCTACAGGTTCTCTGTGAGTCCACAGGTTCTCTCTCTGCGGGTTGTCTCTGGCCCTGCAGGTTCTCTCTGCAGGTTCTCTCTGCCCCTACAGGTTCTCTCTGGCCCTGCAGGTTCTCTCTCAGTCTACAGGTTCTCTGTGAGTCCACAGGTTATCCCTGCAGGTTCTCTGTGAGTCTACAGGTTCTCTCTGCGGGTTGTCTCTGGCCCTGCAGGTTCTCTCTGCAGGTTCTCTCTGAGTCTACAGGTTCTCTCTGGCCCTGCAGGTTCTCTCTGCAGGTTCTCTCTGGGTCTACAGGTTCTCTCTGGTCCTGCAGGTTCTCTCTGCAGGTTCTCTCTGGGTCTACAGGTTCTCTCTGGTCCTGCAGGTTCTCTCTGCAGGTTCTCTCTGGGTCTACAGGTTCTCTGTGAGCCTGCAGGTTTGTGCTTGCTGCAGATATGTCGGACCGAGGCGTTGCTCTGTAATGAGGAGGAGCAGCAGAGAGGAAGGCTGGGAGAGTGAGGGTGGGCGAATGAGGCAGTATAATAACAGTGAGCCTCTATTGTGTGAAACAGAGGGCTTATTGTTCCTGAGCTGTGACTGGAACCACACACTGACGCGCACTGGGAACACTGGGAACACTGGGAACACTGGGTTATTATTGATTCTACACCTCTATAGATTTCCTCTGAGCTCTAAAGTCTGATTAATTCTTTATTTAAATAAAAGAAAACTGGTCAGCTGAGCAGTGAATGTCGTGATGCATTCAGTTTTACCTGCTGAGGTTTAAAAAGCCCTCTGCACACAGAGCGACCTCCTGTTTTACTGAGTGTGTGCAGAAACACACGCTTCTCTTACACTAAAAAACTATTTTACAGCTTCCCTGGAAATCAAAGCGAGCCATCAGGAGGTGATCAGATAAACAGGAGTTTCACAGTTCGAGCTTCTCAGGATAAATACATCACATGATCACAGAAAGGCAAAACTGAGCCAAACCTGAAATCCCCATTTAACCACAAACTCCACATGCAGGAGATCCCAAACATGCAGGATCACAGCAGAACTCAGTGAGCGAGTCTATGAAGACAGATGTCTGACTTTAAGAACTCAACCAGGAGCAGCCCTTCAGACCAACCGGCGGAGCAACATGTTCTCAGGGCAGAGCGGCGTGTTCAGGTGGAGCACAGGATTTATTCAGGTGTGTTTTACAGACAGGCTGATGTGAACCTGAACTCTGACCTGGAGCATCATCACTGACTGGACTGGATTAACAGTTAAAGTTTGTGGTGTACATTGTGTGAGGCTGCAGGTAACTATTAAAGCCCAAGGAACGCACATGACTACCTGTGGGCACCAGGTGGGACATTCACAGATGGCTCTAAAATCAGGAAACCTGCTTTCCTCTGTTGAAAACAAAGATTATTCTCTGACACTGATGGCTGTCGGGGGAACTGGGCTCCACCGACCTCTGACCCTGTTGTGTGTCACGTTCAGCATCATTCTGCCCCTGAACCCGTCTCAGGGCCCTGAAACAGTGAGACGAACGAGGAGACGCTTCACTCTGATCAGAGACCTGAGGTACGAATCAGCACAGAGCCAAAGATAACGGTCCAGGCTGAGGTCAGAGGTCAGATATAATCCCACAGGGTGATGATTTTACAAATATTCACACACAGAATTACGAAGCAGAGACATGCTGAGCAATAACCGGACAATAAAACACAAAAACATCCAATCAGAGGCCATGACACGTTGATAAACAGGATGTTACATCACAGGGAGTTTTCCCTTCCTGTTCTGTTCTTCTCAACACACACACACGGTGCTGCTCTGTGTGTGTGTAACACCTCAAACACTCGGCTGTAGAAATCAATCCTTTCATTGATTATCAGCTGATCAACTGAAATCAAAAAACAGGAAAAGGAACTGATGAATGACCAGCTGATGATGTCATGATGAAGTTGCTCAGAGGACAAGATCAGCTGTGATCATGATGTCAGCAATCACGATGTTGTCCTGCAGCCAGTGAAGGCAGAGACGGACTCCAACAACCCAGCACACACCCTAAAACCAGAACTAGAACCCTGAAACCAGATCATGCACCAAATACACCAGCATCACCTTAAAACCAGAACCAGGACCCTGAAACCAGAGCCAGGACCATAAAACCAGGACCAGGATAGCAAACCTAGACCTTCAAAACCTCAGAGATCCACTAACATCAGAAGCTCGAGTCAAATCAAATCACTTTTATTGTCACATCACATGTGCAGGTACGCTGGTACGGTACATGCGAGTGAAATTCTTGTGTGCGAGCTTCACAGCAACAGAGGTGTGTAAAAATACAATAACATAAGAGAAGTCCTGCTGTCCCTCACACTAATTTACTCTGACTCCAGTCTGGATCCCCTCAGACCCCTTGTGTGAATCCAGACCCTCAGAGACTCGAACCTGTGGCGGGGTCGGACCCGCGGACTGTGCGCGGCTCCGCGGCAGGAGGAGCCGCTTCCTGCGGGACTCTGAGAGACTGTTTAAGTAAAGTCTGAAGGACTGGGAGCGCCTTACCTGCGACCCGGTTCTGCCTGCCTCCTGCTCCGTGTTCCGGTCTCTGTGCTCGGTTCAGTCCGGTAAGTAGTGCGCGCGGCTCTCAGTGCGCCGGGAGGAGAAACTCTGAGCAGCTACGGTAAGCTACACGCGACCACTGCGGGTACAACCTCTGCTCACTTTCACAATAAAAGTCCCAAGGAAGTACAGCTTCCGGTCAGACTGTGTCTCCAGATCCACTTGCTGGCATTGATCCGTAAGTTCTCCAGATCATCAGTAAAGGTTCATGTTCATGTCTTCGTTCTTTTTAAACGTGCTTTAAGGCGTTTGCATTAAAAACCTGAGCAAAGTACAGCTGTTCTCACCTGCTCTGTTTAAACCTGTTATTATTATTATCATTATTATTCTGATTGTTTCTTATTATTAATTTCTTTATTTCTTAAAAATCGTTTAAATGTTCACTAATACATATAAAAAAGACAACAAAAGTAGTCAGGAACAATGCACATATTCATATAGCTATGTATTGCAAGAAGGTCAACTCTCAGTTCTCTCCAGCGCAGCTTTGATTTATGATCATCAGGAAAATGATTAAACTGCACATGCTCAGTTCATTCCACTTCTGATCATACAGAATTAACATGTTCGTGCTTCTGTAATGTAAAAGAAAACTGTGATATCATCTTTATGCATTTGTGATTTAAGAAAAAGCTCCTAAAATATAAAGAAGATGTTAAAGCTGTAAAATGAAGTTAATCAGGAGTTTTATCACAGACCCCTTCATGCTGGCCTCGGGCTTCAGTCGCTCAACAGCCTTTCTGCTATTTAACTGTAAAACGTGAGATGAGCAGGTAAATAAACCACTTGCATTAATTAGGTTTCACAGTTGCTCTGTGGGTTTCATGGCTTCATGTACACTCGTCTGCAGGTAAGTCAGTCACTTCACAACATGAGGGAGTTGTCCCGTGGGCGCTCAGAGGTCCTCGTGGACACTGTGTCCTGTCCTCTCAGCACTAAGGAGCTGGACAGCGGTGGAGTTTCCTCCTTGCTGCCCAAACAACAATCTGAGCAGAGCAGACAGGAAACAGGAAGTGCCTGAGACAATACAGCGCTGAGAGGATCCGGAGCCCAGCTGCATTTTTCTGCCTCTAAAGGAGGATGCAGTCCTCATGAAGCTTTCCTCATCAAGGCAGGAAGAGCGCGCTCAGCAGCACTCAAACAAAACCACACAGGAGGTCACCGGGCTGCACACGCCCTCTGACAGCAGGAGACCACACATACATGCACAGACACAGTGTAAGGAAGAGGACTCCCTTACTACATTTATTTATATTATCTGTATAGCACTTCAGAGCACACCTTTCACTTCATTAAAAGCACATTTTCAAGCACTTTATTTAGCATTGCACTTTAAGCATGGATTTGCACAGTAAAACATTTGCACACAAGAAGTTTAAATATTTATTGACTATTTATTGGGAATTTTAAAATCAGTTGGTAGGCTTGTTTCAGATCCTGCACAGCTGCTCCTCATCAAGGAATGTGGTGGTTGTCTGTCAGGAGAGAAGAATGGTGACTGAGATTGAGATTAAGGTTTACCAGTAAGGAAAACTAATGCGTGTGTGTGTGTGTGTGTGTGTGTGTGTGTGTGTGTGTGTGTGTGTGTGTGAGAGAAATCTAGGAATAAAAGTGGCGCAAATAGGTGTTTGTACGATAGTGATTACTCCCCTTTCTTGCCTGTGTCCTCTTCAAGGTGTTTGGGCAAATGTTTCCCTGGGGGTCCAGACACCATTTAAAGATTCCGGGAGAGACCATGGGTTAAGCGAGTGTGGTGAATCTTTTTGTGCTTGGGTTTTTATAATATTGAGTTTGGTGTAAAATTAAAGTGTGAAATATTTATTAATATAAAAATGTGAAATGTATTTATGCATTTATTTATTCAAACTGGTATATTGTATACTGTGGTGGAAGGTTGGGATTTAAGAATTTACCTGAGAGTGGAAGAATGGTTTAGTCTGTGACAGCTGAACATATTTAAGGCTGCCGGTTGTCATTAGAGGGTTAATTGTGCTGTGAAGAAGCTCGATTAGTGAATTGTTGTAAGGAGAGCTGTATGGCAAATAAATACTTTCTGTTCCACTACACTTCCCTCACTGTGTTTCCAGCCACTAAGGGCCGCCCTGTTATACACACACACACACACACACACACACACCCCCTACCTCTCCTGGGTTACCTGCATCGCCCCCAGCAGGCTTCATGAATCAGAAGACGCTTCATCTTTGCCACGGCCACCAGGTTGGACTGATTCAGATCAAAGGTCGAAGGTCACCGCTGAATCAGTACTGTACCGCTGTAAGCTGAACATGTGCCACCTCCTGCAGTAACTTTAACTGTGATATTTTTAAAATCCCCACCGTGATCAGCCTCAGGTCGTCTCACCTGTCTCCTAGTGTGTTCTGGAGGGTTACCTCTACACCCCATAAAAGGATTTAAACACACTGATTCTGAACAGGAAGTTGTTCAGGTGGAGGCACTGCTTCACCTGAGCAGGGTTCCAGGTGAGCTGAGTCTTCATAACGTACCTGTAAATGTGACGGCAGGAAAGAGGTGTGTCCCTCTGGGGTCACCTGGATGAAGTGTGGGAGTTGAGCCTAGACAGAAGGAGGATGAAGAGCTTCAGTTCTTCTCATCAGAGGAGCTGTCCAGCTTCATTCCACCTGTTTGCACCAAAGACGAGCTGCAGAGACACCTCAGGCAGTGACTGTCTGTGGATTTGTGTCTGTGCCTCACTCACACACCTTAATGGGAAGCAGCTGGGCCAGAGATTTGGGCACACACTCTGCAGCTCAGACTGAGTCCACTCGGGGGCGCTGCAGCCTCACGCAGACAGAAGAAAACTGACGGTTTCTTCCGTCTGTGCTGAGATTACCGAAGGGAAGTGTGAGGTTCAGACTTGGTGTTTCCTGCTCTGAACACAATCTTTGGTTTTCTGGATGATCGGAGGTAAGCGGACACTTTCAGCTTCCTGCAGACTCACTAACAAAAACCCAAACATGAGGTCTGACACAGACAGAGGCAGCTTGTTGTTGTCCTCGTCCTCACATCTTTAATTAATGGAATAAACACAGGGATCAGATTATTTTTTTTACATTTATAGTATATTCCAGGATGTAGGCACCGGTTGCAGGTTCGAGCCCCGGCTTGGACAGTCGTTGTGTCCTTGGGCAAGACACTTCACCTACCGCCTACTGGTGTTGGCCAGAGGGGCCGATGGTGCGATATGGCAACCTCGCTTCTGTCAGTCTGCCCCAGCTGTGGCTACACCTGTAGCTGCCTCCACCAGTGTGTGAATGTGAGAGTGAATGAATAGTGGAATTGTAAAGCACTTTGAAGGTCTCGAAAAGCACTATATAAATGCAATCCATTATTATTATTATTATTATTATTATTATTATTGTTGCTGTGATAACAAAAACCAACAATAGCATGATTTGAAAGAGCACTGAGACAAAGAAAGCTTGAATCAGGCAGAAAGGTGAGAGGTGTGCTGGTGGCTCAGGGTGTCATGTTGAGGAGAGCCAGGATGAAGGTCAAGGTCAAAGTCAAATTTATTTATATAGCACATTTCAAACAGCTGATGCTGCACAAAGTGCTTAACAATATAAAAATGGTATTAAAAAGCAACAATATAATACAATAATAACAGTAAAAAAACAATAATAGGACAGTAAAAGAATTAAAACAATAACTAAACTAATTCAAATAAGGCCAAAATGCTTGGGTCATAGTGTGTTAAAAGCCAGGGCATAGAAATGTGTCTTTAGTAATGATTTAAATTGCTCAAGTGTTTGTGCAGATCTGATATTTAAGGGGAGACTATTCCAAAGTCTGGAACCTGCCACAGAGAAGGATCTATCACCACAGGATTTGAGGTTAGTCCGTGGGATGGACAGCATTAGTTTTGAGCTAGACCTCGTGGTTTTTCCTGGAGCATAGGCAGAGAGGAGCTCAAACAGGTAAGGAGGGGCTCGGGCATTAAGTGACTTAAAAACAAAAAGTAGAAGTTTAAATTGGATCCTGTAGGAGACAGGAAGCCAGTGTAAAGAAGCTAAAACTGGGGTTATATGCTCTCTCCGTTTGGTACCAGTTAGCAGGCGACCAGTTGCATTTTGAACCATCTGAAGACGATGGATGGTGGCCTGATCTAGACCATAATACAATGAATTGCAGTAGTCTAATCTGCAAGTAAGAAAAAGGTGAATAACACGCTCAAAGACGTTAGCCAGAAGGTATGGCTTTACCTTGGCTAGCTGTCTTAACTGAAAAAAACAGGACTGAACTACTGCACTCACCTGCTTAGTCAATTTAAAAGAACCATCAATGTAGACACCGAGGTTTTTTACATGTGTTTTACAATACGAGGAAAGGGTGCCCAGAGTGCACTGGTCAACGCCCTGTAGAGGTTTTCTGGCCTCTGTGAGGAGAAACCTAACTAACTGATGAGGTAATTTATGTTATGTGGGAATGCTTCGGGATCAGCAGAGATTTCTGGAACTGCCTCTGCGACCCGACACTAGAAAAAAAAAGAAAAAAAAAAAAAAAAAAAAAAAAAAAAGAGGCTGGTTGCAACTTTTCCATCAGCTGCCATTGTAAGAACATAGAAATTTGTAAAGATGGACTTGCAGTGAGCTGAAACATGTTCGCTCATCATCTGTTGACGTAGATCATGTGATCACACATCTTACTTCACGGCTAGACTACTGCAATTCCCTCTATGCTGGCCTAGATCGTTCCTGTCTACATCGCCTTCAACTGGTGCAGAACGCTGCCGCTCGCCTGTTGACCGGTTCAAAAAAAAGAGACCACATCACTCCGGTTCTCTGCTCTCTCCACTGGCTCCCAGTTGCCTTTAGGATTGATTTTAAAATCTTATTGCTGGCTTTTAAGGTTTTAAATGGCACTGCACCTTCTTACCTGTCAGAACTCCTTAGTACTTATCGCCCCAGGAGATCTTTGAGGTCAGCCGACCTGATGCTTTTAGATGTTCCCAGGTATAAATTAAAGACAAAGGGAGAGAGGGCGTTTGCTGTGGCTGCACCCAGACTGTGGAACAGTTTACCTCCTCACGTCAGACTCTCCAAAAGCCTAGAAACTTTTAAAACCGCTCTTAAAACTCACCTCTTTTCATTGGCTTTTAGAAAGGTTTAATTTATTTGTTTTATATATTTTTATTTTATTTTTATCAGCGAGGTGTTATTACGAAATTGTGTTCTATTGTATTTTATCTGTATTTACTGTACAGCACTTTGGTCAGCCTTGGTTGTTTTTAAATGTGCTCTATAAATAAACTTGACTTGACTTGACTTGACACTGACTCACACACTGCAGAGCTGATTTAATGTGGTTTTATTGCTCAGGTTAAACATCCAGGAAAACAAATCTGAGAACCTGCAGAAGATTCATGTGGCTTCTGTCCCACACAGATTACAGACTTTAAATATTCAGCACAGAGCCCTGACAAAATCAACACATCATTACTATTATTATTTACACTCTGAACATCTACCAGGACACAGCGACCCTCTCAGAACCGTGGTTATAGTTTGGTTACTTTTTTACCCACATGATGAAAACAGAGCTTTCACCTTTCTGATCAACTCTTACAGACATCGCACAGTTGTTCGGTTAGAAACTCTCTATGAGTGGGGTAAATATTTAGAAATCCACACCCACCTGAACCAAACCCCTACCCGACCAGGAAGTGGATGTTGTTAGGAGGCTAACACTGATTGTCATTAGCTTCTAAACAGACTGCAGGAAGTAGATTCACAGACGAGTTTCTGCTGCACGCTCTTTGTCTCACTGCAACACAAATACAATTCAAGGAAAGATTAGATGAAACTCCAGCCACCTTCAATGTGAGCAGAGGCCATCGCGGAACACCTGGAAACAGCTGTGAGGGCGGTCTCATGTTTGTAGCTGCCATGAAACAGATTCCGTCCGATTACTGTGAGCTGACAGAAGGTTTTCAGAAAGTTGTGAAAAGGTTTGTGAGATCCAGCAAAGCGAGCGCAGCTGCATTCAGAAAGGTGTCCAGCATGAGTTTACCTGATCAAACAAACCAACAAACAGTAAACCAGACAGAGTCCGCCATCTTTACGGCTCCTCGTCGTCACTCTGCTGCGTCTTCTCCTCGCTCAAGCAGCTCTCATCGATGTTCTCCAGAGAGTCAGCTCGCTGCACCGTCAGCTCTGACACGCTGATGCACGGCAGCGTGTTCTGCTCTGGGAACATCCATGGCTTCAGGCCCGGGTTGTGTTTCCTCTTCCACTCCGGGTACTTTACAGAAGCCTTGTAGATCTTCCTCATAGCCTAAGATGACCAAAATGAGATGGGACAGAAACACATTCAGATGGGTCAGAGACACGTTCAGGACACGTTCAGATGGGACAGAGACACAGCCTGATGGGACAGAGACACAGCCTGATGGGAATAGAGGTCGTTTACCTTTGGAGCTACAAACTGGGACACCCTGTTCACCACCCACTTTGGTAAAGAACCTGCAGACAGAGACAATGGTGCCGAGGGTCAGGCTGAGTCAGTTCAGTTTAAACATGAAGCACAGATCGAGTTTACAGAGAGAACATTTGTACATAACACACACACACAGACACACACACACACACACACACACACACACACACACACACACACACACAGACAGACACACACACACACACACACACACACACACACACACACACACACACACACACACACTGTATTTGGCCAGTAGAAGAGGTACTGTATTTAGTACTTCTTCCACTAGCCACAGGTCTCACCTCTGGGGTCCACCTGAGTCAGGTAGTAGAGGGTGGAGCTGGTGGCTCCGTTGGACTGGATCAGGTACCCCGTGAGCAGAGAGACGGCTCGGACGTAGTCCTTCTTTGGAGGATATTTCTGAGGTGGACAAAGGAGCAGTGAGTGATTGACTGCACTGTCCACTTGGCAGATATAACCTCACACATCACACCTCAGTGTGCATCTGTATACTGATGATACTGTGCTCTATTCTCTGGAGTGGTATTTACAATTAAAACTTTCACCTACTGATCTGAAGTCTGTGATTGATTGTGCAACCATGAATCTGCTGGGGTCTGACTGGGTCCTAGTGATAAAGCTCCCCTATGGAGTCTGCTCTTCTAATAAAATGTTTTTGTGTCTTTATGCTCCATATGTCACTAAATGAGTATAAAACCCACCAAGTCACAGTCAGAGCAGTGAAATACTGACCGGGTGTTTGACCGAGTAGTTGATGATCATGTAGTCGTTGCCGAGTGGAAGCCAAGATCTCATCGTCACAAAGTCTCTGTTTTTCAGCGGGCTCGGGCATTTCCCTTCAAACAGAACACAAACACATCCACAAAGGTTCAGACAGAATCAGATATTTGGCAACTAAAAACCAGCTAACCCTTTTGGACCAGCACAGACTCCGGCTCAACCTAACCTCAGTTTGATCTGAATTAAGAAGCAGAAAGTTAGAGGCCGCCCAGGTCCTTTAGACCTGAGTCTATTAGATAGATATGATACAAACCACTGCAGCGCAGTACCTGTAATACCTACAGCATGTTCTAATCGCTCTAATAGGATATTATGGTCGACAGTATCGAACGCTGCACTGAGGTCTAGCACTGCTATGCAGATGATACCGAGCTCTATCTGTCCATGAAGCCAGATAACACACGGCAATTAGTTAAACTGCAGGAATGTCTTAACCTCCTAAGACCCAAACTCTTCCACAGCATGCATTTTTAATTTCTCTTTGATATTTGGGCATATTGGGACCTGATGAATGTAAAAACAAAGTATTGCCTGATTTTTTTTTTTTTAAACCTGATTTTTGGGGTGGTTGGCCCGGAAAAGGCCCAACCACAAAAATGAGATCCACATGAGGATATTCATTTAAAATTTCAATAGAACAGTGGCAGTATGTCCTCATAAGTGGATATCAGGCCCATGTAGAGCAAAATTTTGTATTTCGGTCTAGACAACCCAAAATGTGATGTCCACATATGTGGACGCCAGGTCCTAGGGGGTTAAAGACATAAAGACCTGGATGGCCACTAACTTTCTGCTTCTTAATTCAGATCAAACTGAGGTTATTGTACTCGACCCCGAAAAGCCTAGAAATATGGTATCTAACCAGATTCTTACTCTGGATGGCATTACCTTGGCCTCCAGTAACACTGTGAGCAACCTTGGAGTCATTTTTGACCAGGACATGTCCTTCAATGCACATATTAAACAAATATGTAAGACTGCTTTCTCTCATTTGTGCAACATCTCTAAAGTTAGAAATATCCTGTCTCAGAGTGACGCTGAAAAACTAGTTCATGCATTTATTACTTCCAGGCTGGACGACTGTAATTCATTATTATCAGGAAGTCCTAAAAACTCCCTGAAAAGCCTGACAGACACAGTCTCTACTTTTAAGATTAGGCTTCAAACTTTCCTTAGTTATGCTGCAACAGGTGTAGGCTGCTGGGGGAGTCCCACGATGCACTGCGTTTCTTCTTCACTCACTATGTGTTAACAGTCCTCTCTGCGCTGAATCATACCTGTTATTAACCTCTGTCTCTCTTCCACAACATGTCTTTATCCTGTCTTCCTTCTCTCACCCCAACCAATCACAGCAGATGGCCCCGCCCCTCCCTGAGCCTGGTTCTGCCGGAGGTTTCTTCCTGTTAAAAGGGAGTTTTAACAGGAAGTGCTTGCTCATAGGGGTCATATGATTGTTGGGTTTTTCTCTGTATGTATTACTGTAGGGTCTACCTTACAATATAAAGCAACTTGAGGCGACTGTTCTTGTGATTTGGTGCTATATAAATAAAATTTAATTGAAATTGAATCAAATCTTTATTATTATTTATGTATTTATTTATCAGCAGCCACGGCGTAGCCACAGCGGGCTGGGGTGATGTGCCCACAGGCTCTGCCGGGAGCCAGCTGCGCCATAGCGGGCCGAGCCCAGGCCCAGAGGCCCAAGATCCCCCCCGTCCCCCCGGAAAAGGCCCAACTGGTTAGAGTATCTTTTATACCTGTCATTTGAGTGTCATGTTAAACCACATCACTGGGTCTCCCTACTTCCACAACATCGATTGCTACTTCCTCTTGTTCCCTTAGGTCTTTGTCCACCATTCACCTTATTGTTCCCTCTGCCTGTCTCACCATTCTGGTGCTGTGCTGAGGTGTTTTATGGCATGTATTACATCACCGCTCAGTAAAGGAACTAACAGGAGTAATATCCCACGTCTGCGTTGACCGTCAGCCTGCCGATGTCATACGTATCGATCATGTTGGTGTCCCACTTCTTCCGGTAGCTGGTGTCATGGAGGACGTCGTACAATGTCTCTGCTGTCACGTCCTTACAGACTATCCTCATCTGAGGCACAGAAAGAGAGAGGGAGAGAGTCAGGCAGAGGTTAGGACCAATCACGCTCAACTCTAACCACCAGTTTCCATGATGGTGTACTGTGACATTTAGATGTGCCATGGGATTTTATTACTTGAACTCTGCAACTGCATGAAATGTTAGAAACATACATATGTTGGGATTGTAGGAGGAAGACGGGGAACTCAGAGGGAACCCACAGTGATGACTCCTAAGAAAAAAAGTTCATGAATTTGAGTCACCTGGTGTCCAGGTTTTCCCTGGTAGTGCTATCTTTAAGGGGAGGGTGTGATGACCCAGGAAACAGCAGGTGTGCTGTGTTCTACAGGAGCTGATTGGAGTGCTGCATGAGCTACATCCACACTGAGTTTCTTCAGTGGAACAGCCTGTCTTGGAGATTCTTTACACCCTTCAGTGCTTCCCAGCACAGGATTATCCCATACTCACAGGAGCACGCTGCTCATGATGAAGGAGGGAGGTCTAGCTCAGCTATTGAGGAAGCAAATATAATACAATCTTATTCCCTTGCCACCAATATTCATGGCTAATGTGCAGTCTGAGGAGTAAATGAACTGCATTTGAATGTCACACATTTATGTGACTTCAGGGATACATGTCTAATTGCATTCAAAGAGACTCACAGATCTTTTAGCTGATAAACTTCTTAAACTGTTTAAACTTGATTTTAAACCTGTGGGTTAAATTTTAGACTCTTTAACTAACAGGTCTCCGTGTGTGAGAGTCAGCATCTGTTTTTCTAATCAGCTGAATTCTTCTATTGGGTCACCACAGGGATGTTGTCTCTCTCCGCTACCATATATTTTATACACTAATGATTGTCGTAGTACACAGGCTAACAGGCATTGTAAGCCTCCTCCATGGTGAAGAGTACAGGGAGTGCAGAATTGTTAGGCAAGTTGTATTTTTGAGGAATAATTTTATTATTGAACAACAACCATGTTCTCAATGAACCCAAAAAACTCATTAATATCAAAGCTGAATGTTTTTGGAAGTAGTTTTTAGTTTTAGCTATTTTAGAGGGATATCTGTGTGTGCAGGTGACTATTACTGTGCATAATTATTAGGCAACTTAACAAAAAACAAATATATACCCATTTCAATTATTTATTTTTACCAGTGAAACCAATATAACATCTCCACATTCACAAATATACATTTCTGACATTCAAAAACAAATCAGCGACCAATATAGCCACCTTTCTTTGCAAGGACACTCAAAAGCCTGCCATCCATGGATTCTGTCAGTGTTTTGATCTGTTCACCATCAACATTGCGTGCAGCAGCCTCCCAGACACTGTTCAGAGAGGTGTACTGTTTTCCCTCCTTGTAAATCTCACATTTGATGATGGACCACAGGTTCTCAATGGGGTTCAGATCAGGTGAACAAGGAGGCCATGTCATTAGTTTTTCTTCTTTTATACCCTTTCTTGCCAGCCACGCTGTGGGGTACTGCTGTTTTATTTATCTGTATAATGGTCTATGTTCTGATTCTTTAGTTATCCTATTTTGAATATTATATTCTATGTTTCAGTTTATTCTGGTTTAGGGTTTTGTTCTCAGGTTTTGCATTCTTGTGTTTAATGTAGGTTTAGTTCAGTGTCAGTGTCTTCCAGAAACTGGCAGTAGGACTGGGAGTTGAGCTTGACTCCATCCTCAACCCGAAAAGGCCCCACAAGCTCATCTTTGATGATACCAGCCCAAACCAGTACTCCACCTCCACCTTGCTGGCGTCTGAGTCGGACTGGAGCTCTCTGCCCTTTACCAATCCAGCCACGGGCCCATCCATCTGGCCCATCAAGACTCACTCTCATTTCATCAGTCCATAAAACCTTAGAAAAACCAGTCTTGAGATATTTCTTGGCCCAGTCTTGACGTTTCAGCTTGTGTGTCTTGTTCAGTGGTGGTCGTCTTTCAGCCTTTCTTACCTTGGCCATGTCTCTGAGTATTGCACACCTTGTGCTTTTGGGCACTCCAGTGATGTTGCAGCTCTGAAATATGGCCAAACTGGTGGCAAGTGGCATCTTGGCAGCTGCACGCTTGACTTTTCTCAGTTCATGGGCAGTTATTTTGCGCCTTGGTTTTTCCACACGCTTCTTGCGACCCTGTTGACTATTTTGAATGAAACGCTTGATTGTTCGATGATCACGCTTCAGAAGCTTTGCAATTTTGAGACTGCTGCATCCCTCTGCAAGATATCTCACTATTTGTGACTTTTCTGAGCCTGTCAAGTCCTTTTGACCCATTTTGCCAAAGGAAAGGACGTTGCCTAATAATTATGCACACCTGATATAGGGTGTTGATGTCATTAGACCACACCCCTTCTCATTACAGAGATGCACATCACCTAATATGCTTAATTGGTAGTAGGCTTTCAAGCCTATACAGCTTGGAGTAGGACAACATGCATGAAGAGGATGATGTGGACAAAATACTCATTTGCCTAATAATTCTGCACTCCCTGTATTCCCATGGGCCGCCTCCCCATCTTGCCCTGACAGTAGTAAAGGGTGCAGCCATTGATGGTGGTGGATATTCTGTATTTGGGGGGGGGTGTTCTTGATAAGCCTCTGTCCTTTGAATCAACTTGTGCTGTTACAACAAAAAAGTTCCAACAATAATTGGACTTTTTCCTGAGGTTGAGAGTTTTTAACATTTCATTTGAAATGACCATTTATTAAAAAAAAAAAAGAAAAAAAAAAAAAAGAGGGTTTTTTTTAGTACCATTGCTTGGCTACAGTAATCTGTCCTTGACCAACCAGACTTGGTAACCTGGTTAGTAAGATTTCAGGGAGGTCTCAGGTCCAGTTTCTGGACAGGTGCTGAGGAAGGAAACATCTGTCATGTCTGAGAGGATGGTCTGAACATCCTCTCTTCAGGTCGTTGGTATAAAGTGCCTGCAGTGACGAGACCACAGAGTGTCTTTTATACCTGCTGCTGATATGATGGTTATTAAAGCTAACCTATAAGTGTTGTTGCCATCACTATTGCACTTTGTTACTGATAAAACTTGGGCTGTTCTTTAATTTTTTAAATGTTTGTGTTGTTTGATGTGTGGACATGTTTCCCATTGGGGACAATAAAGTTACCAATTAGTAGTCTGACAAACTGTCTTAAGACAATTGGCAAACGATTTTCTGCAGCTTAATGCAGACGAAACTGTTTCATTAAGCCCCAAATTAGACAACATCCTGGTTCTTTCTCATTGATGGTGAAAGATGCTGCTCAAAATCTTGATTTTTGATCTTTGACTTTTGATGCTCACATGAAGTCTGTGACCCACTCTTGCTTTTCCACTTAAGAAATATCAATCAGAGCTCCCTGACCTGCTGTCCATCTACACCAAGCAGTGCAAGTCCAAAGCTAGGAAGATTATGATGGACCTCTCCCATCCCAACAATGGACTCTTCTCACTGTTGAGGTCTGGGAAGCGCTTCCGCTCCCTTAAGGCCAAAACAGAGAGAATGAGGAGGAGCTTCTTCCCCCAGGCTATTCGGGCCCTGAACCAGGTGTAGGACTAGACTCTCCCACACATCACCACACGCACCACCACACATTTCCTATAATCCCATAATTCCTAGAATTTATAATCTTTATAATCTCTTCTGCTATTTGCACAGTCTTTACTGTAAATTCCTAAGTTAATTTGTAAATTTTGTAGTAAACTGTAAATATTGTAAAACTTTTCTTCTGTCATTTAATGGTCGGGCATTGTACAGCTACAAGCATTTCACACCCATGTCATACTGTGTATGGTTGTGTGTGTGTGACAAATAAAATTTGAATTTGAATTTGAAATATCACTAAACTCAGAACTGCTGTCTCCATAAATGAATTAGAGAGGCTTGTTCATGCCTTCATCTCCTCCCGCTTAAAATATTTTGATGCTCCTTTCTCCCGTCTGTCAAAGACTTCTATAAATTACCTACAAGCTGTTGAAAATGCTGCAGTAACACTTTTAAATCACTCAGAAATTCTCACTTCATTGTTAAAATCTTTGCACTGGTTTCCAGTTTGGTTCGGATACCAGTTTAAACTCTTACTTTGACTGCCTTACAAGGAGAGAGCCCAACTTATATCATCCTTATAAGATCCTTAGATCTACAGATCGTGGTCTTCTGGTAATTCCACAGAGCTGTTTGAAAACTAGAGGGGATCATGCTGTCTAAATCTCAGCTCCAAAACTGTGGAACAGTTCATCTCCCCCTCTGTGCACCAGTGGCTCTGTGGCTGAAAACATCTATTCAGGCACACATTTGGATAATAATCTTGTGTAATATGTTGTTATTTTTAATATCCCTGAAAAACACTTTGTAATAGATTCTTGTCTTAAAAAGTGCTCACACACACACACACGCACGCACGCACGCACACACATGGAATACTTGACAGATACATTTAAATAACTAAGATTTTATATTTTATGATTTCAGTTTCACAGTGTCACAACTGCAGTGTTGGGGCGGTGCAAGAGAAACCCTTCAGTTTCTTTTGCGGTTTATGTGACATCACAGTTTTCTGGTTCTGGCTGATAATAGTTTGATTCCTGTGTTTTCTGAATAAAAGAACCAGCGGCTTCCATTTAGTTTTATTCAAATGGCGCCAAATCCCAACAGTGCTGTGTGCTGTAAGGCCAACATCTTAGAATAATCCGCCTCATTCAGAGCTCTCGTGTGGTTTCCTGTTGGGTCTTTTCGGGATAAACCAAAGTGACCTGTTAGCAGAGGAGACACCTGATCAAGTGTTGCTCAGAGGCATCTCAGCAGCTAACCTGAGCAGCTTCACTTTCTCTGCTCTGACCTTATCAGGTGTTCTCAGGTTTCAGTGCTTTAGCATCCGGTTTTATCTCTTTGAACTCTTTCAGGCTCAGACCATCTTCAAACTCGGACATCAGTCATCCTAAAGGGAGCTCCACAAGGATCCATCTCAGGTCCTCTGCTCTTTTATAGTTAGACATTTAACATCTGCTCCATTTCTACTGTGATGACACAAAAGATCATCTTCAGCTTCCTTATTTCAGCAGCTTCACCAACTCAGACCGAGGTTTCTAACAAAGCTCAGCTCAGGTTAGAAGATTTCATCGTTCCCACAAAATCTCCAAAAAAACTAATCACGTGTTCTTATCTAACACAGTCGACCAATATTATCAGCCCAAGACTTTATTCCTTGCACAGGGACAGAAACTTCATCTGTTAGTGAGGATAATCCCTGATAATCTGAAGGCTGTGATTGGCTCTGATTCTCTGTAATAACCAGACTGCAGTCGTCTCCATTCTCCTCCATGAGGTTACCTGCTGTATTGAGTTTTTAAGTCCATCAGGGTCGTATTTGCAGTTCTGGTGTTTTGTTGGACCTGATGAGTTTCTGCATCACGTGTGAGGCAAACAGAGCTACAGTGGGGCAAAAAAGTATTTAGTCAGCCACCGATTGTGCAAGTTCCCCCACCTAAAATGATGACAGAGGTCAGTAATTTGCACCAGAGGTACACTTCAACTGTGAGAGACAGAATGTGAAAAAAAAATAAAATCCACGAATCCACATGGTAGGATTTGTAAAGAATTTATTCGTAAATCAGGGTGGAAAATAAGTATTTGGTCAATAACAAAAATACAACTCAATACTTTGTAACATAACCTTTGTTGGCAATAACAGAGGTCAAACGTTTACTATAGGTCTTTACCAGGTTTGCACACACAGTAGCTGGTATTTTGGCCCATTCCTCCATGCAGATCTTCTCGAGAGCAGTGATGTTTTGGGGCTGTCGCCGAGCAACACGGACTTTCAACTCCCGCCACAGATTTTCTATGGGGTTGAGGTCTGGAGACTGGCTAGGCCACTCCAGGACTTTCAAATGCTTCTTACGGAGCCACTCCTTTGTTGCCCGGGCGGTGTGTTTTGGATCATTGTCATGTTGGAAGACCCAGCCTCGTTTCATCTTCAAAGTTCTCACTGATGGAAGGAGGTTTTGGCTCAAAATCTCACCATACATGGCCCCATTCATTCTGTCCTTAACACGGATCAGTCGTCCTGTCCCCTTGGCAGAAAAACAGCCCCATAGCATGATGTTTCCACCCCCATGCTTCACAGTAGGTATGGTGTTCTTGGGATGCAACTCAGTATTCTTCGTCCTCCAAACACAACGAGTTGAGTTTATACCAAAAAGTTCTACTTTGGTTTCATCTGAGCACATGACATTCTCCCAATCCTCTGCTGTATCATCCATGTGCTCTCTGGCAAACTTCAGACGGGCCTGGACATGCACTGGCTTCAGCAGCGGAACACGTCTGGCACTGCGGGATTTGATTCCCTGCCGTTGTAGTGTGTTACTGATGGTGACCTTTGTTACTTTGGTCCCAGCTCTCTGCAGGTCATTCACCAGGTCCCCCCGTGTGGTTCTGGGATCTTTGCTCACCGTTCTCATGATCATTTTGACCCCACGGGATGAGATCTTGCGTGGAGCCCCAGATCGAGATTATCAGTGGTCTTGTATGTCTTCCATTTTCTGATGATTGCTCCCACAGTTGATTTTTTCACACCAAGCTGCTTGCCTATTGTAGATTCACTCTTCCCAGTCTGGTGCAGGTCTACAATACTTTTCCTGGTGTCCTTCGAAAGCTCTTTGGTCTTGGCCATGGCGGAGTTTGGAGTCTGACTGTTTGAGGCTGTGGACAGGTGTCTTTTATACAGATGATGAGTTCAAACAGGTGCCATTCATACAGGTAACGAGTGGGGGACAGAAAAGCTTCTTACAGAAGACGTTACAGGTCTGTGAGAGCCAGAGATTTTCCTTGTTTGAGGTGACCAAATACTTATTTTCCACCCTAATTTACGAATAAATTCTTTACAAATCCTACCATGTGGATTCATGGATTTTTTTTTCACATTCTGTCTCTCACAGTTGAAGTGTACCTCTGGTGCAAATTACTGACCTCTGTCATCATTTTAAGTGGGGGAACTTGCACAATCGGTGGCTGACTAAATACTTTTTTGCCCCACTGTACAAGAGATCACCAGCTAATCCAGATCAGCTCCTCTGTCTGCCTGAAACAAACTGAACCATCTGAACATTAATCAGACAGACAACTGCCGCCTCCCCCTGTGAATGATTATGTGGAGCAGGTTATTATTAACGTGGAGCTGACCGTTCATGTGGACCACAGGAAGTTTCTCTGTACCATTTCCAGCTCTGCTGCTTTGGTCACTGTTTGCATCGTTGTTGCAGCGCAGCCTGAACGATGACAAACCAAAGTGTTCATGTAAAATATTCTCAGCCAGGAAACACCAGACTGTAATTTCCCCCTGTAGGCATGGAGAGATCTGAGCTCCAGATTTCCACCTGTCAGAGTTTCACAGTGGTCATGTGAGATGGTTTGTTACTGTAGGACGTCACTTTTTTCCACTGCTGTAATCGTGCTGGAGCCGCGGTCATTGATATGGTGATGGCAAGCGCTGTAAACTCTCCGTGTAACTCAATCAGCGAGACTCCGCTCGCCGTTAATCATTCATAAAGTCCCGAGCGCCGAGGCATTGTGTCTGTCACTCAGTCCGTCTCTCCTGCAGGAAACCTTTCAGCTCACTCAGGAGCTGAGCCAGGGTCTGTAGTTCTACTCACTGCCTTGCTTCACAGCACGTTGGAGACGACGAGCAGAGGTTCATTTACTTCAGATAAAATAAAGACACCACGATTACAAAGACCTACAAGTTCCCCCCAAGGTCGTGCACACGTCCCCTCCCCCTTGAGGTCATCCACACGTCCCCCTCCACCCATCATCTCCAGCTTTCATCAGCAGGGCGAGGTCATTTATGGTGCTGGAGAGTTTCATTTACTCTTTACAGCCTTCAGCAGCAAGAGATGTGACTCGCAAACGGCAGAGACTCCACAGCCAGTCACATAAGATGACAGAAATCAGCTGAACAGGTAAAACAGCTCTGTCAGTGCCCAGAATTACCACAGCGCCCTTCAGCTGGTGATAACAGGAGTATCACCCCCCCCAACCCCCACATAGATGGGCTTCTGCAGGTCAGACGTGAGGAAGCAGCCCGTGTTTTTGACTGGGCCATGCAGAAAGCTTACATGGAACCATTAACCAGTAACCAGTAAGCATGTCCGTGTTTGAATCCACGTGTGCTAGGAAGACAAATCAGACTGCAGGACAATGTTTTTAATCTCGGTTTTGTGGTTTTCACATGACGGGAAGCTGTGACTTAGGTAAATCAGCAGGTGATCATGTGACCTGTTTGGTCGCTGGCTCCATCAGCAGCTCTGAATTAGTCATGAGGCAGAAGAAGAAGAAATGCCTCGCTGCTTTCCAAAGAGTTTATAAATTATTTACACACAGGAATCATCATCATCACCTCACCATCACCTCTGTGTACTTAGAACAGAGACACTCCTCCTCGCACTCACACTTCCTCCCGTCTGCTCAGAGACTTTCTGTAATTGGGCCTGGGTCACCAGAGAAAAGACGTGAGAGAGAATCACCCAAAGAAGTCCCTTGAATTCACCAAATACCAGCTAAGCGTGTCATCTTGCTGATGTCTTGACTCAGATGCCAGAGGACACCTTTGGTGTAAACAAGACACCAGCAGCGCTAACAAAACACACCAATTACCTGGTCAGGTAACTGGCAAGACTCAGAACTGGAGTTACAGCCAACGACCAATGACTGTGTCACATTTTAACCACAAGCAAACTTTAAAATGTCTTCAGCTCAGTGAGGTCCATTAACAAGAACTTTCCAATATTCTTATCCAGGTCATGGCCAGGCTGGAGCCTATCACAGAGGTGGGAAACACCTGGATGGGCTGGCAGCTCATCACAGGGCTAACCCAGAGAGAAAGACAACGGTCACACTCACATTCACTAGTAGGTCTACTTAACTAACTTAGAGTCACCAGGTAACTTCACATGAAGGTATTTGGAGTGAGCCTTAATGCTGAATGCTCACTTCACTTCTCTTCCTTAGGTGTGGAAATGCTGGTGTGCACATCCACCTGCACAACACCTGGCTCATTTATCACCATCCATAAGTGTCCTGCAGATTCGCTACAACACTTCCAGCAGCTGAACACGAAACAACAAGACTGTATGCATATTCATCAGATTTACTCTCATTTTTAAGTTACAAGAACATTTTTTATTAAATAACCTTTGTATGTTTTGTGTTCTAATGTACAGCCACATGTGTTGTTTAACCACAGCCAGTCACAGTGCAATGGTAGGGATGGACAAGAGGAGTGAGATGACTGTAAGTACTACAGGAAGGAATGATGGCGGATTCAGGAAACTGAAACAATGAAAGAGGTTATAAATAGATGCAATATGGTGCAAATCTAAAAAGCTTTTGATCAAGAAATACACTTAACTGTTACAGATATTAATTTGATCGAGTCTAGATGGCCCGACCAAGTGATATACGCAGCCTTTAACACCTATTGTGGCAGAGTACTTAATCACAGGACAATACCGGCTCAGGTTATTGAGATCATTCAGGACTTCTGGGGGGTATGTTATAACACTTCAAAGGAGAACTTGATAAGTGCGCACAGCCCAAAATAATCAGTGTCCCCATTGGGTGCTGGCGTATGTATAACTGGGGGTGATTTCAGATTAGATCACAAGATGGACTGCTCAACAGGTAAAGAGTAGCAGGTGACCAAGTGCCACATGACTGGGAGCGGCCGGCCCAGGTTCCAGTGTGATGCACGGCCCTTTGCTGCTGTCAGCTCTGTTCAAGGAGTTACCCACATTCAGTTTCGGTAATACTTTTCTCAAGTGGACCAAAATCATATCCAGTGACCCACCCGTCAGGGGTGCCCTCTTTCACCTGTTTGCCCTTGTTCTCAGGAAGAATCTCCTTCTCCAGCAAGCTATCCGACTTTCCCTCTGCAGAAATCCTCAAATTTAGAGTCGCTCTGACTGAAGCCGAGAGCTTTGGTTTCACTCGTCACTGTCCCCATGCTGCATTAGCTGCTCTAGCCTGAGGTAGGGATTCAAACCTTCAGTGGGTTGCTGTAACATCAGAGTTCTGTACCACCCACCCTCACAGAAGTGACTGAGCAAAGCTTTAACCTCCTTCACACTTTTCGCCTTTAACTTCATGGAAAATGTTCTTTGTGTATTTGAAAATGAACCTTCAGGTGTGACTGCATCCATCAGAGTGATCCAGCTGCACACCATGGATCTGGATTCAAAACCGATTCAGTCGTCCTTTATTCATATAGCACCAAATCACAGCAACAGTTGCCCAGAGAAGCTTCATGTTGTAAAAAAACAGACCCTACAAAGGAGCTTCTTGCTGAGGAACCTCTGACTTTCCTCAGCACCAGTTTGCGGCTGCGAGTGGGTTAACAGGCTGAAAGATGAAGCTTACTCCGAGGATCGAAAGAGCCTGTTAGAAACTGTAAAAATACTTAAACATGAACAAACGCTCAAGTTTGTTTCAAGTCTTAAAGCACCAAACAAAACTGCACACACTCCATAAAGTGAATGTAGGCAGTCTGGGGGCCCACTGCAGCGTCCAGGACCCAGAGTACTGTGATCCGCCCCTGTTCTCACATCAAACAGTGGCTCCCAAGATCTGATTGGTCGTCAATAAGCTGAAACTGGCTGAGCAGGTTCGGGAGGAGAGCTGGTTAAATGTTTGCAGAGCTGCTGAGGTACCTGCCTCCAGGTACAGGTGACACCTGTCAGGTGGGCAGCATCACACATGAACCGTAACAGGAGTTCTGATGAAGCAGGCCTGTTAACCCTTCTGTTACCCACAATGCACCTGGACCTCTGACAGCTGGCACTTTAATGAGGCTGACGCCCTGTGACAGGTGTAGATTTCACCTGTTTGTACCAAAGTAACACAGATTCACAGGTTGCACCACTTCCAGGAACTTTCAGGTGTTTACACTGAGCAACTTCCTGTTTCCACCTTAAAGATAAATCAGTAAAAGTCATCAATCGATTGATCAGTGATCAGATTTCACCGATCATTCGATTGATTGATGGATGTGTTTCTGTGTTTACAGTCCAAGTACCTCATTTACTCCAGTAGCTTCAGCATCAAATCTTTGTGAATCACCATGGTGACCTCAAACTCCAAAATAAAACAACCAATCAAACTTTCTGAAGAGATGATGACACATGATCAAACCCTGTAGTTAGTGACTAACGGACTAACCAACCCACCGACTAACTGACCGTCTGCGCTAGCCCGTGCAGTTCTCAGAGGAAACTTTCACCATAATGTTTCCAGAGTAACTCTGGGATGAAGTAATGGAGTAAATGTACTCAGTTACTTTGAGTATTGCTTTTATTGTGAAGGAGCGCGGTCTTTTCGCAGTAAAAGCGTCAGCGGTGACGCGGCTCACCTTGAGCTTCTGCACGGTGCTGCTGTCCTCCTCGCGCCCCCACACCGTCACCCCTCCCTTGCTGTAGCGGCTGGTCCAGCCCTCCGTGCTCAGGCACTGCTCTCTGAACGAACAGAAGTCCGAGTCGTCCGGGATTTGCACCGGCATCTCCGATCAGCTGCCCACCGACCTTTGCACCTCACTGCGCCTGCGCGCCGCCCTCACACCACTAACAGGTAGCTGCTGTCCCGGCGGGGGGATGTGAGCGGCAGCGGCTGATGATGCCGCTTTTATCTGCTCCAGCACACAGATAGGACGGAGAGAAAGAGGTCCCACTCTGCTGCTCAAACACTACAATACCCACAAGGCTCGGCGAGGGCGGGGCCTATTGAGCACCTGCTGGACAGGTGAAGGCACAGTTGAAGTAGTCCAGGTGGAAGGTTCACCAATGAGATGGAGGACAGAAACACCAACAGGAGATGCACAAATACGACTTTTACACGGACACAAAGACACAGAGAAGCTATAAACCAACAAAAAGAGGTAAACACACAAACACACACACATTTGGAGATTTCACCCCGCCATCCGATGGGTGTGGCGGGGTGAAATCTCAATGGTAACTAAGATGTGATTGTCTGTGTGTCTTCCTCCTCCTGCCTGCGAGGAGCTGCAGGAATCAGAGCGGAGGGAGTCATCTGTCTTCGCGCATCACCTTTGAGGCCCTGCAGCGTGCTGCCTTCATGTTCCTTTGGAAATGTGAGCTTCCCCGGCCGCAGAGAGCTACCTGAATCTCTCTAATCTGAGCTCTAGATTAGCTTTAGATTAAAAACACAAGTCAGCGTTTCCGCCTGTCACCTGGTACAGCAGATAGACAGTGAGACGGTGTAGTTTGGTTGAAAGAAAATAGTTCCTACATAAAACTGTTTGCCCTGACCCCCTGATGGAGCTGCTGAGGTTTCAGTATTTATTTTTGGGAGTCAGCTCCATCACGCTGAAGTAAAGGCAGGCATCTCCCGAAAGGTGGAGAGACAGAGGGCTGAAATATGTCTGAGCGCTTCCTTTAATGCTGACTGTTTGATTTCCAGAGGCTCTTGAAGGCATCGATAACTGATACCTGTTCTCCAGGTGAAGCAGTGGGCGGAGCAAAGTGTGTGCGTGTGAGTCAGATCAGGTGTTATTTTCCATCATGTAACTGAGTCTGTAATGAAGGTCAGAGAGGAGGAGGAAGAGGAGGAGTAAAGTGTGATGAAGGTCAGAGTGTCATGTTCAGGTACTGCCTGATCTGTCAGTGAAACAGATTACCTGGATAAGTGAGTGTGATGTGATGTGAGTGTGCCCCCTGCTGACAGTGCACTGAAACCTGCAGGACTCGGCTCCAACCTTTAACTTCTGCACTTTGATTTTCCAGTTCAGGGGTCATTTCCACTGTAACGAACTCAGTGCTGGACTGTCTCTGAAAATGCTTCTTTTGGGTTTGCTGTGGTTTCTCCAGCTGTTTCCAGCTGCTGTGCTTTGTGCTGTACAAACTAAAGCTGCGTGTGATCTCATGTGGTGCTGTCTGTTCAGAGCAGCGTGCTGCATACGTGCAAAAGCTTGGCAGATGATGCAAGTTTATTTTAAAACGATGAGACCCAAATTTCATCCATCCATCTTCTTCCGCTTATCTGGGTCACGGGGACGCTGCCAGATCGCCACCTCCTCCAGCTTCTCTGGGGGAACGCCAAGGCATTCCCAGGCTAGCCGACAGATACAATCTCTCCAGCGTGTCCTGGTCTGCCCCGGGGCCTCGCTGGGGACCACCCAAATTTCATTAGCAATTAAAACCATTCATGTACTTTCAACAGCATCAGGTCTCCTTCTTAACACCAATAAATGTGAATTAATGCAAATTAAATATTGTTCAGATATTATTGTTCCTGTTAAGAATGAGATTTCATGCTTTGGTACAAGCAGTATGGTGGCACGGTGGTTGGCACTGTTGCCACAAAGCAAGAAGGTCCTGAGTTCAATTCCACCATCAGGCCGGGGTCTTTCTGTGTGGAGTTTGCATGTTCTCCCCGTGTTTGGTGTTTGCATGGGTTCCCTCTGGGTACTCCGGCTTCCTCCCACTGTTCATTTCACATTTAAGGTTGGCTGGATTCAACAATTATTGAGCTTCCTACAAGTATGTGTGATGTCATCCTCTTCGTATCCTTTCTAAAATCGCAGGTTTAAATTAATTTCTTGTCTGTAATTATGATGTTGACAAAATGTATTTTAAGCTTTCAGGTTTTCATCATCAGGTCTTCTTATTCTGGTCGCTCATGTAAATCATAACTCCTCCCATCATCACGATTTCTTCTGGAACAACAAGAAAAAATCACAATTCTGTGACTCCTGGTTCTGAAACACTCCTTGTGATAGACTGTTATAGACCGTTATGTGTTTAATTATTGAAAATTAAAGAACACCCCGTCACCTTCCTGTAACTCATGGGAACATGTCTTCGGTGTGTCTCATCTAAAATCAGTGTTTCATCACGGGCCCAGACTGGATGAGCACCACCCTCCTGCTCTGCTGTAGGTGAAGCGGTCAGAGCTCTGTTCCTGGACCATCCTGTTCCTAACCATATACAGTCTTCTGTTGGAATCACCTCATCTCTGCTATTAACTGGAAGAAGGACGTGTCCTTTAAACGTGTCCACAGGTGTGTCCTACCAAAGGTGTCCTTAAAACTGCTATAAAACGTGACTCTCAGGGGTTTTGGAACGACGTCTTATCTGGACCACATCAGGACAGCAGCATAAACTCGTCTCTATCTTCCATGTCCTCACTGTCATGATGGAAATGCACAACTATACTGACACTATCAAACTTTCTGCTCTTGTCCTTTTGTCAAATAAAGCTTTTTTTTTAAGTGTGCTGTGTCTGGGTAAAGGTTAAAAGTTAGTATGTGAGTGTGTCATGTGCTTCAGAGCTGCAGACTTCACACTGATTCAGCTTCAGAGCTGTGAGCCTGTGCTGCCCCCTGCTGCCTGCTGCCTGCTATTGCTGAGTGTGACTTTACTTTGTTTCTATTAGATCTAAGAGAGTTCTGTTGCAGTGCTTCCAGTTTAGTGACTTATTGATTAAAATTATATTTTATTTTATTTCATGTATTCAGTAAAGGAAATACCAACTTTTAGAATAAATAAACTCTAAGATTATCTTATGTTATTGTGTGTGTGTGTGTGTGTGTGTGTGTGTGTGTGTGTGTGTGTGTGTGTGTGTGTGTGTGTGTGTGTGTGTGTGTGTGTGTGTGTGTTTTAAGGTCAGGTCTGAGCTGAACGGTTTGAACTTTATAACACAATCATACATTTTTATGTTTGTTTACACACGTTGATAAGAGGATGAGGTGTGGTGTAATAACACATGTGTCTGTGCAGATTCTTAGTTTATAACAGACTCGTTTTCCTTAATGATTGGTTATTGGAAAACATAAACATTTGAAATTTATGTTTCAGCTGTGTTGTACTCAGAATTATTGCTTCAATCAATCACCCAGTGCATCATGGGAATCCCCAGCAGCCTACACCTACTGCAGCATAACTAAGGGAGGATTCAGGGTCACCTGGTCCAGCCCTAACTATATGCTTTAGCAAAAAGGAAAGTTTGAAGCCTAATCTTGAAAGTAGAGATAGTGTCTGTCTCCTGAATCCAAACTGAAGCTGGTTCCACAGAAGAGGGGCCTGAAAACTGAAGGCTCTGCCTCCCATTCTACTTTTAGATACTCTAGGAACAACAAGTAGGCCTGCAGAGCGAGAGCGAAGTGCTCTAATAGGGTGATATGGTACTACAAGGTCATTAAGATAAGATGGGGCCTGATTATTTAAGACCTTGTATGTGAGAAGCAGGATTTTGAATTCTGGATTTAACAGGAAGCCAATGAAGGGAAGCCAAAACAGGAGAAATCTGCTCTCTCTTTCTAGTCCCTGTCAGTACTCTTGCTGCAGCATTTTGGATTAACTGAAGGCTTTTCAGGGAGTTTTTAGGATGCCTGGGTCGTTGACCCAGAGTTTTGAGTTTATTATATTATTTATCATTTGTAGTCTTTGGTTTCTTAGAGTTCTATCTTATGGTTTATGTCTCTGTGTCTCCCTGGTCCCACGTCTCTGTTCCCCCTGTTGTAGTGCCTGCCTGTGAGTCTGTGTCTGTAAGTTCAGTCTGTGTTATGTTTCCTGTTTTACTTTGAAAGTCCTTGTCTCATGTAAATGCGTCTGGTTGTGCTTCCTGTGTCTCGTTAGGCCTGATTTGCCCCAGCTGTGTTTCCCTCCTGTTACCAATTCCCTGATTGCTCCCTCTGTGTATTTAAGCCCTGTGTTTCAGTTTGTCCGTGTCATGATCTACCCTTATTTTGCTGTATGTTCTGTCTGTGTAAAGTTTACCTTGTAGTCTCAGTTTTGTTACTTTTTTGGAGTTCAGCGTTAAAGCTGTATTTAAGTTCACCTTTGATTTCTGTGAGTCTACATTTTGGGTCCTTCATGTAGTGATGGGCAGATGAAGCCCCATGAAGCACTGAAGCTTTTCATCCAATTGGTTCACCCCAACGCGAAGCTTCATGAAGCTTCATTTGCTCTAGCAGGACACCTACTGGACGTAAAAATAATAGCTGGCATGAATTTGAAGAGTGTGGCATTTTGCACACAGCCTGTAAATGTCAACAACAAAAGGAGTGTGTAAAACATGTATATTGTAGTGATGGCAGTATACTGTGTATATTTATAGTGGCAGTATGGGAAATGATTATTTGGAAATGCTTGAAATGGAAATGATCATTTACTGTGAGGTGAGGTGTGGTTGGGGTGTGGACAGTGGTTGTGCTTTTGTAACGTTGAGGTATGGACAGCTACACACTGAGGCTTTGAGCCTCAGTCCTGCCTGTTCACATTTTATTCTGTAAAAACAAAATTTTCACTGCTTTTATGACCTTTTTAGTGGGGAGAACATAGCTAGGATTTAATGATTTAACAAATCTTTTGAATCCTTTGTCCTCCACAATGCTAAATGGCTGGGAGTCCTCAATCACCATGCTGACCAGGTCTTCATCTATTTGAGATTGTTCTCCTGAGGAAAGACAATAAAGATAAAGCACAAATATAAATATCACACACGTAACTTATAACAGTTGTATAATATTGTTATATCATTTAGTAACATTACTGCATCCTATATTATCATTGCATTTGATGGCTCACCTGGTCTTGCTCCACAATCGGTGTCCCCCTTATTCTCATGCAAAGCTCTGTAGTGCCTAAGCATGGATGAGGTGTTGCTGTTATATCCCAGCTCCCTGGCACATAGCAAACACTTCACCTTGTACAAAAGTCAAGACAGCTCAACATAAATTGTATTGCACCATCAGTATCATGAAAATACATCTTCTGTAGAAATTTACATACCTTGTTGGGAGGAATAAGATCAAAATGTTCCCACACAGGGGAGGACATCCTCCTCTTCTTAGCTGGCTCCATTCTCTCCTGACTTTCCTCACTCTCATAAACCTCCAAACTGTCTCCAAACTCTCACTAACCGCAACTCTCCATCAAACACCCACATTTTTGAATGAAGTCTGAGGGGTTTATATCGCTGTCATATCTCGCGGCAAAGTTCGAACCACTTCATGAACCAGTCACGTGGTACAGCCGGGCAGCGAGGCTTCGGACGTCATCATTTTCAGCTCCTCCCATAAATGAAGCAAGCCTCGATACGCGCTTCGCGGAAACGCCCCCTCCATTACTCGACACACGCTCCGAAGCCTCGATACAGAACGTCCCATCACTACCTTCATGTCACCACTCCTGCCTGCACACAGCCTTCCCATAACACAGTCGTCCAGCCTGGAAGTAATAAATGCATGAACTAGTTTTTCAGCGTCACTCTGAGACAGGATATTTCTAATTTTAGAGATGTTGCGCAAATGGAAGAACGCAGTCTTACATATTTGTTTAATATGTGCGTTGAAGGACATGTCCTGGTCAAAAATGACTCCAAGGTTCCTCACAGCGTTACTGGAGGCCAAGGTAATGCCATCCAGAGTAAGAATCTGGTTAGACACCATATTTCTAAGATTTTTTACTGTGAATATTAGAGATAGTCTCATGGTCCTCACGTCTTCTCTGGTGTTCTCTTTGTGGTTCTTGCTCCCTCTTCACTCCTCCCCCAGCAGGGTGGCGCTCCTCCCCAGCAGACCTTCCTGGACCCCTGCCTGTTTCCTTTGGGCCCTGTTTGGATGAGCATGAGTGAGTTTCTGTGTGGGACTGGACTGAGAGTGTGTCAGTCACAGACTGTGTGTAGAGGAGTGTGAACGAGTTAGCCTTGCCCTGTACTTTTACCCTGCACTCAGAAAAATAAAGGTGCCAACTGGAACAAAAAGTGGTTCTTTAGACTGATGCCATAGAAGAACCTTTTTTGGTGCCACAAAGAACCTTTCAAACAAAGGTTCTTTGAAGAACCATTTCTTTCAGTGGTTCACTGAAGAACCTTTAAAGGTGCCCCAAAGAACCATCAAGAAATGGTTCTTTGGGGCACCTTTAAAGGTTCTTCAATGAACCACTGAAAGAAATGGTTCTTCAAAGAACCATTTTTAAAAAGATCCTTCAAATGGTTCTTTAAAAGAACCATTTTAAAGAACCTTTTTTGGGTGGTTCTTTAAAGAACCATTTTAAATCTTTCAAAATAAAATGTATCATAAATTGAATTTGAGTAGGGTAAAATAAATACAAGCACATATATTAATGGTTTATTGGCACTTTGTATTACAGAAAAAGACAAAAAGGCATTTTAATGCTAAGCACAACACCACTACTAATAATAGCATACAAGTCATTTAAACAGTAATAATTAAATATCTTTACTATAAATACATATAAATATTATACTATAGATAAAACAACAATTTTTACATTAGAAATAGCAATACTTTCATAACAGACAATTAAACAACACATTTTTATCAGCATGTTTGCATTTTCAGTAAGACTATTTCAAGAACAATCTTTTTATTTAAATTATCAATTAACTGCAGCCTTAAGTTATGTAAGTTAAGTTTAATGTGGGACTCATGGTCCTTCGTTAGTCCACACTGGGACAATTTCAGTCTCTCACCTGCACTATGCTGGCAATCTAGGAGATATTTAATGCATTTGCCACTCTTTGCACAGCTACTGGTACAGGTGTAGTCAGAGTTCCCAAGTTGAGAACAAATGCCTCCAAAAAGCAAAATGTCTTTTTTAGTTCACTTGGATAGGCAACATTGTAGACATGGTACAGGGAGAAGACAATACCCATCGCCAATGAAATGTCCATTTCCCCACTGTCCAGAATCATTTTTTGTCCATCCATCTGGACATTGACCTCAGTTGAATCACTCAAGGGCTTGCCGTCACTGCTGCTGAGTACGATTGTAGGTATCGGGCTGTGTGGATCCTGAAACAGAAATTAAATTCTTGAAATGAGGAGTATAGTTTAAATAAGTATAAACAACAGCTGTCCCAATGAAAGTATAAAACTCCTGTAAAATACTGGATTTGTTCAAGACCCCCCCCCCCTCTCACCATACCAAAAAATATATAAATTTACCTTATTTATGACGAAGAGACGAGAGGCATTTTCTTTGAAAATAGATGGCAGGAGAAGAACAGCTGTGTTTACCATCTGACCTGAAAAATAAAGAGAAATATGTAAATATTTTCTGGCCAATTTTGTTAATACAAAGCAGTAAAGGCCATATGAGTGCCTTTATCAGGAGTTGAATGTCTTGCAGAACATAAGCATTAGTGCAGTAAATGTATACCTAATTAACTTTTCAGTGTAATTCAGTGTAAATGTTAAGCATTTATACAAAACCCCCAAAATGTTGTTCAGTTCTGTAAGTTGCTAGCTTTAAATAATTTGAGTCCTAAAGAACTTGCAGAGCAAGTCTAGCTGCCACTGAACATTTTTTGGGATAAACATTGTGTGAATGACTGAAAATCTTCATAGAGATACATATAGCATCGAGGGTATATCAGTTAAATCTTAAAGTACATCATTGCAGAGACGAGACAGGAGAAATGTCAGTCTGTGGATATTGTAAAGCAGCGGTCCCCAACCTTTTTTGCGCCACGGACCGGTTTATGCCTGACAATATTTTCATGGACTGGCCTTTAAGGTGTCGCGGATAAATACAACAAAATAAAACTAGTACCGGTACCGAAAAAAAGAAAATTTATTCATAACACACGTGAAAAGACCCAGGAAAACAGAGTAAACGATAAAAACGATAACAAAATAACGCTGAAAACCGATAAAAACCCTGAAAAACTATACATTTCACACCTGAGCCTCAACTCTCGCGGCCCGGTACCAAACGACTCACGGACCGGTACCAGTCCGAGGCCCGGGGGTTGGGGACCGCTGTTGTAAGGGACACTGTGTTTACTAATGTGCTGTATGTGAAAC
The DNA here is from genome assembly GCF_057381915.1 of Diplotaxodon limnothrissa. Classification (NCBI taxonomy): domain Eukaryota; kingdom Metazoa; phylum Chordata; class Actinopteri; order Cichliformes; family Cichlidae; genus Diplotaxodon; species Diplotaxodon limnothrissa. The sequence continues at coordinate 19,456,455 of NC_140597.1, forward strand.
CTTAAAAAGTGGTATCTGAGATAGGAGTTAAAATTGTTTTTGCTCATTATTGCCAAGTGCCCTCACCTTTTCTTTCAGTGTCTGTCTGGCTCTCATCAACAGATTTTAAGCAGAGGCTTTTAAGGTTGCTGTTTGGGGCTATTGACACAAGCTTCGCTGCCAACTTACTGAATCCTCGGATTACTTTTTTGTCCACATCAGTTTTAAGTAACATGGAAGCCTCTTCAAGAAGCTAAAATAAAGGATAAACATATACATATTAGCTTTGTACCATAATATATACCATTATATAGCAAACCAGAACAATCATTATTTCACACATCAATTATCATTAGAGAAGAAATTATAATTTTGCATTTGTTTAGTTTAATTCTCAAGTACACATTGCTGTGCAAAAGGGATGTTTAGACTATTCTTCCCAAAAAACTATCATTGGCATCAGATTAGTCCAAAATTATCCTGTAGCATGAAAATAAAACCAAAGAGAAAGACATAGTCAATGTGGCAATTTCTGTTAGTGTTCTGTTAGTGTACTTTTATTACTCATGAAATCTGCTGAGTCAGTCACTTTGCCTGTCCTGTAGGTACATGATTATTAGAAGTCTGTATAAATGTGCAGCACATCAGTACATATTCATGTTTTTGCTGTGCACTATTGTTATTGTTGTTTTTTGCTGCAGTTTTTGATAAAACACTCACCACAACAGGGATAGTGAGACATGGGAATTCTCGTAGAACCTCTTCAGTAGTATGCTGAAGAATGTAGTGTGTTCTGTACTTCTGTATTTTCCTGAGGTGCGTTTGAATGACATCCACATTTGGCCTAGTTTTTTGGCACTCTTGCTTAATCACTGATACATGTTGGTCGGTGCTCCTTTCATCCTCCCCATCGTCAAGAGGATTGATATCCTGGTTATTAAAAAGTTTAGCAAATATTGAGAGAAAAAACAAACAAACAATACTTTTAACTTTTATGTACAATTTAAAATGGCAAACAAACATTGAGCATATTTAACTTGCCTTGGTTTTTTTCAAAAGGATACAGGGCTGGATATCTGATGATCTTTTTCTTCCTGAATTTGGAACTGAGTATTTCTGTCTCATTTTTTCAATTTCCTCTACGTCTACTAGTGGTCTTCTTTCCTTTTTAAACTTGTTCCTGAGAGACTCATGCAGAGCATCCTACAAACGATAAAAATGTAACTAATTATTCATAAATAGGTGCAACTAGGTCCTCCCTTTATGCAAGACATTTACCAGAAAACTTTGAGTGACATAAAGCTGGTAGGTTTGCTGTAATCATGTCATAACCTAATTAGTTCCTATTTACAGATCTCTTCTTTAACTCTTAGGAGTTGATCGAACACATGATATAAAGGTTTGGAGCACTTTAGATTGGCTAAATACACTATAAAAGGTAGATAAAGTATTAATGGCAATATGTCCTACAAGCATACTCGTCATGATCTTTCAGTCTATATGTTAATACCTCTACCTTTTAATAATAATGTATACTTTATTGATCCCCACAGGGAAATTTCTCTCTTTGCATTTAACCCATTCACTCAGTGTGTAGGGACGGTACCTTGCTCAAGGGTACCTCAGGGTAGCCGTTCAGTTGATTCAAACCCCCGACCTTCCGATCATGGGATAACCACACTACCTACTGAGCTATCCCTGCCCTATTTTCAAATTTAATTTTTTAAATACAAAAACTACACTATCCTGATACAAAGGCAAACAGAGCTAATATAATGCTGAATTTCACACCATTCACTTGAGAATTCACAGAGAAATGAAACAATTAATTTAAAAGAGCAATTGATATTTTATTTATTGTTTGACCATACTGCACGACATCTGCCTCAAAAATCACAATACTAATACTTGTATTGTAGTGGCCACAAGGGAACAGATAACCTCTGAATATGTAGCAATGAAAATGTTAGCATGTTACACTCATTAGCCAATAATTGGGCAATTCAAAGACAATTTGTTGGACAATTGTATCAATGTTTGCTTTTCAGGAATACTTACATATCCAGAGCCATAACTCTCCTTCAAAAAAGGAAAACTCAGAAGGACAGTCCTCAGAAGGTCTACATACTGCACATGAGAGGGATACCTGCAAATTTTGAATGATGAACTTAAATTCTGATGTACATACTGTATTTTAAATGAATCAAATCTTAATTATATATAGACTTACATTGTCTCATTACTCAAGTGGTCAAACAGTGCTTGAATAAGCATGTTTTTGAGTCTGTTCTTGGTGGGTGACTTTAGTGCTGCATCTTTATTGGTCAACGCAGTGAGCACAGCTGGAGGAAACTGCACTTTGCAGTTAAACATAGGTTGGAGTGCTGACACAGTATGCTTTTCTTTGTGTTGCCTTCCACTGCAAGAAGAAGTAAGAAGTATTTTTAGAGTTTGTTACAAGACATGAATATGCGTGTCCTTGTGTCCTGCATCAGGAATATCCGCATATTTAAAACGTACAATAACAGCTGCTGAACTACAGAAACAGAATCATAACAGAGAGTAAGAGTGGCTGTGACATTTCAATTTGAAAGTAAATGGGTGTGTGATGCACATCAACGCTGGAGAAACAGAACAGGGCTTGCGTCAACCCCTTGCCCCCCACCCTCCAACACCATAAACCTAGGGGAGGGGAAACACTGGATTGTATGAATGTACAATTCAGTGAATCAACCAGTCAACTTAAGACTCACTCTTTCAGCTTCTCTACAGCAGACAAAAATTTCACTTGGTCTTTCACTTTTGGAAAAAGACGCTCACTCATTCTTTCAGTCATCTGCAGAAGTGTCGATCCATCGATTTCATTGTCTGTGGCACAGAAAAACAATAAGACACGATCAAAACAGAAATGAGCATGTCAAAGATAAAGATTAAAAATATTATAAAACATTACTAAAAAAACAGCTATGAGTTCATTAGTGACTATAGATGATGACAGACCTGTGGAATAGCCAAAAAGTGGTTAAAATCATTTTAACAGTGGTTGACAACTCCTAACTAAAAAGTCATGGTTTAGGATGTATCTTACCTAACTTTGGTATGGACTGCCTTAAAAGGTCGGTGGATCAGTGTAATGAAGTCTTGACCATCACATCTGTATGCGTCCAAAGCATGAAAGTCTACCTCATCCCCAGGCTTGAATATCAACAGATCATCAGTCTCTCTGATGTGGTATGATTGAAGGTGTCTTATAAACTCCAGTGTTGTGAAAAGTCTTCCAACAAGAAACCAGTTGGCCCTGATATACACAATCAGGACTATTTTCACAAACAGTGGAATTTGCTCTGCATGCACAAGTTCCAAAATGAAGAAATCTCCAACTGCATATTTTACAGAGTTTAAAATGATGCATTTACTTGTCCAGAGTTTCTCATCCACAGTAACGGCTGTCTCCAAGTTTTGCAAACAAATCTGCAAGTTCACTGGAAGTTCTTGAAGTGATAAGTTATTAACTGCTGCTTGTGTATGATCGCTCCTGATGATCCGTTCAGGCTGCCACTCCCAGCATTGACGAAGCTGATTCCTCTTTGCCAAAGTCTGACAAATGTTAATATAGTTATTGGTGATTCTTGCTACTGTCTTGAAATATTGATGTCTGGCTTCAAACCTCATGCACCAATGAGAGCGGAGTGACCCATAATCAAGGATGAGCTGAGGATAATGTAGCAGAAAATGCAGCTTGGGTGTAAACACACCAGGAAACAGATTGATGAAATCTGTCAAAAAGTAAGTGATCAGTTCATGTAGATTACTAATCCAGTCAGTGCTGATGGTTGGAGCAAGAATAATCTCTCCTATTTCTCGAACCAAAAGATAAAGCTGCCAAAACTTGTTACCCTTTTCAATCCTGGAGCCTATGAGGAAAGGCAGAGTCCTAAATAATGTCCATTTCTCAACAGCAGTTCCAGAGATATTTCCATCCAGTGCTACCTTCTCAGATATTAGAGCAGGTTTGGAGGTGCAGTCATTCTGTCCAAAACTAAAAGTCCTTATGCTGTCATTCACCTCTTGGATAGTAACGGTTTTGTCCTCGTGCAAGGCTTTTACAACAGACTTCAAAACAAGAGGAATGACCCCCTCAAGAAAATCATGCATTAAATCAGGTGGGAATGCATTTGTGGTATCAAAATATGACAGCTTGTTGAAGGCACATGGGCCAGTTACACCATACACTGACCTACAGTGGGGGTCATCTTCAACACATTGCAGATGGTATGCATGAACAGTCTTTGTTCTAAGAACACAATCTCCCTCACTAATGATCCTAGACAGGTCCTTGTAATGACACATACAAAACCTGCATATTCTACCATTACTGAATGAGCAGCTAAAACCTGCAAGTGTGTGAGAGGTTAAGTTGTCTGCAGATATTGTGGCCAGACCACCTTTGATGCAGTACTGTCTGTCTTCAAATTTTAATCGTAATCCACGTTCTTGCAAAACCTGTAGGTCACAAATTAATGGTTCTAATATTTTCTCAAATCCATATGTTTTCACCAATCTATGTTTGACAAGTATCAACAGATGAATATGTCTTAAAACAGATCTGTCTTTTGGTGGAATATTTCCCAAAGTAAAATAAAATGCAGACACTTTATGTAGACGTTTCTTTGATCCTAATGGATTAGAAACTTCAAATTCATCACTGTACAACTGAATTCTCAAATGTGGGTTGTCTGTGTTAAAAAAATCACTTTCTTTGTAAATTTTCCCATCACTAAAATCTGTTAAGGTTTCAGGAGCACGGGATTCTGGCCTAAAAATTTGTCTTAAAATGTTAGGATCATTACATATTAATTCTAAGACTTTTAGAAGTGGAATATACTGAAAAGTGTCCTGTTTCCCAGTAAAAGGATCTATTCCCAGGATACATTCAACAGGTTCAATCAAGTTTAATTTCTCAACACAGTATCTGTCTAGTTGATATGCGTTGCTGACTGCACTGAAGCAATGTTCTACCAAACTATTGTCATCAATATAATGAAAACTTGATATATCAAAATTAAGAGTCTGCAAACATTTAGAAAATATCTCCCTATAGTTTTCAATAAAATACTTGAAAAGTGACTCTACTTCACTAAGAACAAATGTTTGAACTTTTCTATTTACAATACTTTTCTCTTGAAGATTCAAGGAAAACAATGCCAGTTGTTTTCTCACAGTCTCTGTAAAGTTCTCTACAAGTTCACTCAGAGTTCGTTCAGATGATCTGGGAAATTCAACAGTTTCCTGGATGACAGGGTCACAGTCTGGGGCAGACTCTAATCCTTGTTTCTGATATTTATGTTTCTTCCTTATGTGATTTTTCAAAGATTTCACAGACAAAAACTTTCTGGGACAGTCTTCTAGTCCGCAGACAATGAAGAATCCACATTCACTTTCATGGTATATCTGTTGATGTTTCAGCAGTTTTTCATATGTTGGTTTTCTTGTGGAGCACTGTGGACACTGATATGGCACATCCATAGAAATGCTCACCTACAAAGACCTGTTGATAATCTGCCAATTCATTTTCCCCAAGCCAAAGAGATACTTCTCCAACAGTCCACTGCTGAGCCATGATCTGTTAAAACAAAACAAAATTCCATTACATTGTTTTATTCTGTGACATCAAAAACTTATTTATTTATTTTTTGTTCATTCATTTTCCAAGCCGCTTTATCATCATAAGGATCGGAGGGGTGCTGGAGCCTATCCCAGCTGTTTTTTTTAGGCGGGGTAGACCCTGGACAGGTTGCCAGTCCATGGCAGGGTCGTCATTCAGATATGTATGTTTGGATTGTGGGTGGAAACCCACACAGAAACAGGGAGAACATGCAAACTCCACACAAAAAGGCACCCGGTTGACCCTGGGAATTGAACAGAGTCTTTCTAGCTGTGAGGCAGCAGCGCTAACCACTATACCACCGTTTAGTCTAACTTTTAAGCCTTCTTCAGATAAATATTGATAATTTTATGCTTTGGATTATCTGGTCTTGTTAGTATAATGACCTCTTTTTTGCCTAATATATGATGTTGGATAAATGAAATGTACATAATTTTTTTTTAACTATAATAAAAACGGACATTATCTTGGTAACATCAAATGACTGGAGCATAATTTGTCAACTACTCTGAAAATAAGTTCTACAGTAACAGTCAAAGACACAACTTCTCATGTGTCACATTTCTATTTATTCAAAACACTTAAGCATTGCTGTATTTTATACAGCTACTCCACAATTCAAAGTACAGGCTACTGAATTTCTGAGTTTCTAGACCAGACACAGAGCTCACACAACAGGCTTCAGGCGCCATTTTGGTGACTTTAACCATATTATTGATTTTAATATCTGTCTAGCTGACATTAGTTTATGTACGCAGCACGCAATATAGCCACATATTTTACAGGCCAAATTATTTGGGAGCACCTTCACTTAATTGTAACAGTGGTTTTGTTAGGAAAACAGTTCTTTATACCAGATACTAAACTGCGTTAACGTCAAAGGCTAACGTATCTAACCATTACTGTTAGCACAACATTAACAGCAAGCTACAATGACGAGTAACAAAAACAAAACAATAAAAAGGTTTTATGAAAATGTTTTACCTTTTCCAACAGTCCAGGAATCCAGAATCCTTTAAAGACCAGCAGGTACTGAAGACTGTTATCCACTGGCAACGTCCGAGAGAAAGTTTTCTTTCCGTTAGAAAGTTCAAGGCTCGCGCGATCTGTGTGCGCATGCGCATCCCTACAGTTGCCCCCCCCCTCCCTTTGGTTGTACTACGTGTTCTAACGTCTCTCTCACTCTCCATGTCTCTCTCTCTCCCTGTCATTTATTTGGCTTGGCACATATAATAATAAATTGCGCAGTGATAAACAAGTACTCAGATCACATGTGCAATTATTATTTACTTATATTATTTTATAATTTGACTTTACATACTGCTGGGTAGCTTGTAAAGCTCACAGTAACTAGTATTATCATTATGATATATGTTGTGTATATATATATATATATATATATATATATATATATATATATATATATATATATATATGTAGAGAGAGAGAGAGAGAGAGAGCGAGAGAGAGAGAGCGCGCGCGCGAGAGAGATCTGATATAGATCAGTATCTGAATCTGTCTAATATCCCCCGAATGGATTGTTTAGATTGTTAATTTATAAATTCACCATATTCATAAACGGCTTAATAATAAATTTTATATTCTGTTACCACATTATTTGTGATCAGTGGGTTTGCAGGGTGGGTGCTGGGGGTCTTCAGGCTTTGGCCCCCACCCCTGCCACCAGAATATTTTTGAGCAAGTGTTTCTAACTTTAATTTGAATATTCAGTATCCCACCATCTGCCCCCCCCCCCCCCCCCCCTCCGCACACAAACAAAACACACAGTATAATTCACACCCTCATTAAAGTGAATATTATTTATGCCATTTTACACCAACAAACTCAGATAGCTAAGGATGAAGAACCTTTTGTTCTTTAAAGAACCATTTGTAATAGCTGAAGAACCATCTTCAAAATAAAAAGGTTCTTTGACGTATGATGGTTCTTTAAAGAACCATAGAGACATCAGAAGAACCATGTAAGAACCCTAATTTTTCTGAGTGTGGAGTCCCAGTCCCTTCGTCACAGTACATATGTATATATGTCACCTGGTGTTGTAAATAAACCTCCCTTTAATGGCACAATTCTGAGTCCTGCCTGAGACAGATTAATCATATTTAAGACTGAAGCATTAATTAATGGCAGGACTTCTTTGAGCAGTTTTGTAGGAATGGGGTCTAAAAGACACGTTGATGGTTTGGAGGAAGTAATTATGGAAGTTAACTCAGAAATCAGAATCAGAATCAGAATCAGAATGGGTTTATTGCCAGATGTTGAGGTTTACAACATTAGGAAATTGCTGCGGTGCTTCAGTGCAGACAATAAGAATTAAAGTGCTATGTAGAAAGAAAGATATGTGCATGAGATATACATGAGATATATACATGAGAATAAGAATTATGAGTGCTACGTAGAAAGATATATACATGAGTGCAGGTGGTGATCAGTGCCAAACATATATACATGAGAATAAGAATTATGAGTGCTACGTAGAAAGATATATACATGAGTGCAGGTGGTGATCAGTGCCAGACATGAAATGATGCAGTGACACAGCGTAGGGTCATGTGTTAGTGGCGGGGACAGTCATGTGGTTATTGTTCATGTGTCCAACAGCAGAGGGGAAGAAACTGTTCTTGTGGCGAGAGGTTCTGGTGCGAATGGACCGGAGCCTCCTGCCTGAGGGGAGCAGGTCAAACAGACTGTGTCCAGGGTGAGAAGGGTCAGCTGAGATCCGGATCAATTGGAGAAAAAGAGTCTAACTTAACATCAATGGTACTAAGAGTAGCTGTAGATAATATTACATCTGTGGGATGATTACTGGTATTTTTTTCTCTAATGATAAAAATTTTATTTGTGAAGAAGTTCATGAAGTCATTACTAGTTAACGTTAAAAGGATGGTTGGCTTAACGGAGCTCTGACTGTTTGTCAGCCTGGCTACAGTGCTGAAGAGAAACCTGGGGTTGTTCTTATTTACTTCAATCAGTGACGAATAGTAAGATGTTCTGGCATTGTGGAGGGCTTTCTTATAAAGCAACAAAATATTTCTCCAGGCTAAATGATGATCCTCTAAATATGTGACACGCCATTTCCTCTCCAGATTACGAGTCATCTGCTTTAGGGTACATGTTTGAGAATTATACCACGGAGTCAGGTACTTCTGATTTGAGACCTTAGTTTTCACTGGAGCTACAGTATCCAGAGTCGTACGTAGTGAGGAAGTGAAATTATTAACAAGATAATCGACCTCTGTTGGGATAGTGTTCAGATAGCTGCTCTGCTCTATGTTGGTACAGGGCATTGAAGATGATAACAGTGGGTGGATTATGTTAATGGATTATGTTATCTTAAACTTAGTTACAGCGCTTTCAGAAAGACATCTACTTTGATAAAGTCTACTCTCCACTGCTGTGTAATCAATTATTGTAAATGTAAATGTTATCAGGAAATGATCAGACAGGAGAGGGTTTTCAGGAAACACTGTTAAATGTTCAGTTTCTATGTCATATGTTAAAACAAGATCTAGAGTGTGATTAAAGTGGTGGGTGGGTTCTTTTACATTTTGAGAGAAGCCAATTGAGTCTAATAACAGATTAAATGCCATGTTGAGGCTGTCATTTTTAGCATCTACATGGATGTTAAAATCACCCACAATAATTATTTTATCTGAGCTCAGAACTAAATCAGATAAAAAGTCTGAGAAATCAGACGGATTTTTGATTCATTTAAACAACATAATCATCCTGCTGTAACCAGGTTTCAGTAAATCAATTTGTTGATCAATTATTAAGTCATGCACTAACAGAGACTTGGAAGAGAGAGACCTAATATTTAATAATCCACATTTCCTGATTTATTTAAAAGCAGCTTGTCATCACTGTGCCACCACGAGAGGAGAGCAGAGACAGGAGCCTGCTTATCTTTGTTTGGTCTCCAGTTTGAGCCTAAAACTCATTTCATGTTTATTTATAATAAGCCCTCTTCTCCTGTCTTCTTCCAATAATAATTATCTGAGTAATAAAATCAAAGACTAACAGGAGGAGCGTGTAAGTCTGTGCTTTTACCGATAATAAACCTTTGTCTCTGATGAAAACACTGAGCGCGATCCGCAGCCTTCACATTGAAACCTTCTCTGTGTTACATAGCAAACATGGACAGAAACATGTAGACTACTTCCTGTGAGGCCAAACTGAGCCTGTGTGTTAATTAAAGCCTTCATCAGCCTCCTCCTCCTCACGTTTTGAGGACAGACAGAAAGACATGCTGTGATCTGAAACTGGTTTGAAGCACATGAGAACATGTGGAGGTACCTTTGGAGGTCAGATGACAGATACACTGGATAATATTTCCCCAGAAATCCAACCAAAGGTATCAGTTTAAAACTTATTTCATATATTTATTGTCTTTAAAGTGTTTTCATGTCTTTTAATCCTTATTTGAATTAATGCTTTACTTCACGGAGGTGTTTCTAACAGACAGGAAGCAGTGAAGCCGATCTATGGTGAACGTCATCACTCAGGTGTTTGCAGGTGTTTGGTGGTCCTCTGTGTGAGTCCTCGTTGATGCCTTGATGCGCTCAGTGACAGCACGCTGAAAGTCAGACCGGTGAGCCGCTTTTATTCTGAAAAACCGGAATGCTTTTATTTTGTAGAGCAGAAAGCGGATGTCCTGTGTGTGTGTCGATCGAGTTCGTGAGCTGCAGTACATCAACAGGTGAGAGAGACGGCGCGCGCTCAAAGGAAACGGAGAGGTGCGAAGGCGAGAGGATGGAAGGTGAGGAGGTGTCAGGGGAGGAGGTGTCAGGGGAGGAGGTGTCAGGGGGGGAGGTGTCAGGGGGTTCCGCTCCTCTCTGAGCGGAGGACGGCAGAGGGTAGCAGACCTGCGGAGGAGGAGGTCCGCTACTTTCCGGAAAAACAGTCCGTGATTTGTTTCCGCCTGCTCGCGTTAATGATCGACCAGGCTTTGGTTAATCGACGCGCCGAGCAGAGTCATAGGAGTTGAATCAAACGCCGCGCTCAGATCTAACGACGCTGTCATCTTCAGTATCCAGTCATCAGTTACATCGCTGTTCATTGTTATTATTAAACACACAGGTCAGGTTAGAGCTGGGCGATATGAGATTTTTTCATATCACGATATGTTTTTTTCATTTCAGGCGATAACGATATCTATCACGATATAAGCCAAATAACTATATTTGTAAGATTTAAATGTGCCGTTGCTCACAAGTAAAATGTGAAATAATCAGCAGCTTGTTTTTATTTAAATATTTATTTCCCATAATAAGTTCAACAGGGTAGATGTACTTAAGGAACATGAGACTTTTTCAGATAAATAAAGGCAAATATTGCAAACTACACAAAAGGCAGCCGCTAAAGCGTTTAAGTTTCAAAATAGAACAAACGAAACAGACTAAATTGTCAATTCCACTTAGAAACAAAATATTAATTCTAAAAATAAATCTTAGTTTGTTTTACAGAAGATCAGACAAAACTGACTAACTTTTGTCAATATCAAATAAACTGAGAACTAAAAGGAAATTCTCAATCTCTCCTTGTTGTATAGCTGAGCTTTTCAAACAGTTTTAACAGTTACTTTAGTCTGACAAAAGCCGAATGACGAATTAGCGCTTCCAGTCAGAGACTGAGGCTACGTCCACACGTACACGGGTATTTTTGAAAACGGAGATTTTCCGTTTTCGTTTTAAAAAATAATCCCGTCCACACATAAAGGCAGAAATGAAGGAAAACGCTGCTATGAACATGCCAAAGCAGCAGGTGGCGCTAGATTCCTAACCGTGCAGAAATGTTGGCCAATCAGAAGTCTAGAAGCCTCGGTGGGAAAAAGTAAACAAAGCTGGGGCATAGAAGAGTCGGGGCATAGAAGCAGAACCGAGTCGTATGTGTGGAGGGACAGTAACTGTGTGTGTATGTAAGCATTTAAACACTGCAGAGAGTAGAATTAACAGTAACAGTATTGTAGAAATCCATTTCACCGAAACAATAACGTGGCGCACAGTGTGACGCATGCACCAGTTTATTGTATTTCCAGACTTGCTTTTGGCACAATTTACAGTGCACGCTACTCTGTTTTTTGTCAGACTTGAAATAGCCGAAATACCTTCACACTACAGAACTTCTTTGGCTCTTCCGTTCGACAATCTCTCCGGCATTGGAACCATCATCTGTTTTCTCTTCGGTCACGCTCGGTTGATTTTTCTAGTCGGCACACTCATTTCCTCCATTACGTGCTGGCTCCATTACCCGCTGGCTGCTTCCCAAACAAACACACGTGCGGCTTGGCACTTGTGCTGTACGTAACAAGTCACGCAACGTGACGCTGCGGCTGTGATTGGTTCGGCTCTGCGCTACTTAATTTGGATTGGCTGACCTTTTTTTTTTTTTTTTTTTTAAGAGGACAAGAGCGGCGAGGTCTATCGCGATAGCTTAATTTCTCTATCGAGTAAAAGTTATATCGCGATACATATCGTTATCGTTCTATCGCCCAGCTCTAGGTCAGGTCATACACTGTTCTTCCACCATCCTCTCAGAGTAACACACTGATGGTTTCAACACATTTATAGTTTCATTCAATCTCTGTCAAACCTTGTATGACTTATTTATTGTGTTATTTCAATCACTTTCATGTTGTAGATGTCTTTCCTTAGAGTCCAAACTTTCTCCTTAAAATAAACACTTTGGTAATATCAGCAGGTTTAGTCTACAAATGATGGGGTTGATTTAGCCCTCTGCCCATGGACTTCAGTTCTGTTACCATTTTGCCACATGAATCTTACAAAATTAAGTAATAACTTAATTTTGTGCATCTCCTGCCTGATGTGCTTCGGCAGACGTGTGTGTTTCAGGTGTTTGCTGAGTCCCGTGCTGCGGAGTCCTCTGCTGTCCCCGCGGTCCTCGATGAAGATCCATGAAGGTAATTTGTGTTTCTTCTTTGTGGCGTCGCTTTAAGCAGCTGGACACGGTCACGGCTCAGCGATTAGGGGCGGGTTTTTATAATCGATTCATCGATTAAAATCGATTCTGGCTTGGATAACGTAAAATCGATTCATTAAAATCCTGAATCGATTTTTTTAATATAAATTTATTTTGCCCGAAATGCCAGAATCTCTGGTGACATCTCACAAAATTTCAAGAACCACCAAACAGTTAAGACAGTAAATGAGAGCAGGAACACGGATTCTGCACATAGACTTAAACACACAGCGCGACCCGCGGATCAGAATCAGTTAGATGTCGCCTTTCTCACGGTCGGGGCTGAAAGCCGACAGCTCGCTGATCCTGATGTTTCGGCGGGTTCGCGCTTTGTGTTTACGCCCTTTTTGCGCCGATTCTAAAGCTGTTAGTTTGATCTCTCTCCAAACAATATTGACCGAACCAGCAGCAAAAAAAGATCCAAACGCTTCACATAAACATCATCATGAATTCACTCTGACTTTTACTGTTTTGCTTCCACCGCGATGCACAGCTCTCTCTCTCCCTCTCTCTCTCTCTGTACTTCAAGAACAGTTTCCCTTTCGTCATTATTCGCTTGCTTGTTACGCACAAGTCTACTGTTGTTTACAGCGCTGTCGGCCGCTGTTTTTTTCCCTTTTACATTCTTCCGAAAAGACAACCTCATTTCTGCTGTTCAATACTGAACAAATTTAAACTTTTTAAAATTATATAAAATGCAAAATGCTCAGCTGTGTCTGTAAAAAAACCCGCTGTAATTTCAGAGGTAATGTTCATAAAGTGATCAATGTTTTTCGTTCGTTTTTGATGTACTGCAGAATATTTTTATAAAATCCCAGGCCAGGAAAATCACCTTCATGTTTTTCTGTGTTTTATCTTCAGCTACTTTGACACAAAGGCATCTGCTGTGACGCTCACACCTGTGATAAAGTCTTGCATGTGTCAGCTTCCTTTTTATTGATACAAAAATATGTAAATGTACTGATCTGAATTATAATATTTCTCACTGTCAAAATTTCCCAGATTTAAATCAAATCGAATCGAATTAAATCGAATCGTGGATCGAATCGATTCGGGACCTTGTGAATCGGAATTGAATCGATTCTAGAAATCAGTGACGATACCCAGCCCTATCAGCGACATCAGCAGTGACACATCTGTGACCCTGTCACAGACACTCACAGCAGTTTCCTGAGTGATTCACTCGCTCCGCTTGAACTCTGCTCTCTGATTGGACGGTTTCTGTCAGTGGTGACGTGACTCTGTGGCCGGTCGTGGTCACTGTGGACCCAAAGAGGCGACTGGACGTGCCTGACAGGAGAGTGTGACCGCAGACTCCGAGGTCAGGCTGAGACACGATCCACCCACGCTGAGTCAGAGTCGAGCTGACATCACCTGAGCTGCTGGAACAACAATAGCAACCAGACTGAGATGTCTGTAGCTTTACTCTGTCCAGTCAGGCTGTGATGGGTCTAGATTTAGACCTCAGAGAGCTCAGGTGTGTCAGGTGTGACAGGTGACACTTTGTACAGCTGTGAGTCAGATTCCTGTCGACAGCACGTATTATAATATTTACTGAAACTAAACAGTAAAATAAACGTTTCCAAATTGACACTGCCTGTAGGGGGCGCCACAGCGGATCATCTGCCTCCATCTTTTCATCCACTCTGATGCGAATCCCCCTGTCGTCTCTGCAGCTCCGCCCATCATCAGTGCATCCTCCCCTCCTCCCCCATCCTCCCCTCTCCCTGAGGTCACCTCGCAGCCTGAGAGCGTTCACACCAAACCTAAAACTTTGTTAGAGTCAGTCATTGGACATTGAAGTTTACTGAGCACGAAGCATCGGATCAGTTTTCCTCACTGTGTGAAGGAAGTGTGGCAGAAGAGACAGGAACCCTGGATCTGCTGCTGATGTAGAGGTCCGTCCCAGGAAGCTCACAGGTAGACGTTGTCAGCTGAGTGAAACCTCTCGCTGAACGATCGGATCGGTGAGGAGCGACAAGGCCTGTCTGTGTCATGTTTCACTCTCAGGTTTGTCATAGTTGCTGTGATTTAATATGAAGGCGTGGTCTAATCCCGGCTTGGAATGTGCACGGCTCTGAAAGCTTTCCAGGTACGAAGCGTACGAGCTCTGGACTCTGAGCAGCGTGTTTGCTCTGCAGGTGGTGAATGCCTGAAGTGTCACGTCACTTTTAAGCCTTTCTTTTCTTGCAGCACACCTGAATCGTCAGCCGATCAGCTGACCGAATCCGGCCCCGCAGCATTCCTTGCCCACATTTCCGAGGATGTTATGAGCAGGATAAGCCGCTCCCGCCCTGCACACTCACCCAAACACGCCGCTGTGAATCTCATCAGCCTGCCGGGCTGCGGCACGAAAACGTCTTCCTGTTTATTCCCACTGACACGCTGGTCATCAGGCTGAAGATCGGGCTGAGAAGGTGTGAACCTGCGCCGCACACCAACTCTGTGGAATAATAAACTGAAGTGAAAGCTTCGAGTGAGAGGCGCTTTCTGTCAGCTGTTCCTGCCCTTGGACCTGGATGATGTCACTGAGGAAGGACGATGGGATGGTGTGCGCTACGAGGTGAGTCCACCGTTCCCTCTCGGTTCCCCGGGTATCCTGACGTCAGAGATCAGGGCGGTCGGTTTCCAGCCCGCTGACTGAACATGGCTTTCTTGATCCAGGCACGAGGGCGCTCACCTGAAAGTTGGCGGAATCTGACCAATCACAGTTATGTTAGGAGAAGAATAAAGTATAAAACCAAGACGACTCAGAGGTCAGTGTCAGCAGCTCTGCATCAGTGTGTGTGTTAATAAAGTTTGAAGCCTGGACAGGAAACCATCCATCATTCAGGCATTTTATCAAATAAATGTCTGTAAAGTCAGTAACCGTTAGAAACGCGGCACGTGTGCGTGTGAGGGCCGAATCGCATGTTAAAGGTTATGAAACAGAAACTGAACCCAAAACGAATCGCATCAAAGTTGTGACTGAGAATGAACATTTGTCACTCGGAGTCACACAGACTTCAGACCTGCTGCTGTCGACGCTCTGAGGGATCCTTAGGAACGGGGACGTTGTTTTCCTGAGATCTGATTGGGTGGGGATTTCATACCTGCTGATCGCTAATCTGGAGCAGGTTCGGTTCACAGCATCAGCTTATTTTTTTTAACCCCCTTCACAGAAACCTGGAGTTAGCGGGGTTACCTGGATCAGGTGAAGTCCTGCTATGTGCTGCAGACCTCAGATCTGACTCTCTGTTTCTAAACGTATCCCCCTTACTGTCAGCCTGCTGCTCCTTGTCACCCCACCCGGCCTGCCGTGTTTGCACTGCCCTCTAGTGACGTCTGGAAGGGGGCGGGGTTAAAGCAGCTTCTTTCACACACAGGATGAAGCAGTATCAGATACAGAAGGATTATTCTGAACTGCGAGTCAGGCAAAGCTGCTCTGTTAGAGTCTGGATGTGCAGTTCACTCACAATACAGGATAAAGTCTTTATGTTTGGGGTGGTGTTCACTTCCTGTCAGGGTCAGAGGTCAGAGAGAACCTAAATGTAAACCCTCTTTGTTCTCAGAGAATCTGAGTGATCCCTGTGAGGAGGAGGAGGAGCAGGAGGAGGAGGACCCACAGCACTTTGTCTCCTGTGAGAGGGAAACTTCAGCCTCTGCTGCCTGAAGCTCTGCTGCATGGACCCCACCGTGTTTCATCAACATGTCCTCTGATTGGTCCTTCCCTTCAGTCTGAAGATCTGTCAGCCAATCAGTTTCTGTCTGGGTGAGCGCCACTTCCTCTCCCCACCAGCTGCTGCAGTCACTCAGCTTACTCAGCAGCACGAGTGTGTGTGTTGTCCTGTGTGAGCCCTCCCACCTTCTTTTCCACTCCCATCCCCCTTCCTCACACACGGCCTGTGTGTGTGAGTCAGTGGAGAAAGTTACACTCTGTGTGTGTGTCTGTCTGTGTGTTGTCCTTGCAGCAGACTTTGCTTCAGTGCAGCGGGGGAGAGGAGTGAGCGAGGACGCTGCAGCTGGGTGAGGATCGGAGCTGAGGGGATCGCAGCGTTTCGGGGTTAAAGGTGAGCGTGTGCTTCCTTCAGTTTGTCCCCGCCTGCATAAAAATGGCTCTGACCCGGTTCAGACCCGGTCTGAGGGTTTTAGGTGATCAGGATTATTTGTGAATCATCGGTTTTCTACAGAGGGTGAAGGAGTTTACCATCAGAGGCAGTGCTTTGGGGCTGTTTAGACTGAGGATTTTAAATCTCAGTTATCCCCTCTGTGGGTCACCGTGCCCCCCCAGATGTTCCAGCCGTGGTGGTGGGGAGGGGGGGGTGGACACTTCCTGACTATTTGTGAAGGCTCTCAGTCATCCAGGTCATTGCAGTCTAAGGAGCTCGGGGTGTGTCTGGACGTCTTAAGTTTGCTTAAAGACGTTTCACCTCTCAAGGAAACTGAAAGACGTGCAGACACACTTCCTCAGTCATTTATTCAGTGTGTGTGTGTGCTGGAAAATCTTTTTCTTTAGTTTCTGTCGTCTGTAGTTCAGAGTTATCTTTATTAGTTATTATTAGTTATTGATGATCTATATTGATTAACAGTGGTGTAGTACACTAGTTTAAATGACGTGTAGGTGCCCTGTGTTTGTACGGCGACTGCAACCGTCTCTGTGCTTTTCTTCCTGCGAATGATGATGCTGTGTGTGAGCAGAGTGCTGATTGGTTGAAAACTCTCCTTCCAGCTGAAGTTGTTCTTTGGCGACCTGGTTGTTTGTGTCAGGCTGAGGACGTCTGTGTGAGTCTTTGTCATTTGCTGTTATTTCCCATGGAGACAGCGCGCCGTCCTCTCAGTCATCAGGAATGTAAAGTCTGCAAGCTCCAGAGCAGACTGATGACAGCAAAATGCTCAGACATGTAATGAAATACCTGACAGTCTGTTTCTTTCACAGCCGTCTCCATCATGGAGGTGCCCAGGAGGCTGTCCTTCCCACTGGTTCTCCCTAAACCAGCCTCGTCTGCTCGGTCTCCTCTGGGAGCTGCAGGTCAGACAGCTGGAAGCAGCAAAGATCAAACTGGAGGGGAAAAGTTCATCTCAGATGAGAAGACGCCTGAGTCAGGGGTGATTGTAGTGGTGGAGGCGCCACCTGAAGATGGAAAAGCTGCTCGGCGATTCTCCTCTCAGGACAGTTTCTCAGAGGAGAGCTCGTTATCAGAGGAGAGGCTGGAAGAGGAGGCCAGAGAGACCCAGAGGAGGGCCGAGGAGGAGGAGGCAGCAGCCAAGGAGAGGGCGGCCCAGAGGCAACAACTGGCCATCCAAGAGCTTGTGGAGTCTGAGAGGAGCTACCTGCGCCTGCTGCAGCTCAGCACCGTGACCATCAGGAGCAACCTGCAGCAGCAGCTACAGGTAGGACCTAGGAACACACCTGCCCATCGAAGCAGGAAGCAGGGGGAGGGGCCAAACTGCTTGTTTCAGACGGAGGGCGACCCTAGGGCCTTCACTGAGCCCTGGGATCAGACACAGAAGGATTATTATCGACTGTGAATCATGCAGAGCTGCTTCAGCTTTATTTATATAGCACCAAATCACAACAGCGGTGGCCTCAATTTGCTTTATATTGTAAGCTAAATAATGATAATATATAATAATACAGAGAACACCCCAACAAGGACGTCTGAGAACAAGCACTTGTTCATCGAGCTCATCCAGCTGGGGAGGAAGAAGGGCTGAGGGAGGGGACAGAGATTAATAATAAGCAGTGAATAAATGCAGGGGGGTGTATACAGTCACAGTGACAAACTCTGATAGTGACAATACAAAGAAGCAAAAAGAAAGTGGCTGAACGTAAAGCTACTGCTCACCTGTGCAGCAGGTGAAGGTTTTAGCATCCTGCGCCCTCTCAGTGGCTTCTTATCACCTGCTTTTCATTATGCCTGTTCTGTTGCTTAGTACTGCTAAATGACAGCTTATTATCACTGTGCTAATGAAATGAGGTCTCATAAAACATAATGAAATCAGGCTTTATGGGCAAGAAGAGCTGAGCTGTGGAAACACAGCAAGGGAGCAGGGTGAAGGCGTGAGTGAATGGCGGCTCTGTGAGACAGATGAGCCACTGGATTGTGCATTGTTCAGCCTCCCAGCGCCCAGCGCCCCCGTCTGTCCAGCATGAGCACAGATCCATCTTTATTATCAGAGGTCAAAGGTCAGCCAAGCTCTGACGCTGCTGCAGCACATCCCCATCACTTTTTCAGCGTTCCTCAGATGTTTTTATATACTCAAAATACATGAACACAATATGTTATAATGGGTAATATGGGTTATAATGGGAGCGTATGGGTTGTAATGGGGAACCTTCAGACTTTGGGGTTAAAGAAGTGTCTGATATCAGGTAAAAACCCTTATTTTCTGTCTCCCCTCCACCTGCTCTGACCGAAGCCGCCTCCAGCTGGACTGGACAGCATGTTTCTGCACATCGAGGAGGTGATCGATGTATCGAGCCGTCTCCTGAGCCTGCTGGACCAGAAGCAGCTTCAGTCTGGAGAGCCTGACTTCCTGCAGAGTCTCTGTAAGCGACCTGACACCAGACATTTACTTTGACGTGTCACCCTCACAGCTTCAGTCTTTCTGTCGTTGTAAACAGGAAGTCAAACAGGAAGTGGTTGTTCTTTGTTGTTTTTCTGACTCTTATCCTTTTTCTTTATTGACACAAATTTAAAGATGGAGTATTGTGATTCAGCTCAGGTGAGTTCCTGAATCACACAGGTGTCACCTCTTTGTTTTTGTTCCGGGGAAGACTCTTCTTCACTGACCAGCTCAGCATGTAAAGTCCACCTTAAAGTCAGACGTTGTGGCGCTCTGACGTCTGATAAGCTGATGTTTCTCTAACTTCTCACAGTTTTTGTTGGATAAACACGAGATGATCATCATCGAGAAACCCGGGAGGTAGACAGTGAAAATGATGATTGTCTTCGCTCTTTACTCGGCACAGCCGTTTCCCGTGATGAACGTTAAAACTTCCATTCTGCTGCTTCTTGTAAAGGAGTAAAGGTGTGTTTTCCTTCGCTGACAGGTGACTCGTTTCTCAGCCTGTCATCAGAGATGGAAGCCGCCTATAAGGAGTACCTGGCGCACTACAATCATGTGACGGAGGTGGAGAAGAGCTACAAACAGAAGGAGGCTCTGTGGAACGAGGTTGTCAGAGTCATCAAGGCTGCGGCGTAAGTTTACGGCGCCTCGTATCGCCTTGGACAGGAAGTGCTCAGAGCCGAGGAGCTGACTGATGAGTCTTGTGTCTCTCTTCACCTTCAGGCCTGACGTCAACGCCACGTCGCTGAGCTTCTTTTTGGTGATGCCCGTGCAGCGGATTGCCCGCTACCCCCTGCTGCTGCAGACCATCCAGAAGCACACCGACGCCTCCCACCCGGCCTACGCCCTGCTGGAGCAGACCGCTCACACCTCTGTCGCCTTAAACTGTCGTATCAACGAATACAAGCGCTTCCGGGAAGTCGGTGAGGAGCGTGACTAATGGGGCCGGATGTTGGCGTGAAAAAGCAGAAGGTTTTAACTGTCACTCGTGTTTTCTAGCTGACAAATACAGGAAGACGGAAATGCTGACCATCAAGGACAAGATCGTCCGCCTCAACACCCACAGCATTGCCAAGAAGACCGCCAGGCTCGGTCAGCAGATCAAACACGAGGCCGGACTCAAACCTAAGGTAGACCGAACCCTGAGCCTCATCCACAGGAAGCTCCGCCCACATGTTTGTGAGGAGCAGCCAATCAGCAGGATGCTGTCTTAAAGGAGGAGGAGCTAAAACAGCTTGTGTCAGACAGCACCAGGATGACGCATAGAAGGATTACTGTGAACTGTGGATCATGCAAAGCTGCTCTGTGTCATGGCACAGTGGCCCGTGGAAATGGGATGGACTCAAGTGCAGATTCAAAACCGGAGGCCAGGGGTGAGGTGTAACGAAAAGAGATTTTATTTTACAATGCTCAGAGGCTAACAGAAAGTGCAGACTAGAATCAATGAACATAAACTAGATGTCTGAGGCGAGAGAAAATACTGTGATGATAACTAGATGGCAGGGATAACTGGGTGCAGGTACTGGGCAGGGGAAACTGTGGCGGGCCAGGGCAAAGCTTGCAGGTGGGGTTGCATGGAGGGGGAGGCAGGAGAGGTCCAGGTGGGTGCTGTATGCAATGCAGGGAGGCAGGCAGGAGAGAATGGCAGTTCCAAAACGGAGAGGGATTACCGGCGGCAGCAAACTGGTATCCAGGAGAACTTGGTAGGTGGGTTTCAGAGGCTGACGAGAAAAACAGAGATACGGTTAATACACACGATGAGTCACCAAGGAATGGACATGAGGCCGAGAACTGACTAAAGTTGGCAGATAATCTGGCGAAGACCAATTGAGTGCGCCGGTCATAAATACTGCTGGTACGATTGCCATCAGGTGAGGAACAACAAAGACTCCACCCAGTGGGGAGGAGCCGATGCTGTGGAAAACCACCCAGACCACGACACTCTGGTGGAGTCCAGGAGTGAGAACAGCAGGTTACAGCTCATGCAAGGCCTCCGTCAATCATACACTGTAATCATACGTGTGGAAGGATCAGCAGGGGGAGCAGGCTGCAGACAGGAAGTGTCTGATCAGACCTCCCACTCTCCCCAGGCCACTGCTGTGTTCACAGTGGGTGTGAACGTCCGAGCCAGAGTGACTGTACAGCACACGTCCTCCATGAGTATAAAAATTACAATCGATGTCTTGCAGTAAGTTACTGTCAAGTTTGTTGGCGCTGGACTCTGAACTGTGGAATCAGACAAGTGGGTTTATTTACAACACCGGTGATGTGTACATGTATAGAGTGAGGCAGGGAGAAGGGGGCTGGGAAAAAGGGGAACGCACGCTCAGTCCAAATCCAGAGTCCACACCCTGCTCACTCTCACTCACACTCATCTGGGAAGGGTCCAGAGACGGATTGTACAAGGGAGATGGAGATAGACGTCAGAGCTAGGCTCAGGGAGATCAGCATCAGTCTGAGCCGGGCTACACTAACATGCATTTGTGTTGGTGTGAAGCTCAGGTGACCACTGGCAGGTCTGATCGACCAAATGCTGTTAGGTGGAAGCACAGCTGTGGACTAGGGAGAGTGGAAGGTCTGATCAGACACTTCCTGTCTGCAGCCTGCTCCCCCTGCTGATCTTTCCACATGTATCATTACAGTGTATGATTGACTGAGGCTTTGCATGAGCTGTAACCTGCTGTTTTCACTCCTGGACTCCACCAGAGCAGCTTTGCATGATCCACAGTTCACAGTAATCCTTCTGTGCGTCATCCCGGTGCTCCTCCTATAAGACAAATGTCTTCTGATTGGCTGCGCCTCACAAACAGCAGGTCTTCTCTGAACCTCTGGCTCCTACTGACACTGACCCCATTACTACACGTTTTAAAGCAGTGTGTCACACAGCTAGTTTATGTAGCGCAGCAGTGTGTGAGCTCAGAGCATCTCTTTAGACCGGTGTGTTGGATGTCTTGCAGCTGGTGGACGAGGAATTTGATGCCCTGGAAGGATTCTTCTATGTTTTGGAAAACGGCATCCTGGAGCTGCTGGACAACGTGGAGATGTACCTGCAGCACCTCCAGGTAAACTCACGGTCACACTTTGTCTTGGCTCTCGACTTCAAAGCTTTAGTGGACTTTATTGACTAAAACTTCAAACCTGAATAAACTCATTTGTAAAACATAAATTTGCAGCAGTCACTGTTTCAGGCTGTGACTCACGGTCAGACGCTATAATTACAGACGTGCAGTCATGAGTTTGTGAGTCTCTGTCAGGAGGCCACACACACACACACGTACCTTTCTGTTTTCCTCATTCTGTCCTTCACACCAACACTCAGCTCTTTGTATCTCTCTGCTGTTTAGCTTGTTTAGACGTTAGCGAGGATGACCCGCCCACATCTCCTGCTCTCCGTCTGCAGCACAAACACAGACTTTAAGAAATGCTCAGAAACGTTTCTTTGCTTCAGCTTCACTCTGATGTGTTTGATTGTACATGTTTGGTTTGTAAAATAACGTGCTGAGGGCGGCGAGTCGTGTTTGGACAGCCAAGTGCTCAGCTGTGTGTGGTTGCTCTGCAGGGCTTCCTGTCCTGCCGCACGGAGGACTTTGACTTGGACATGGATGGAGAAAAGGCACCGATCTGCTACAAAGAGATCACGACGGCGCTTCGACAGTGGATCCTCCCGATGTTTGTGAGTGATTAACTCTGAGAACGGTGCTGCGGTCTTTACAGGTGCAGGAAATGTCGCAGCACTGCATCCTGTCGGCTCGTGTCCAGTTAAGAGGACAGGATGAGCTGCGATTACAGACACAGCACCAAACTTTACAGATTACATCACAGACTTCTCTCTGTGTAAACAGCTTCTGATTGGTGGATGGTCTGCATCCCACCTCCGATCTCCTCTGCACACGCTCAGAACATGATCAGAGGTCAGACACAGGCCGCTGTGTCTCTGAGCGCCTGCAGAGGTGGACATGCATATTTTGCCCCCTGTGAAAGGATGATGCAGTGAACGACGGTCTGCTAATGTCGATCTGTTCTTTGTTCCTTCTTCCAGGAGAAGAGGATGAGGAAGCTGATCCACCAGCCGCTCTGCGCTCTCCGGGACCTCCTGGTGGGCCCGAGGAACCTAATCAGGAAGAGACTCGACAAGCTGCTCGACTATGAGGTGATCGAAGGAAAACCCAACCTGAGCTACGAGGAGCAGGCTGTGGCCAACACGTACAGGTGGGAACTGGTTTCTGTTGGTTCCTGATGGTTGGAGCTGTGAGTGACCTCGGATGATCTAATATCCTCATGTTGGTGTTGTTCCCAGACCATCGTGAAAATGTTGTTCCAGGTTCAACATTGCAAGTGACCAATCACATTGTTGTGACGTTATTCTTTTGCGCGCCAAGCCATTCGTGCATTTATGAAATTCCAATGTTGCAAGGACAATATCAATTCTGCTCACTGTTTATTAAAGGGTTACGGTTAGGGTTAGGGTCAGGGTCCGTTGATCGGCGGACAGAGGCGGTTTCATGCAGCTTAAGTACAGTTTTTTGTTTTACGCCAGTTTTTCCCGAAGTCGCAAAAGTATGATGTCACAACATTCTGATTGGTCACTTGCGATGTTGATCCTGGAACAACATTTAGTATGATGATCTGGGAACAACACCAACACGAGGATATCAGATCGTGCGAGTGACCTCCTCTACTCCCCTCTCCTCCTGACAGGACGTTGAACACACTGCTCCTGACGGAGCTCCCTCAGTTTAACGGGCTGGCTCTGCAGATGATGTGGAGCACGTTGGGGACGTTCAGCTGTCTGCACAGAGATCTCGCAGCAGACATGGAGCAGCTGTTTCACAGCTTCGCTCAGCAGGTGACGTCCTTACAGACAGGCTGATGCACAAAAACACGTTGGATATCTGTGCTCATCCTTCACGTGTCTCCCTGCAGCTCCCTCACAGCAGCCTTTCTCCTGGTGCATTCTGGGAGTGGGCAGAGTCTTCGGTGCTGGAAGGAGCGAGGAGGCTGCAGCATTTATGTCGAATGGTGGAGGACAAGCTCAACGCGCCAGATGCCCAGGTTAGCGTTCAGATCGGCTTTCATTCATTTATACAGCAGCAAACCACCTCAGGGAGCTTTACACTGTAAGCTACAGAGCACTATGGGCAACAGTGGACCACTCAGCTGACCTCAGACATGTTTGACATGTTTCAGCTGATTGGTTACTGCTGAAAGGTCAGAATAAAAAATATAACAGTGATTTTATCATCCAGCAAACATCCTTCTCCGAATATTTAACCACACCGACGCGATGGTGTCACACCGACGCGATGGTGTCACACCGACGCGATGGTGTCACACCGACGCTCCCAGTCTGAGCTTCAGTTTCCTGAGATTGTTGGTGTTCGGTGGGGGCAGTGGAGTTTGCTGTGTGAGCGTCGAGCATCGTTCCTGAAGTAATCTGTCTAAAAAAACGCCACCTGTATTTCCTGTTCTGCCGCGTGTTTTGTGTGAACTGGTTCAGCTACTGGTCCCAGTAAAGATCTGAAGTTCCAGTCACGTCACACTTAGCTGGAGGTTATAATACAAGGTTCTGGCTGAAGAATGTGGCGAATCACCATCATACGTCATTCGCAGGCGATAATGAGTCAGAGACGAGGAAGCGGTGAATGTGCCACTTCTGGTTCTTCAACTTTGCAGCTGCAGAACCAGAAGTGTCTCTTTCTGAGCCATTGTTTTCATTTCTGAACACCTTCCAGGTAAATTTGAGCACGTGTGAGTAATTCAGCAGCTCTGCCCTCTCTGAGATCTGACGTCTGCTCGTGTCTTTCAGCCTCTCAGCCCGTCCTCTCAGCGCCGTCTGAAGCAGCTAACGGATAAGCACGGCTCTGGAAAGATCTTCCAGGTGATGAGCACGGTCGTGGGCACCCGGGACCTGGACCTGAACTTGACTAAGGGCGAGCTGGTGGCAGTGATCAGCGAGGCCGACAGCCGTGGAGACAGGAGGAGGTGGCTGGTCGATGCAGGAGGTGAGACTTTTTATGACGTTTGCACTAAAACCTGAGAGGAAGAACTGTGGTGCCATCTGCTGGCGAGCCGCTGTTATTGCAACTGAAACAGACGAGCAGCCAATGGGATCGCTCTGTGAGGGCACACCGGGTTGGTCTGACACTGTCAACAAATAAATGTTAAACTATATTTACATCTTCACGCAGGGAAGCGAGGCTACGCTGCTGCCTCGAAACTCATTCGCTATCACCAGCCAACAGACGAGCCGCCCCCTTCACCACACCCGAACCTGACAGAAGACGTGACCGCACGCAGAAGACACTCCTACAGCCCGGCGGGCAATGCCCCACTGCCCATGAGTCAGCCCTGCTTCCAGGTAATTGAATTCCTCTGCATTAGACTGTCCAGGAGACGGAGGCCACGTGCTGTCCACCAGCGCAGGGCTGCAGGTTGATCATCCAGCTGCAGTCAGAATACTTTAATAATCCCGACAGTCGCCCCGAGATAATAAGAACAGACTGAACTAATTAAGTAATACAACATGTTACAAAGTTCGCTCTGATATATACAAACGGGCAGGAATGACGTCCTGTGTCATTCAGTGGTGCATTATAGGTAATGTCAGTCTCTGACTGCGTGTGCTCCTGTGACTGGCCAGCACGTTGTGGCGTGGGTGGGAGGTGTTGTCCTTATCTTGGACAACACCCTCCTCTCCACCTTGACAGCGTCCAGCTCTGCCTGTTACTGGCCGTCCCAGCATGCAGCAGCACAGAGGACGGCTCTGGTCACGACAGTAAGACTGAATTTGTTGTTGTGCACAGCAAATGCGATGCTGTCACATCCTTGTACGCGTTGATACGCTGCTAGATGGAGCGCCGGACTCTCAGCGGTCTGCTCCTGAACAGTAATGTGACACAGAGTGGCTCTACCTGAGCAGGTGATTTAAAGACAGGTAGCTTGTTGTTGATACTGGATCCTGTCTAAGCTGTCAGTGTTTACAGTGTTTGGCCCACCCAGTAACAGCCTTCACGTGGATCTGACTCGGTCACACGCTCTGGGCTCCTACGACACGCTGCTGATGCTCCAACACAGCATCCAAGGAAGCTTCACGTTTTCATTCAGTGTTTGCACAAGTTTGTAGGGATCATTTTGGTTTGTAGGGATTTTTGTAGTAAATTGTAAATATTGTAGAACTTTTCTTCTGTCATTTAATGGTCGGGCATTGTACAGCTACAAGCATTTCACCCCCATGTCATACTGTGTATGGTTGTGTGTGTGTGACAAATAAAATTTGAATTTGAATTTGAATTTGAATTTGAATCAGTAAGAATGTCAGATACAATCCTGTTCCACCCACAGCCCGTGGGTATTCTGTGAGGCGTTCATGGAAAGATCTGCTTTGTGCCAGTGCATGCACACGTCTCCAGTAGCAGCAGCAGGCCTGTGTCCACCTGTCCTCACACGCTGTCTTTCTGTACCTCAGAGGCGCAGTCCACACCGGTCTCTCAAACCTACGGTTTTTATACCATCATCTGCTGATTGTTTCTTAAACGGTAGAAGAAGATATGTTCTGTGCTGCCCTCGTCTTACACGTGACGATGTGTGCTCGGAGTACTTCTTCTTGTCTTCGTGTTGATGCGTTGCACTTCTCTGAGCGTAATTCAGTGCAAAATAAGCGCTGCTGCTGTTGAGCACGGTTCATTAGAAAGAGCCGGGTCAGGTGGTAGTAACGACCCCACGCTGGTGTTTACAGCCGAGTGTGTGTGTGTGTGATGTGTGATGACACACTGATGTGTGTAATGCTGCTGTATCAGCCTCTGCAGCTGGAAACATCTGCGACTCGCAGTGTTGTTCTGACCTTTATTTAAACACCGTCAGGGAAGACGCTGTCACTTCCTGCCTCTGTTTCCTGTGTGCGGTCTGCAGGTATGAAAGGAGCGACTGAGTGGAGCTTAATCACAGATGGGCTCTGTAACGCTGATGATGTGTGTTCCTCCTGACAGCCAGGAGGTGCATGTACGTGATGGAGGAAGGATGTGTGGATACAAGTGACGGTGTGGAGGCGGAGACTGTTAAATGCTGCTTTTTTTTCATGTTTCCAGGTTGTGGGCGCCTACGACTTCACGGCTAGATCCAAACACGAAGTATCCTTCCGGGCCGGAGAACCCGTTCGTATCCTGGAGCCTCACGACAAACGAGGGAGCCCCGAGTGGAGCCTGGTGGAGGTCAGAGGAGGTCAGAGAGGCTACGTGCCCTCCAACTACCTGGCAATCATGCCCGTGGGAGCGGGGCTGCCCCCGAACCCCGGCTTCTTCCTTTAGGGGGGGAAACTGCAGCTGGTGCAGATGAGAGGATGGATGGAAGAGCCTCCCGGGATCAGCTGTTTACAGTCTCAGTGTTAATCCTGCCACTTTATCCAGTTTACGAATGGAAGTGTAAAGTTTCTCCTGTGGCGTTTCCTGCTTCCACTTCCTGTGCAGCGTGCACAGGATCGAAGCTTCAGGAGCAGCAAATGAAGTTTACTGACTTTAGCTTTAATAATGAAGGTTTACTGGTCTGCAGTGATCTCTGCACTAACATGCACAATCATCCAAGAACGCTCTTCAAACATGGCGTCTGTAACGCCATGAAGCTCTGACGGCATGTCACCTCAAACAGCCTGAACATTTGGACGATGTTCGGTGTGCGGCGAGGACACAAAGCTGTTTTTAAGATGAAGGACGATTTTCATGGCTGCTGTACGGTGAAGCGCTCATTTCCCATGAACCTCAGAGTGATGCTGCATACATGCAGGGTGTGAGCTCTCTCAAGCTAACTGTAACGTGTGTGTGTGTGTGTGTGTGTGTGTGTGTGTGTGTGTGTGTGAGAACCCTCTTCACCTGCAGCAGCGCTGACAGGTACACGGCGCTCTCATCATCTCAGACTGAGTAATGTGATGTAAATGTGAAACGTCTCCGAGGCCGAGGAAGAACAAGACTCAGCAGGAGGAGCAGCTGGGAGAGGGGCGAAGGACAGCGGCAGTTTCTGCTTTGCCTATGAGCGGATTTAAATTTCGTTGTACTTTGATTCCAGAGTTTTACGTAGGAGTGAAATGGGTCAGGACAGAATAACCTCCTCCTGCATTCACATTCACCTGACGATGCTTGTTGCTATGGATACGGCTCAGTCAGTGCAGGTCACGTCTGTGGCATTTGCTCGGCCGGACTAAAGCTGCAGCAGCATTTCTTGATTCCCGCACTTTTGGGTCAGAATCATTTGAAAGCATCTCTGAGCCTCCTGATTGGCTCTTAGGTCATAAACAGGAAGCTGAGCTCCAGTAGTTTTGCAGCTAACAACAGCTTGAATGTTTGAGCACCACAGACTCTCTCCTGGCCTCCTCCTGTGGGGCTGAGCAGCCTCAGCTGCTGTGAGCGTGGAGCAGAGGGAGGGAGGCCGAGAGTCAGAGCTGCTCAGCTGTTCCCATCAGGCTGAATGTCAGGAGGAGGAGGAGGAGGATGCTTCTCTCCTAAAATACCAGATGTCCTCAGGGTTAGTCAGATGGACTGAAACCTCAGCCTGAGAACATTTACCTGATTTCCCCTCCTCAGTTTAGGATGAGGGGAGCGGTTCATTCCTCAGTTATTTTGGGAAGTTTTAATTCCACAGACGTGCAGATGAAGCTGCAGCGTTCCTTATTTGGAGGAAGTAGATATTTGAACCCATACGCACACGGAAACCACAGAGGGAACATTTCTGGTCAGCATCTTCCTCACATGCTGTTCTCATTTTCACCACCAGAGGGAGGCAGAGACTCGGAGCGTGTGTGCATGATCAGACTAACTGTGTGTGTGTGTATGCATGTTTGGTAATCGTGGCCACAGTGTGTACTTCCTGTTTTGTTTCTGTGTGGTTTCACGAACCTGCTGCTCAGTCGGTCCTGCTGAGTCATTCTGTTTCCTCGATGCTGCAGAGCTGCGTGACCTCTGCTGAGCTGCCACAGTTGTGATATTGAACTCAGTCACACAGCAGGTGGGAGGCTGAGCAGCAGCAGAGAGTGTGGCTTCAATAAAACTAAACTCAAAACTTTTTTGTGGCATTGCATGATTTCATAATCAGATGTTAGTTGTGAGAAGAAGCACCTGAATATTTGTGATGATTTACGACGCTGTGGGGTCCACACCCACTCAGCCCCTTTTACAGTTAAACATCTGGAGACAC
Source organism: Diplotaxodon limnothrissa (assembly GCF_057381915.1). Taxonomy (NCBI): domain Eukaryota; kingdom Metazoa; phylum Chordata; class Actinopteri; order Cichliformes; family Cichlidae; genus Diplotaxodon; species Diplotaxodon limnothrissa. The sequence goes on from NC_140597.1 coordinate 19,485,823, forward strand.
AGCTGTTCTTGTTCATGCATCATCATCATCAGTGTGCACATTTGCACACAGCCTACAAGTTTTCGCCATCTACTGAATAACAAGCTGAAAGAGGAACCTGCAGTTCCTCTGGTGTCCAGCAGAGGCAGCAGTCCCCATACACGCCAGTGTTTTTTTTTTTGTTTTTTTTTTTTTTTTGCCTGTCCCGTTTGGCTCTTTTGCCATCAGAATTGTTGTCTAAAGGCAAAGAAAGATGCCCAACGGATTTACTTTACCAAATTGACCATCCCAGCCTTGCCGTAATGGTCCATTTGATTCACCTTTTATTGTTTATTTTATTTTCACTTACTGAATACGGGACAGACTTGACTGGGGGAAAGAAGGGGAGAAAGAAAGAGGGAAAGAGAAACAGCTGAGAAGAGGGACGGGGGAGAAGGGCAAAAGACAAAAACCAACAGAATGGGCAGCAAAAAAAAAAGAAAAAAAAAAAGAAAAAAAATGCATATATCAATCACCTGGATCACCTGCTGAGAAAGAAAAAAGAAAACAAGCAGAAGAAAACAAGAGTAATAGAATAAACAACATCACAATGATATATGGGAATATGACAGTAAATACTAAATATTAAACATTATTGTGCAGCACATAAGATCAACAGAACACAGTGTGCTTTGAGGTAGGAGCCAAAAAGGGTGTAGTTTGTCTGAGTTTGTGGGTGTGATCACCCGTGTGTACACCTGTGAGCATGGACGCGCTTGTTTTGTTTTTTGTTTTTTTAAAAGGTTCCTTCATGTAATGATCTGCTAGAGGGTGTGGGGGGGGGGGCACAGCCCCGTCCTCCAGGGCATGAAGCAGGTATGGAGGAGATCAAAACTCCAGACATCCAGAGGCCCCCAGAACACAAGAGACCAAGGAAGACCAACAGAGGGGAAGCCATGCCACTGTCCCAGAAAGAGCTGAGGAGAGTCCCAGATGAGGGCTCACTCAGCAGCCGCGGAGCAGAAGCTAGGGGGAGTTGCAGTGACGCGCCCGTGAGCTCCGCCGGCAGCCAGCCGTGCCTGAGTGACCGAGCCCCAGGGCGAGAGGCCGGGGGCACCCCACCTCTGAAGTGGCCTGAGCGAGCCCCAGGCTCCAGGCCCCGATAAGCGGCCGCCAAGGAGTGAGCCGGTGTGTACCTGGACGCCCATCCCCGGACACAAAGAACCACCAACGCACCGATGTCTGAGGGAGTCCGCCACTGGCAGGGGAAGTGGTGGGGGGAGATAGGCCTCCAAACCTTGGAGGGCCTGAGATGTCCCCAGAGAGGTGGCGCCTGACACCCAACCTGACATATAGACACAGACATACGGGCACACACAGATACAAACATCCATTCCCACCCTCATGCTCTCATATGCACTTACTCCACACTCAACCAACGTGGAGACAGACATAAAGAGACGCTGTACACACGATCACACTCCCCAAGCGTACTCTACGAACCGGGTCTAGGTACCCTTGCCCCTGGAGGGGGGAACTGCACCCAGACCCAGGTGGTGTTACCCTTTTCCCTGCGGTGGGGAGAGGCAGACCGCCCCGACTCCGCAGCAGCAGGGAGGCCCCACACTCCAGACCGCAGTCGGACGGCCAACTCCTCCTCCTAGCCCCCCCGCTCCAGCAGGCCGCAGAGAATGGGGGTGAGAGAAGACTCCAAACGCCAGTGTTAAATAAACAGCCCGATACAGGAACAGCATTGGTCTCCATAGATAATTTACTCGTTCATAACAGCTGTCTTAACCCTGTGTTGTACAGAATAAAGATAAGAGGAAAAAGAAAAGTCATTATATGCAGATGACACATTTTTATTTTACTGGACTTTGTTTGAATTCAGAGACAAAAATAACAGCTGTCCAGGTGAGGATGTTTCTGTACCTCACCTGTTTAAATTATATTAAGGCTTAAGGTTTGCATTACTAGGGGCGTGGTCTCTTCGACTGACAGGTGGATGGTGACACAGGTGGGTGTAGCTGCTAGCTTCACCCGAACAGCACCTCAGCACCATGTTTGTGCTGCTTGAGAGTTTTGAAGCATTTTAATGACATCATGTGACCAATAACATTGCTGCGGTGAGGTCACTGTACTAACAGATTGTGCAGGAAGGCGGAGCTCCAGATTTAGTGCAGGGGAAATTTCTAGGATTTTGATTGGCTGTTACTGATTAGGTGGTGTAGCTGATACCTTAGCACACCCTCACGGTCACTTCAGTCTCCAGAAAACACGACTGGACTCTGAAGCTTGGATATGTTGAGTTCAAAACTAGCCGGTGCCTTGACCTCCACCTTTTTTAAATCTTTGTCAACACAGTGGTGAAGAGAGAGAGGAGTATCCTTTATTGTCCATCCTTCTGCATGCACGATGACAGTCATATGGAGTCACACAGAAGTAAGGAATAAGAGACTACAGGAAATGGAGAAACTGTGCAAATACCAGCAGGATGTTGGTATTTATTGACTTCATAACCAGTGATGGTTATGAAGTCTAACGGGGAGGAAGGACCTGTGACAGAACTGGACCTCTCCAGCTGTGTGTGTGTGTGTGTGTGTGTGTGTGTGTGTGGGGGGGGCTTCCTGATGAGCTTATCCAACTGATAGTCGATAACACTAACACACAGCATGGCTGACGCCACCCTCAGAAGCGCGTCCTCCGTCTCCTCAGCAGGTGGAGTCTGCTCTCAGTCTTCCTGTAAAGAGCATCAGTGAACACCCAGGTACTTCATTACTGTACCTGTGTAGAACTTTCAGGTATCTGTACTTTACTATTTATTTTTCCCTGAAACGTTTTACCCCAAACATTTGTACACAAACATCTGTTCTTGCTCCTCCTTACATTGTCAAAATAGGCTTGTTGCTTTAGGTTTAACGTCTAAACGTCTTGATCCTAAACCCTGTTGGTTTATTGATCACTGAGGGATGTCCCACAGAGGTGAAACCTTTAATTTATGTATCTTTAAAGCGCATTTCTCAGAGGTTAATGGTGTTCACGGTGCAGATGTTAATAAAGTTGCAGTACTTCAGCGCTACAGAAGAGGAGTGGGCATAAAGGGAGGAGCTCAGCAAACATCAGCAAACACACAAACTGCTGGTGTGTGTGTTTGTCTCAGTATGTGTGTGATCTGAAGGTCCAGCTGCTGGATCACAGCATGAGATGGAGAGAGGGGGAAGAAAGAGCACAGGGAGGAAGAAGACCGTTGGATTTAAACAAAAGGACTGTTCTGTAACTCTGTGTTGTTGAACAGGTCAGCTGATCACAGCCTCACAATGTGCTGCTACAGCCACGGAGAGCTCCTCCACCTTCTTACACCATGTTGTAACAGCTGATTTCTGTTTATGGTGGCGGTGTAACCCCACTCAGTCTCTATGTCCGGTGCTGTATGAGTAAAACTCTCTGGACTCAAGATGGGTAGAGCTCAGGCGTGGTTTATTCCCCTTTTGTGGGTCTCTGCAATAACATGGGACATGAATAACCATGGGTTTCTAACGGGATAAGCTTAGGGAAAACCAGCTTACCAGTAGCAGACTTCGATTGCAGATTTTCAAAATAAAAGTTTCAAAATCAAATCTTTCAAAATAAACCCATGGTTGCGATCCCAAGTTTAACAGGAATTTAACCACAACAAAACCATGTTCATTCTTTTACATTGTTACAAAGGCAAATTACAAACTTCCTGCCCTGACGCAGAGTGTGAGCTGATAGGGATCACACCAAAGAGTTCAAATGAACTGAATAAAAACGGCAGAGTGTTGTGTTGGGTTCTTGAATGAAGACTCCTGCTCATGCAATAACATGAAGCAGTATATTTTTAATAACCATCTTCGAGGCTGTTTCCATGCCAAACCATTTCCCATTTTGTGGGTAAGTGGCGCATGCATATACAATCTATATAGTACCGCCCTATACAATTAGGGCGGTACACTCTCTCACTCGTAGCTGCATAATATTTTTTTTCAATACAGACATACCCAAACATAAACTTTGCTATTTTCATAAACACCCTTTCATCACTCTCTTAACCCAAGTTAAAAATAGTACGGGCTCAAATTGTGGTCATAAATATTTTGTACTTGCAAATCAGGATTTGTAAAAAGAATTTGTGTGTGCGTAAAAAAGATTTGTGTGTAGCCAAAAAATACGTGTGAAACTCTGCACTCAAGTTACAAGTATAAATTTTGACCTTATTTTTCTTCCTTTCATCTGATTGGCCAATGTCATGTCAATCATAAATTTAACTATCCAATCAGATGAACAGATGGGTTTGGCTATTGGAGGAGGCAGGAGGATTAGAGCTCCTCTGCATGTTGTGTTTGCTTTAGTGATGGTAAATTTGATTCTTTTTATTGAATCGAGTTTTAATGAGTCACTCACCAAAGTGAATCGAGTTTTTTGAGTCATTTGATTCACTGAGTCAGTTGACCAGAGAGTGCAAAAAATTTACATTTTCACTCAAACTTAATTAGTTTCTCTTTTCATGTAAATCCCACTGCTAAGATGAATGATTCTAAAAAAACCCCAACTATTCTATAGAGCAAAAAAAAGAGCAAAAACATTTCTAAAATTAAGCAATTTCCTATCAAAATTGCTTAATAAACATTTATTTTGTTTATTTGTATTTTATTAGTATTTTCTTAAATGTGTCAAATATATATTTTCTCATCTAAATGTCCACTGAGCTGTGAGCCAGGGGGCGGTAATGCGCCTTAACATTGGTTGCCAACCAAGAAGAAGAAGAAGCTGTGAGCCAGGAGGGAGGGGGTGAGTGAGTGAGTGGCCGTATCCCAATTCAGGGTCTGCAGCCTTAAAGTACGCAGCCTCAACGGTCCACAAGGGCCGAGTACTCAAAGACCACTAAGGCCGGAAGTGCGGGGCTTGTGAAATGGGCTCCGTTGCGCTGCCCAGGTTGCCTAGCAACCATGATACTAACAGCTGGAAACGTTTCATACAGCTTTATTTGACAGAAATGAAAGAGAAAATCTTTTGTTAATTTGTTTGTTTGTTTCTACATGAGCTTTGATCATTCTCTGTAAGATTAAGGTCAGCTATTGAACAGCGTATATTTTAAAGTAAAGGCTTTAAGTTAGTACAAACGTCACTAATGTCACATAACTTTGCCGACATGTGGCCAACAGTAATGTTTTAATGTTCTTCGTTATTAAACATTTGCAAATAAATAAGTGACATAATATTCAGTACATACTTAAAGTTTACTCTTCGGGCGCCCCTCATCCGCCGTTTTTCTCGGCAAAATTATCCACACCCATTGCCGCGCTATGCATTCTGGGATATGTTGGGCCACGAAGTCTACACCACCACATCCTTAAAATTCAGGGAAATGAAGGACGCATTTGAGGGCCGCATTTCAAGCAGCCTTTGAATTGGGACAGCCTTCGTCGCGTTGCTGTGACGTAATCGGCCTTAAAATGCGGCCTTTAAGGCTGCAGACCCTGAATTGGGAGACAGCCAATGATTCGTTCGCTCTATGATTCAGCACAGGAGGGAGGGGGTGAGCAAGTCCTGAGTTATTCGCTTACGATTCAGCACAGGAGGCAGGGGGGGTTAGTGAGTCCTGAGTGATTTGTTCGCTCTGTGATTCAGCACAGGAGGGAGGGGGTTAGTGAGTCCTGAGTGATTTGTTCGCTCTATGATTCAGCACAGGAGGGAGGGGGTTAGTGAGTCCTGAGTGATTCGTTCGCTCTATGATTCAGCACAGGAGGCAGGGGGTGAGCGAGTACTAATGGAATTAGTTTGCTAACAGCAACAGGGATGAGTCAGTGAGTCAGTTGGGCTTGTGAATCATGATTCACGAGTCAGTAAAGTGATTCTCGAGTATTGAACGATTCGTTCACGAATCGAACATCACTAGTTCACTTAGTTTTTGGGTCCAGGCAGGAGAGGACCCAGATGCAGACTCATACGCGGAGAAAAAAAGAGGGAACTCAAAACACTGCTTTATTGCAGGCGTGCAAGATATGCAAAGAATAAACTACACTGGGAAATGCTAAACTAAGACATGCGGAGACCCACAGGGAGACACAGCCATGATGGACGATGCGACACCGAACTAACGAGGAACGTAGGAGCACACAGGGATATAATGATAATAGTGAGACAGGGCAAGAGCAACACAACATGAGGGACACAGACGGAGACTATCCTTCTGCTCTTGCTCTTGACGAAGGCGGTCGCACTTTTCTCCTTTCCTCCTCCTCTCTCTTAGCTTCCCTGCTTAGCCTCTTATGTCCTTGTCTAGTCTCTCTCACAGTCTGAAGAAAAAGAGGAATTATGGATTGGATCAACTGGTCCCTAAATGCAATTGACACCCCTTTCTCAACGAGTGCTGAAGATATCTACCTATTCCAGGGGTCGGCAACCGGCTCCGGGTGGTTTGGGAAATTAAATTAGAAGTATTTAGCTGAAGTATATTTTATTTGTGTTTAGTTCTTCTTTTAACTTGTAGTTCTAAATTGGAAGATTATTGTGATATTGAAATATAAAAATAAAATTATATCTTATTATTTTTTCCTCAAAATAAGCGTCACACTCGCGGAAGCTGGTATACCCGCCGAAACGCCTGCATTTATTGTGACTTTCAACCCCAGGTAGGCCAATTATGGATCTTTGGATCCATATTATGTTGGCAGCTGTTCTCCACCGTGAACTACTGTATGTTAAAAACAAACACAGCTCATGCCTCACAGATGACAGCTTACAGTCCTGCCCCGATTTGCAGGTGCTGTGTGCAGAGGTTCAGGACCAGAAGTCCCATTGTAAACATATCACGGCAGACCCGACGATGTTTGCATGAACACGCTTTTCAGCATGTCTTTATCGATCGCTTTTCACACATGGTTGTTGTACGCATACAGCCGGCTGTAGCTTTTCAGCTCACAACCCGACACAGACCAACACAACAGCAGAGAGAGCACAGACTTTAAGGCGGTGAGGCGTGATTGCGGGTGCCGCTCAGGTGCGTCCGACTCCATACAGCGGCACTGCAGACCACGCCCCGCCACACACATTAACCAAGTAAAATACATATTTAGATTTTAGAATTCAGAATTTTTGCAAATATCTATTTTTTTTAGCAGCATAGTGCTTTTTTTCCAATTATTTTTTAAAAGTCAGGTCAAGGCTCTGTTGTGATATTTTGATACCATGGTAGCATTTACAGGATATTGTTTTATAGTGATATTATACAGGAAAACTGTTACTCAATAAGGCCCATTTACTAGTTGTTTTTCTCTTTCTCTGTGACCCAAGAATTAATGTGTAAGAATCACAGGATGGTACCTCAAGGTTGAAAACACCACAGAGATCACTTCCTTACTCCCATCCTCCCTTCTTTATCTCTTAGAAAAAGGCTTGTTAAAGGCCAGGTGGTTTGTTTCAGAATTCACTAATGAAAGAACTCTGTATTCTATGTCTAGGAGTGTATTTCGCTGGGATAATCATAAATTGTAGCTGAACTGATAAACTATACAAAGGATACTTCTTTGCTCAGAGGGCAGGAAGACGCTTCCTTATTTGGTCTGTACCGGTTTGAACTTAGAATCTGCTGACACACGAACCTTTTTCCTCTATATAAACTGTTGTATTATGAATAAACCTTTGAGTTGATTTTGGGAAAGCAACCTGAAGCAGTCTGTGTTTCCTTGTTCTCCCAAGCTACTCCCGACGTCGTAACTAACGGCATACCTGAGTGTTACTTTGAATAATTTTGAATCTTATAGGGTACCAAGATGGCGGCGCGCACAGACGCAGCGGCCCGGAGCTCCTACACTTTTGCACTTTTGGTGGAACTGTGTATTATTTCACACAGTCTGGGGTTACTTCAATACAACAGAGATGATCTACTACAACTAAGCCGTGGAGATCTTCAACTAACATCCGAGTATCTCATCCCCCCGGAGATCGTTAAGCAACCCCCGGGGCTACCCGCAACAGCAAGCCGCAGGAGGAGACGTTGCGAGCGGAGGCAGAAGAGAGGCAAGCGGGGAGGCCTGTGGGCACGGCTAAAGACTAGTCCGTTTAAACCACCACTCCCGATCATATTCCTCTCCAACGCCCGTTCAATCCGTTACAAACTGGATGAAATACGACTGCAGATTGCCACTCGACGGACTTTTAATAACTGTTCGTGCATGATTTTCACTGAAACCTGGCTGGACAGCGCCATTCCCGATGCGGCTATCGATCTAGCAGGCCGCACCGCCTATCGAGCCGACAGGTCTGCGGACTCGGGTAAGAAGACTGGCGGGGGGCTGTGCATCTATATTAACAACCTTTGGTGCACGAACGTCACGGTAACGGAAAAACTGTGCAGTACAGAGGTAGAACTGTTGGTGTTAAAGTGCCGTCCATTCTATCTCCCTCGGGAATTTTCTGCCGTTTACATCTGCGCTGTTTACATTCCACCAGATGCTAATGCTAAGCTAGCGTTAGCACAATTGAGCAGCAGCATCAATAACAGCCTGGTAGCACACCCGGACAGTGTCTTTATTGCGGCTGGGGATTTTAACCACGCGGACCTGAAATCTGTACTTCACAATTTCCACCGTAATGTGAAGTGTGCTACCAGAGGAGATAGAACGTTGGACCAGGTGTACACCAACATGGCGAATGCGTACAGAGCCCAGGCTTATCCCCACCTGGGTCTGTCAGACCATCTCTCCCTTCTGCTACACCCAATATACACACAAAAGATCAAGAGCACTGGGATTACAACCAAAACCGTGAGAACATGGCCGCAGGATGCTATTCCGATGCTTCAGGACTGTTTCCACTGCACAGACTGGGATGTATTCAAGGTGCAGGACACTGACAATCGTGTCGCATTGGACAGTTACACCTCCACTGTCTTGGACTACATCTGTTTCTGTGTGGACAATGTAACAACTTGGAAACGATTCCGTGTGTTCCCTAATAATCCACCCTGGATGACACACGGAGTTCAACAACTTATTCGAACAAGGAACAACGCTTTCAAATCCGGGGACCAGGAGGCATACAGTGCTGCCAGGGCCAACCTGAGAAGAGGCATCAAGACTGCCAAGCAGCAGCACAGGAGGCGTATCGAGGCCAGGTTTGAGAACAACACAAACCCAAGGCAGGTCTGGGAGGGCATCAGGGCTATCACGGACTACAAAAGAAGAACACCATCACCCTCAGCCGACAGTTCTACTCTGGCTGAGGATCTAAATCTCTTTTATGCCCGTTTTGACAGGGAGAATGGTAAAATGGTAAATGGCCTGTATTTATATAGCGCTTTACTAGTCCCTAAGGACCCCAAAGCGCTTTACATATCCAGTCATCCACCCATTCACACACACATTCACACACTGGTGATGGCAAGCTACATTGTAGCCACAGCCACCCTGGGGCGCACTGACAGAGGCGAGGCTGCCGGACACTGGCGCCACCGGGCCCTCTGACCACCACCAGTAGGCAACGGGTGAAGTGTCTTGCCCAAGGACACAACGACCGAGACTGTCCAAGCCGGGGCTCGAACCAGTAACCTTCCGATTACAAGGCGACCTCCCAACTCTTGAGCCACGATCACCGACCCTGTCCTGTCCCCTCTCCCCTCAACCGACCCTGCTCCGGTCCTGAGCACTCATGAGCTGAGGCGTGTGTTCCGGAGCATTAACACCAGGAAGGCGGCCGGGCCGGATGGAGTGCTGGGCCGGGTGCTAAAAGACTGTGCTGCGGACCTGGCGGACGTCTTCACCTCTATATATAACACCTCGTTGTCCTGTTCACTGGTACCATCCTGTTTCAAAGCAGCAACCATCGTTCCCATCCCAAAACAGTCAAATGTCACATGTCTGAACGATTTCAGACCTGTGGCACTCACCCCCATTCCCGCCAAATGCCTGGAGAGACTGGTCATTAAACACATCAGAGCTGCTTTTCCACCATCCCTGGACTCGCACCAGTTTGCATACAGGGAGAACCGGTCAACCGAGGATGCGATCGCCACAGTGCTGCACACATTACTGAAGCACTTGGAACACAGGAATACCTATGCACGGCTCCTCTTTGTAGACTACAGCTCGGCTTTTAATACCATCCGGCCATACAAACTACGTCCCAAACTCCACCAACTGGGACTTAACTCCTCTCTGTGCAACTGGATTGTGGACTTCCTCACTAACCGTAGACAGAGTGTCAGAGTGGGTAAGAACACCTCTTCCACCCTTGTGGTCAACACCGGTGCCCCTCAGGGGTGTGTTCTGAGCCCTCTGCTATACACTCTCTTCACCCATGACTGTATTTCCTCCTGCGCGTCCAATCTCATTGTTAAGTTTGCAGATGACACTACAGTGCTCGGACTTATATCCAACAATGATGAGACAAACTATAGGACAGAGGTGCAACAACTAGAGTCATGGTGCCACGACAATAACTTGGTCTTAAACACCAAAAAGACCAAGGAGATCATTGTAGATTTCCGGAAGAGGGGTCATAACAACCATCTGCCTCTCTTCATTGGCAGTGAGGCGGTGGAGAGGGTGAGCAGTTTTAAATTCTTGGGGGTAACTGTGACCGAGGACCTGTCCTGGGGCAACCATATCACCTCAGTTGTACGGAAGGCCCAACAGCGCCTCTACTACCTGAGGAGACTGCGGAGCGCACACATTCCCAGATCTCTGATGTTGAACTTCTACAACTGTGCCATCAGCAGCGTTCTGACGTATGGATTTCTAGTGTGGTTCCCCAGCTGCACCAAGGCCGATCAGCAAGCACTCCAGCGGGTGGTGAAAGAAGCTGGCAGAATTATTGGAACAAGTCTGCCAGAGATCAGTAATATCTTCCCCACTCGCTGTCTGAGGAGGGTGCACAGTATCCTGCGGGACCAACATCACCCTGCGCGCCACCTTTTCCATCTGCTGCCCTCAGGGAGAAGGTACAGGTCTATACAGGCCAGAACATCCAGACTGGCCAACAGCCTGTATCCACAGGCTGTGAGGCTCCTGAACTCTCTGCCCCCCTCTCACGGACAATAACCATATCCAACTTCTTAATAGCAATGAACTGGTCTGCATTGGTGCATCATATCTTTATTCTCTTCCCCCTCCTGCCCCCCCCCCCCCTTTCTTAAATAGATAACTATCATATCTGATATCATATCTCACAGTACAATAATATTGAATGGGTTGCATTGTTGTATTTTGTCATGTTTCTCAGGTCTTTGTCTGAATTTCTACGAACATTATTGCTAAGGATTGTCTTATTGCATTGGAGTCACACTGGGTTAAATATGTACACTTGGGTTTTAAGGGGTATTTATTATTTTCTTCTTTTTTTTGGGTTGTATGGAAGCCCCAAACGCAATTTCATTGTTCTTGACAATGACAATAAATAAATAAATACTAAATAATACTATAGGGTAAAGACAAAACTCTGCTTATAGGTGCCCACGCCTCGGAGGAAACCCGATCCACGGATGACCCGGGACGGAGATTTCTTTCAGGCTCCAAAAGCCCAAAGGCGATATAAGGCTGGCGGCTCACAACAGTTTTTTTATGCTACATGGATCATTTTAGTTCAGCTGGGTGTCTTTCCTTTTGTTATATTTCTTTAAGAGTTCAAAATGTGTTCATTACATAAATAAGATGTAATTTTCTCTGTAGCACTTCATGGATTTCATAAGCAACACACCTTAGTTGCTCTGTGGATTCTTAAAAAGCAGTTAAAAACTTTTCTGTTCAAACAAGCCTTTTGTTGATCTACGTATTTTATATTCTTTACATTATGTCAGTGCGCCCCAGGGCAGCTGTGGCTACAATGTAGCTTGCCATCACCAGTGTGTGAATGTGTGTGTGAATGGGTGAATGACTGAATGTAGTGTAAAGTGCTTTGGGGTCCTATGGACTAGAAAAGCGCTATACAAATGCAGGCCATTTAAAGTTTCTCTCAAATCTGAAATAAAGCTGATCCCTCTCTGTCCTCACACACTTGGTATCTGAACTTCTACCCTTACATTTGTTCAGTTTTCTTTTCCCTTCTTTTCCTCCCCATCCCTGGCTGCCTCCTTCGCTCCAACACACCCACCCACACAAGTAGGGCCTGGGGTGCGGGTGTGTCACAGGGGTGCAGGGGAGGCATCCCCCCCCCCCCCCCCCCACCCCGTCCCCTTCTGGCCACCTGTGCCTCAATTTTATTCCACAACTTAGACATCCACATTACTCACACTCTCATAACACATACATATAGGGCCTTGAGGGTGGGCACGTTAACGGCGTCCAGTGGACGATCTGTGTATTCAACCCCACCTCTGGCTCCGGTGCCCACCTCTTAATTTTAAATCCATGTAGACATTGAGGGTTCTCGAGAGGGGCCATGCTAACACCTGCTGCTCTCTGGCAGCAGCACCATGCTCTCCCGTGTTTTAAATGCACCTTAGAACAACACGCAGCAACACTACACATGAGCGAGAGGAAGGAGGTTTGGGGTCTTCACACACCCCTGTTCTCTGCTGGCCATCGGGACGGGGGGGCTGGGAGGAGGTGTTGGCATCTGGGATGCGGGGCCTCCCTGCTGCTGCGGAGCCTGGGGCGGTCTGCTTGCCTCCACCCCGGGGGAAAGGGTAACATTTTCTGGGTCTAGGTGCCGTTTCCCCCTCCACTGGACCTGGGGTATAGAGTTTGTTTGGGGAGTGTGATTGTGTGTACAGTGTCCATGTATGTCTATCCCTACTTTGGTTGAGTGCTGAGTATTTGTATATGTGTGCATGAGGGTGGGAATGCATGTTTGTGTCTGTGTTTATATGTCAGGTCGGGTCTTACACTCCACCTCTCTGGGAACTCCCAGGCCCTCCAAAAGCCTATCTCCCCTCACCACACTCCCTGTCGGTAACTGATGCCCTCAGGGGTCGGTGCGTTGGTGGTTCTTGGTGTCCGGGGCTGGGTACTCAGGTATGTACCAGCTCACTCCCGGTGACTACTTGGTGGGGCCTGGTGCCTGTTGTTTGGTCAGGCCTCTTCCGGGGCAAAGAGGCCTCTGGGCCTGCAGTTTGGTTCACTCTGGCACAGCTGGAACGCCACTGCAGCCCCCTCTGGCTTCTGCTCCGTGGCTACTGGGTGACCCCTCATCTGGGGCTCTCCTCAGCTCTTCCCAGGAGGGTGGCACGATGCCCCTCCGGTGGTCCTCCTTGGGCTCTCGCACTCTGGGGCCTCTGGAAGTCTGGAGCCTGGATCTCCTCCATGCTTGCTCTCTACATCCTCTAGCAGACTATTACATGGGGAAACCTTTTGAATACAAGCACGCTGATCCACACAGGTGTGCACACGGGTGTTCACTGTTCATAGACATAAACTACACCTTTATTGGCTGCTATTTCCAAGCACATTGTGCACTGTCGGTCCTGCTTGCTACACAACAACATTCAATATTTAGTATTTACTGCTGTTTACACTTAGCTAGATTAACGTGATGGTGTTGTGTTTAGTATGTTGCTCTGTTTTTTTTGCTTGTTTTCTCTTCTTTTTCTCTCAACAGGTGATCTCCCTTTCCCATGCCTCAGTCATGTCTGTCCCATCTGTAACAACTGGAGAAAAAAACAACAACAAAAAAAAGAACGACTTAAAGTTTAAAGATAAAGTTTCTCTCAAAACTGAAAATAAAGCTGATCCTTCTCTGTCCTCACACACTCGGCATCTGAACGTCTACCCTTACATTTGTTCAGTTTTGTTCATGTAGTGAAAGATATTTTGGGGAGGATTTTACGTGATGTCCTCGAACACAGCGCGAACATCCACACCTTTCCAGCTGATAATTAGAGGAATTATAAGAAACATTGGGGGAAATGAGAAGTACAGGAAGAAACAGGAGAGAGGAGATGGTTATATCTCTACTTAGATTCAGACACACTGGTTTGAATAGCACATTATTTTTAATAAAAAAAAACACTGTACAAAGGAGTGTGACTGCAGTAAGGAACAGGAAACAACACATTTTATTGCATTGTCAGAAGTATGATATTGAAAGAAGACAACTGATCAAAAAAGCTGGACGATATGAGAGTGAAGCTGGACTTGATTGATTTATTTCGTACAAACTATATAAGTGAAAAGTATCAGGCTGTATTTTGGTTTTTAAGGCAGACCCATTTGTGCGGGAGGATTTGAATTTTGTTTTTGTCATTTTGGTCCACACTCCACACCAGTTGGTGGCTGTAATGCACCATTTTGCTGTGAAGAAGAAGGAGGAGAAGAAGACGACGACGACATCATTTGGCATTCCTTTCTCATCCAAGGTGGCCCAGAGCGTGAAGTGGCTAAGCACTGCAGAGCGATTTGATGTCTTCAGGAAAGCTGCTCATTTTACTATTGCCCTTCAGAGAGTGGATCATGCCATGCTGCTTCTGTGTTGTAGTAGCCTTGTTGTCATTTTGCAAACGTTTATGGACTGACTCCTCGTTTTATGGTCTTTTACTCTGAATTGTTTGACATATTCTGATCATGCTTTTATAAATAACTTAACCGTAGGGTGTATTTGTTCCATTTGTCTTTTAGGGATTTGTTTAATGTTTGGTTGTTTTGTTGCTTTAATGGAGGTGCGGCCGCTTTTTGAGGGGCTAGGCTTAGCGGATGGCTGAACTTTTGGCCACATGTCGGCAAAGTTGTGACATTAGTGATGCTTGTGCTTTCAGAGAGAGAGAGAGAGAGAGAGAGAGAGAGAGAGAGACTAATTATAATAACAATCGAATATTACTTCAAATGTATTTTGTGGAAAATATTTATTTTTTTTGGCTAAAAAACAGTGGGCTCATGTAAAGAAACTGGGATTTGATAAGATAAGATACCTTTATTAGTCCTGCAAGGGGAACTTTCATGTTAAGGCTGCCGACCTAACTCCCCCCAGACTGAGCTCCAACAGGGAGATCAGTTTGAGAACAGAAAAAAACACCTCTGCACATAGCACATGAAAAAACTCTTAATACACCAAAGAAACACATGACAAGCAACAGGGGTGGGTAAAGGGTGAGAGACAGCCAGTGTAGACAGTACATCCAGCCCTGCAGCATAAGCGCTGGTCTCCTTGAGCCACCGTCTGCATCGGAGGGGGATAAGCGCCAAAGGCATTTGGAAAGGGAGGGGGGATGAGTGTGTGTGTGTGTGTCCAGAGTTCAGCTGAGACAGTGTCCTTCGCCCTGCCAGGCTAAGTAAACAGTCTTCCAGCCAACACAGGTGGCCTTGCATAGAATGGGAAGAACAGTCTAAACACAGTCGTTATCAGGGTGTTGTTGTTCAGCTCCAGCCTTGAGACCGCAGCTGGCGCCAAAGGGGTATCGGCATGAAGTGATGGTGGTTTTTACTTTAGTGCAAACAACTCATGAGAATTTCACAGCTGTTCTAGCAGTCTGACACTGGTCTCTCAATCTCCCGTTGGAGAGCTGTGAGCTTCTCCATGATGTTATCAAACTTACGCTCTGTGATGTTGTTCAGGGTTAAAAACCCCGAAATATAATTAAAACTTTATATGAATATTTCAGGGGGAAGTAGTTTTAAAAGACTGACTCATTTAAAGTGGAAAAAAATATTAATATATAATATTTTTATAGCACTTTTTGGGGCGTGGCCGTTTTGTGGCCTTAGGAACACTTAAGGATTGCTTTTTAAGGATTTTAAGGGTTAAATATGACTTTTTCTGGGTCACAAAATAAACTTTTAAGATATTTTCAGGTGAGAATGTAGCTGTGTAAAGTTCAAATATCTGCTCGATTTATCAAGATATCACATATTTGCAAAAATGCTCAGATGTTTTCGGAGACGTCCATTTTTTTAATGCTCTGTGGCAGATTTTGAACATCTGTGGCATCTATTAATGTCAAATCTAGCCTTTCTTTAACAACATAAGCAAACTGCTTTTATATTTAACCACTTTCCTGTTTAATTACATTTTACATAATAATAATAATAATAATAACAATAGTATTTGTTTTGTTAAAAATGTGTTTAAAAACAAGTTTTGTTGTGAAAGCTACAGGGAGTGCAGAATTATTAGGCAAGTTGTATTTTTGAGGAATAATTTTATTATTGAACAACAACCATGTTCTCAATGAACCCCAAAAAACTCATTAATATCAAAGCTGAATGTTTTTGGAAGTAGTTTTTAGTTTGTCTTTAGTTTTAGCTATTTTAGGGGGATATCTGTGTGTGCAGGTGACTATTACTGTGCATAATTATTAGGCAACTTAACAAAAAACAAATATATACCCATTTCAATTATTTATTTTTACCAGTGAAACCAATATAACACCTCCACATTCACAAATATACATTTCTGACATTCAAAAACAAAACAAAAACAAATCAGCGACCAATATAGCCACCTTTCTTTGCAAGGACACTCAAAAGCCTGCCATCCATGGATTCTGTCAGTGTTTTGATCTGTTCACCATCAACATTGCGTGCAGCAGCAACCACAGCCTCCCAGACACTGTTCAGAGAGGTGTACTGTTTTCCCTCCTTGTAAATCTCACATTTGATGATGGACCACAGGTTCTCAATGGGGTTCAGATCAGGTGAACAAGGAGGCCATGTCATTAGTTTTTCTTCTTTTATACCCTTTCTTGCCAGCCACGCTGTGGAGTACTTGGACGCGTGTGATGGAGCATTGTCCTGCATGAAAATCATGTTTTTCTTGAAGGATGCAGACTTCTTCCTGTACCACTGCTTGAAGAAGGTGTCTTCCAGAAACTGGCAGTAGGACTGGGAGTTGAGCTTGACTCCATCCTCAACCCGAAAAGGCCCCACAAGCTCATCTTTGATGATACCAGCCCAAACCAGTACTCCACCTCCACCTTGCTGGCGTCTGAGTCGGACTGGAGCTCTCTGCCCTTTACCAATCCAGCCACAGGCCCATCCATCTGGCCCATCAAGACTCACTCTCATTTCATCAGTCCATAAAACCTTAGAAAAATCAGTCTTGAGATATTTCTTGGCCCAGTCTTGACGTTTCAGCTTGTGTGTCTTGTTCAGTGGTGGTCGTCTTTCAGCCTTTCTTACCTTGGCCATGTCTCTGAGTATTGCACACCTTGTGCTTTTGGGCACTCCAGTGATGTTGCAGCTCTGAAATATGGCCAAACTGGTGGCAAGTGGCATCTTGGCAGCTGCACGCTTGACTTTTCTCAGTTCATGGGCAGTTATTTTGCGCCTTGGTTTTTCCACACGCTTCTTGCGACCCTGTTGACTATTTTGAATGAAACGCTTGATTGTTCGATGATCACGCTTCAGAAGCTTTGCAATTTTGAGACTGCTGCATCCCTCTGCAAGATATCTCACTATTTCTGACTTTTCTGCGCCTGTCAAGTCCTTCTTTTGACCCATTTTGCCAAAGGAAAGGACGTTGCCTAATAATTATGCACACCTGATATACACAGCAAATTCAAAAGTGTTAAATGTTTTGGTGTTAATAGTCTTCTTGCAAAAGTAGAGTTAATTTTACTCTAAGCAGAGTCACATTCTTTTAATGTAACTCTGAGGTGTAAAATGATAGTAGTTAAAATCGAGTGTTAAAAATGAGTGTTTCTCTGTCAAATCTGGAGGTGTTACAATGGAAACATTAACTCTTGACCTCTTAACTCTGAACTCCTAGAGGGGCTATGACACCAATAGAGTAAATTCACAGACTCCGCCCCCAGCACGGCTCCAATCGAAGCTGAAGTGAAGCCGTTTCAGAACATTTTGCTCTACATATTTGAGTTGTTTGCCATGCTTGGTAAGTCATTTTTTCAAAGATTGTTTCAATTATTATTATGAGCTTTTACTTCTGTGGCTCTTTGGAGTTGAGACAAAGCTGTGTGAAAGGCATTAGCCATGTTGCTCGGTGATAGCATAACATTCTGTTTTAGCTAGCTGAAAGGTATTGTTTGCGGGCAAATACCGCAGCCTTAAAAAAAAGCTTGCATGTGAATTTTCAGTCAAACACACCTAAAACAATGTCTAGAATGTGAAATGTTGGTATAATGGTGCTACTTGAAGCCTGAAAACGATCGCCCATAAAAAAACAAAAACAAACGAGCAAACAGCAGTAGCTGACGTCCTGACTCGATTCTACGTTAGCATAGATCCCTCCAGAGTTTTGTGCACACGGTTTAGGTAAAAATTAAAAAGGTTGAGGTTTTACATTTAGTTCAGTATTACCTGTTGCCTGTGTCCTTGTCTTTTGGGAAAATACTTTACACAAGTAATGGCTCAAAGAGGATTCCTTTTTTTTTTTTTTTTTTTTTAACTGTGCTGCAATTGTTTACTGGATTATTTGTGCCATTAATTAGTGTCAACTAATTTCTATTCAATCTCCGCACAGGATATGCTTGTGAAGATGGAATATGGGGGAGAGCAGAAGTGCGTTGAAGTTCCACAAAGGGATGAATGAAGGACATGCATATTGTATTGAAGAAATAAGTGATGAGAATGCTGTTATTTGCATTTACCATGTCAGACCTTTTGATAAACAAAATTCTAATGAAAGTGAGAACATGTATACTGTTACATCTTTCAGAAAATGTTTTGAAATTGTGGTGCACAGTTCAGAATAAATGTTTTTCAAAAACCATTGCGTCTTTTTAGTAAATGTTTATTTCCAAAAGAAATTTCTAGAAGTTAAGAACAGTAAAATTCCCGCTTTTTAGAATGAATTAGAAGATAACTCTTACGTAGTTAAACTAAAATACTCTTTGAGAGTTAATATATAAACTCTTAACACCAAGTGTTAAATTATCAACTCCAGACAGATTTGGTGTTTAACACTGAATCAGAGTTAACGTACCAACTCTCCAAAAAGAGTTAAATTAACACTCTCTGGTGTGGACCCATATAGACACTTTAATAGTGTTGAAATCAAATCCGACAGTGTTAATTTGGACATGCTGGATTTGCTGTGTAGGGTGTTGATGTTATTAGACCACACCCCTTCTCATTACAGAGATGCACATCACCTAATATGCTTAATTGGTAGTAGGCTTTCGAGCCTATACAGCTTGGAGTAAGACAACATGCATGAAGAGGATGATGTGGACAAAATACTCATTTGCCTAATAATTCTGCACTCCCTGTATAATCCAGATTAGTGGCCTGTTAAATGGTTAAAGTCTAGGTTGGCTTTATACTTGAGAAGTAAGTAATACAGCTTTTCCTTCTAAAGAATTAAGTTAAATTCCACAGTTGAATCATAAGAAACATTATGTTACATATAAACCCTGCCATATGTTAGATCTGGTCATTTTGCTTATTAGAAACTTTATATATTGGAAGTTAACTTTTAACAAGCTTGTAATGATTATATTTAAATTAGGTGGTCTTTTTTTAAATGCATATCTCTTTAGGCCTAAACTGACAGTGCCAATACCACACATTCAGACACAGTAGTAGATGGTGTTACTATGTTAGTCTAATTTGGTTGTATGGGGTCTACAGTGACCTTCTGTGTTGTAAGTTACAATGATTGCACAGCTATTAAGGATCAAATCGGTTTCTGAAAAATGTTTAGTTTTTTCTCCCTCTGCTTGCTTCTTACTGTCTTTGAGGCTCGGGACCAGCACTCCTGTTGTTGGACAGAAAGACATCAACTCAGTAGTAAGTATTTTGGTTTTCCAATATATTAGCAACTGTCAGTGACATTTATATTAATCAGGCTGAACTTTAATCATTCTTTAGATCAGCCTGTTTTACTTGTTGTTTTATTTGTGCTTTGGTTTGGGGAAGTTGTTTCTTTACTGATCTTTTCCTGTCTTCTGTTATTAGACTTGAGATATGACTGCACTATGCTGTTGCTGGTGACTCCAGTTAATTCTACAAGAGATGCTGGGTAAGTAAACAAACAACAACAGTTTGGTCTGCATTTATTCAAAGATCACATCCCCCAAACTTAGTTTAGAGGGTCTACACTGTAAAAAGTGAAGTCGCAAGTTTTCTAACAGCAAAATTTGTTTTGTGCCCAAATCATTTTGCACATCATTGATGAAAGTTATTGGCCATGTTTGCATAGCCCTTTTTAAAATGATGCTTTCATGACATTATTGTGTGTTGGGTGGTGGTCAGGGCTATCCAGACTGACAATTGGGACATTGAATGTCACCTCTCCGGTGGGAAGCGAGCCTGAGATTGCAGAAAAAATGTTTTAAGCAATTAAGTTCATGTTCCAAAAAATATGATTGTTTTCTTGCAGGACAACAGGAGAGATGAGTCCTCTGTCACAGATGATGTGGTCAGTGAAGATGGTCGCCTGCAGGTTCAAGCTCATTGCATCTCCAACCCACATCCACTGCCACTGTACTTAAGGGAAGTTAAAGACTTTCTTCTGCACCTACATTTGGATCACCTCGATCCATGAAAATAAGATTTAGAGGACAGATAAAGAAAAAACTGAATTATAAGATAAGAGAGGATGAGAGGAGAAAGAAAGAAATTAAAAATCCAGCCCAGGGAATATCGTGGGGAGTGAGAGTTTTTTAAAGAGAATGAAAGAAGAGAAGGAATGATAGAAGGAAGGGAACATAGATTAAGAAAGTTAAAAGAGTCGGAAGGTGAAAAAGAAAGCTCAGAGAGAGCACCTGTAAATCAATCTTTTTGAAGGTGTGATTCACTAACCTGGTTTCCAACTGCAGTGATTTCTTCTGATGCCTTTGACAGTATAATAAAATGTCAGTCAGGATTAAGAACTGGGGACATAGAAGAACATGTGAATCTTTGGGATTCTCTTCACTCATGTAGGAAAAGAACTAGAAATTAATTAGTTCAGCCGCCATTTGTCAGCTGTAACAGCTCTGACGTAGCAGAGAGAGTCACTCAGGGTGATGAAGACTTTTTAAAAAACCCTGTTTGATCCAGTTGTACTGACTGTTTTTTTTTTTAACGTGTGGCTCATGTTTTCCATGTTAGCCTAAGCCTTCCTAGATGAGCCTAAAGATGAAAAACTGTCAAAAATATGTTTTAATTTTCCTTTACCCTGCTAAACTCTCACTATATAATATATTTTTACATACATGTTTATGGTAGTGTACAACAAATGCTAGCACTCCTCACCTCGATTAAAGCTTTTGAGAATGACCTCTGTCCAGTGAGCAATATAAATGCACTCAAGGATGCAGGGGAT
The DNA here is from genome assembly GCF_057381915.1 of Diplotaxodon limnothrissa. Lineage (NCBI taxonomy): Eukaryota > Metazoa > Chordata > Actinopteri > Cichliformes > Cichlidae > Diplotaxodon > Diplotaxodon limnothrissa. Next base: position 19,506,934 of record NC_140597.1, read on the forward strand.
TAATGGAAGAAAAAGAAAAATGGAAAGCCAGAGGCAGGGTGATAGGTTTGTAGCTTGAACCTATCCGCTGGAACGTTGAGGACAATATAATTACACAGCGAAGCAAGACACGAGTAGGCAAAGTTCTTCATGTTACTCGTGCACGGGAGAGACCGGACAAACGCCGTTCCTTCGCTTGACCCCAGTTGCTCTCGTCCGTTCTCCCGTACCACTGTTCTTTTATTGAGGTTACATGAATATGCATAGGTTCATTAACATATGACGTCTACATACACACAAAGAGTACCTTGCCTGTGTATGTGTGTGTGTGTGTGCGTGCACATGTGTGTGTGTGTGTGTGTGTGTGAGATCCAGATGTGACCCTGTGAAGACTCCCCAAAGCTGGTGCCAGGAGTCTAGCGGTCCATCTGAACAAAAGGCTCTTATACTTAAACAGATATACGTGTGCTTGCTATACCATAAATCAATAAGAAAAGATACGACCTCTCCTAGGAGGTGTGATCTATGCCAGAACACTCTGTAGAGGAGTGAACGCACTCCCCCTTCATGCTACACAGAGCTGTTACAGACCTCCTAGGATGAGACATTCTTTCAATCTACAAATAATTATACACCTCTAAGCATATATGGTTAAATATTTCTAAGCATAAATGACAATCAACAATACAAATCTAACATTTCCCCCTTTTTGACCTTTATGCTAGAAAAGTTCCCAGTTATGAATACTTCATGTCTGACAGTTTCAATGCAAACATTTTTATACTCAGCATATGTCAAATCACCATAAATTACTGAAAAAATACACAGTTTAACAAATGTATTAGCAGTTATCCCATTACTCATTGATCTCATCCAATGGCAAACTGCATCCTACAAGCAAACAAAGAAATTATTAATTTAATAGTGAAAATAAGAAAGTAACATTTTCAAAAACAGCTCAGCTTGGTGGTGCTTCCTCCGGGTGTGCAAATCACATGTCTCTCTGCAGAGTGGTTTGAGTTCTGCAGGGCGTCATGAATGTCTCTTCCAGTTGTTTCCATCATTGTCCATAGGACCAGAGTCCAAATGTATGTAGAATAGACATTCAAACACCAGTTGGTTTTGTTGTTTGTCAACATGGGTCTCAGCTATTTCCAAAGCTGCAGACCTCATAGGAAACTGCTGTTATCACCACCATAGCTTCTGGTTCCTGTGCTTTTCACAGAATCATGATGTCATCCTTAGACTCCCTCTGCGCTGTCGATGGAGCTTGGCACGCTCCCCTCATCCCTCGAGTTTTCATGTCCCAACGCTGCTGAAGATTTAAGGCAGAGCACGTCGTACACCTTAGTTGTCTTCCTCAGCGTCAATATTGAATCTTTCATTTTATTTAAATCTTGCTGTGGGACGTCTCCTCTTGATCTCCTGGAAGCTCAGTAGCACAGCTCTCCGTGTGATGTCTGCTGTGCTGAAGATGATCTCTGATCCTCCTGAAGCCTCTCTCCTGGCCTCAGCTCCCATCTTGTGGACGATCCTCTCAGGCACTCCTTCTCGTCATGCATAGTCCTGATTTTGGGCCTGCTGGATCTGTCTCTCTTAGGTGAGAGTTGTCATGTGTCCATCTCCTCTGCCTTCCTCCTGGTTCAGCTGTTTCCGGCACCAGCTTGGGTCCTATAAGGATGAGCGTCGTAGTCAAGGTAACCAAGAGGGTCCTGGTCGCACACAGATCCGTCACGCCTCACACTTGGTTGCCCTAGAGTTGATCAGAGGCTGGAGACAAGTGTCATGTGCAGGTTTTCTCAAATCAGTAAACTACAATTATTTTCATAAGTCGCCTCAGACATGGATCATCCCATGTACTCAGTCAACATTAATGTAATCAGTGACTGCTCTTAAGCAAAGTCACTCCACTCATATATTACTATGAGCTCAATAGCCCATCGTCAACTATTCCATAAACAATCCCTTATATATTTTTCTCATGTCACTTGTCCGCTTCAGCTGAATCTTCTACACGCAGTCATAGAAAAACAAACATTAGCAACACACATTGATTATCCTGGTGGGCAGGCGTCGCCCATCCACATTCCAGAGGTGCCATAAAAACACCATAAAGTTAGCCAACCCTAGCCGTGGAAAGAATGTCATTCACATATAAACCCAGAAATCCTGTAGTAGGAAAACATTAACTAATCCTCTTATAAATCACATGATCAAACACATGATTAACCATCTGCTGTAAAAAGAAATGTAAATGTTAGCGCTGCGCAGGTGTGTACACTTTCTCACAGTAATGTCTGTGAGCAACACAAGGTAGTGAATGACACACACATAGTAAATTCACAGACAGAGAATTTAAACTAAAAAGGTTAAATTTTCAGAGTTCACAAACATAAAAATGGCATTTAAAAGGTTAAATGATCACGCAACCTCGGATGTTGCTGTCATCTTTCTGCTCCTGTAAAAGGAAACACACATAGATTCATCTGCACCTTTGTCAGGTGGGGGTTAACTTCGCACAGTCGTGTTACGTCAGTAAAGTCTTGTCAGCTTTTGTCAGCATTTACCAGTCAGTCAGTTTTTTTTTCTTTCACTCATTCATTCATTCAGTCATTCTTTCTTTCTTTGCTGATAGTGGAACCTGTCGTCGCATTTAGTTTCCACTTCCAGCAAAATGACGTTATTTCAAAAAGAAAAAGAACTTTAGATCGGATTACATCGCTGCTGAATCCCTTTTAGGCCGGGACTTTCATTTAATATTGTCCCAAATAAGTAGCTTTCTCCTGAGCCCATTTCAATGTGGAGAAAACTCACTTGTAACAGCTTTCTCGACAGGTCGTAAAGCACTTTCAATTTCTGACGTGCAGATCTGCTTAAAGAAAAGAAATAGACAAACAAAATCAGTGCCTGTTCAAAAATGAAAAATAACAGAGATTATCAAACCAAACTCTCAGTGCACTGTGAAAGTATCAAAATAAAAAGGCCTTGTTAAGTCATGACACAAGCTCCTCATCAACTTCACAACAGGAGAAGAATCATCAGCTAGATTCACTCCAAACCAACCATCAGCTGCACAACTCACAACATAAGCCTAATGTCTTCTTTAACTTGTGAATTTAATCACCAGGTCTGTGCTCTTCACTCATTTAGGCCACAGATCTATTTTATTCAATTTTCCTTTTTTCCCTTCATCATAAAACATGTGACATGCTGTCATGCACTTCACAAAAGAAGTTTGTTCTGACGTATTCAGAGTTGTGTATCTAAATACAGGATTCACTCGCACATCAAAGCAGGAAACTCAGTGTTTTAGAGTCTCCACTCAACACACAACAACTCCAACACATCCCATTCACTCGTGCTAGAATTCAGTCACCTTTCATTAATCTAAGAACGATCAACTAATTTGAATCAGCTATTAACCCACTAAGTTGACAGGACGACAGAAATGCATGTTCAAAATGTTATCACTAAAAGAGAATTTCCCTCATACAGTAAATTTAGTAGTAAACTTGTGCTGCATCAATCAAGCAGGAAGCTTCTCCCAATTTACTATATTAACAACTAAATTTATTATCTGATCACTGGTTGGTCAAACCAGAATCTTTTTTCCCACAAAAGTTTAAATTGTTGTCCTGCAACCTAGAGAGTCAATTTTTGCGTTGGATAAATTCAGTATTTGATAACAAGTGTCTGCTAAATTGACACTATTTTAACACTGATGAAAGATAACAAGCTAATTTTCATTGCATGTGTGTTTGTGTTATTATGCAGGTTTAATGCATGTCTGTGGAGCTGCATATCCAGCAGAGCATGTTCTCTGCCTTTCCTACACATTTCTCTGCTATTATTTGATCACTTCTTAACTAATGTGCTATGAGTCCACTGGTCTTTGCATCACACGAGGTGACTTGGATAAGATGATAAACAGACTCACACGCTTAAGATGTTGTCTAATCTTCATAAGCTCTCTTGTGTTTGGAAGTGTTAGTAGGGTTAATGCATGTTGTGCTTGTGTGTGTGATTTTGTATATGTTTCTTTTTCGCAGTGTTTCAGACTCCTTCACAATTTTCCAACTTAAGCAGTCAGTTTTCTTTTCCCCAGGTTTGCTAACCCAAATTTTGATTTCCCACATTAAATAATTCCTATGTGTTCTCACCTAGTCTTCTCACTCTGTTGTCCTCTCACTCTTTTTTCCTCTCCCACTTCAACAGTCCCGGCAGTTCTCCTTCAGCTTTGTCCTGTGTTCCACTGTCTCTTCTTGCCATTTTACTCCACAGGTGGCAAATGTCAAACTCCAACTGTTCAGTTCTCCTCAAACGTTTTCTTCACATGCACAGTGAAGTTTCAGCTTGTTGTAGACACAGTGCCATTCATCCGATCAGTCAGGATGATGGGTTTGCTCTTCTTTTCTGATGCTGTTTGTCCACATTGCTGCTGCTTTGCTGGGACTCTTTGCTTAGGACTTTCTGCTGTCTTTATCTGCCATGTTATTGCTCTTTGGAGCTGCATTCTTCAGGGAGGAGTGAGCACTTGCTTGTGAGGTTGAGAGACACATACACATTAGTGATGGGTCGTTCGCGAACGAAATGGCTCTTAGAGCCGACTCTTTGACGTGAACGACGCGAGCCGGCTCCTTATCGCGAGCCGTCACGTGGGGTTTTTTTTTTTTTTCTTTCTCTCAGCCTCTCTCTCGCACTTTTTTTCCGCTTCACTCTGCACGCGAGCCTTGTGCTTTACGCTGGGCAGAGGGGGGAGGGGCGGTAGTTACACTCAGTAGCACAGGAACAGAGCCAGAGAGAGAGAAAGAGAGGCAGGGACAACAACATTAGAAAGGTATAGTAATCATCCACAACTATTTTCGGTTGCAGATGATAAAGGATTGAGAAAGTTTATTTATGCAGGTCCATATGACAGAGAATATGCATGTTCTTTTAGTTTTCATATTATAATTTATATTTAATTGTGTTGTGGTTTGCAGTGTTTTGTGTTCTTTTCACTTTAAATTTGTGAAAGGAAAAAGCTGAAAATTTAAATAGTTAAAACTTGAAATGTGAATAGTTGATTTTTGTATTATATGATTTATTTATTACATTTTATGTGGAGTGAATAAATAAAAGTATATTTACGGTGGCCCCTAGAGACAAAGCACATACAAACTTCAAATCACGTACGAACTCTGAAGCATGTACAAACTCCAAAACACGTAAAAACACGTACAAACTCCAAAACACGTAAAAACACGTACAAACTCAGAAGCACGTAAAAACTCAGAAGCATATAAAAACTCAGAAGCACATAAAAACTCAAAACACGTACAAAAGACAACAGAAGTGCTCCAGGATGCTGGGCGCAGTGTTGAGCCTTTGTTATCTTGTGGCTACACAAGCCAGCAAGTACCAACGACCGGATTTGGTGTGTGGTAATAACAGGTAAATGAACTTTTTTTTAAATTATTTGAATATATATATGAGTGCCTGTGTATAAATACACAAACAATACACACATGCTTTCAATTGTGTCATTTAAGTGATCTAGTAGCTCTGCTTTGGAAGTTCAGTTCATGCTAGAAATGTGTTTTGGAGTTTGTACGTGTTTTGTCTCTAGGGGCCACCGCATATATTTATATATAAACATATATAAATAAAACCACTTGTTTTTACGTTAGTAATTCCTTTTGTGCATAATTTTATATTATTGTTAATAATAAATTAATTAAAGCAACAAAACAACCTGAAGAGCCGGTTCGGAGCCGAAAGAGCCGGCTCTTTTTAGTGAGCCGAACCGAAAGAGCCGGATCTCTAAAAAGAGCCGGAAATCCCATCACTAATACACATTGCGCTGTAAATAAGTCAGCCAGAAACTTGGCCTGCATGTTTCCAATGATGTTAAACTATAACTTTCTTCCGACTGCTGCATGTGGAAAATTGATTCAGGTCTGCTTTTCACCTGAAAGTGACAAACTAAGACATTTTCATTATTATCATCGCTGCTTAATCAACACACATCTCTCTCTCTCTCTCTCTCTCTCTCTCTCTGTGTTTTTGTGAACAATCCTTTCTTAAAAGCAGAAAATTAAATTGTGGTTGTTTTTGGCTGATCAACACAAAACCTTTTCCCTATGATTATTTTTCATCTACAATATAAATTCTTTCTCATTTTCATCTGCATAAATAAATCACATGGCTGATGATACCATGGTGATCCATAAATATGATCACCAGTTTATTTAATTATTTTTAACCCAAAAAAACAAATAAACAAAAAACATGATGCTGATGCTACACACACACGAGTCAAGGTGCAGGAAAACTGCTCACGGAAACGCTGCACACTCCAGTTGTCACAGTTATCAGAGCTCTGTTTCCCTCTCTTTGAGTAGTTCTCAGACAGCTCTTGATCTGATAATGTGTAGCTTGCACATCAGCTCAGAAGAAAAAAACCGCAACGCAACATCACACAGTAGTTGCATGCTCTGCCCACAGTGGCAAAGTCTTACACTTTCATATTCAATTCAGCTTCTCCATCATGTACTTTTAGATGTTTCATACAGGGTTCAGCATATTAGTTGTTTTCACAGGTGTGCTCTATATCTCAACAATAGCTCATAATAAGACGACAGTCTTTCACACAGGTCAAGTGCCTCTATGCACTTCATTAGTTTAAATATTTATCTATATCACTTCACCTCATATGTCATTTTACAAAATTTGAGCAACCACAAGCTTAATGTAGATTACTTTTAACAACTATCCACCTCAATTAAATCTATGGTCTGGCACACAGGCTGCTGTCGATCAGGGCAAGCTAAAGAATAAACATTTTGTGTCAGCAAGGGGGTGGGGGAAAGCCATTCACCAGAGCATATCTTAAGAGCTGCTGATGTGGGCTGGCCCTCTCCACACACTCTTCAAGACTGGTGTGTTTTCTGAAAACTTCTCTCTCATCTTTATTTAAATACTTTGTGCTGCCAGGAGCAAAGTCCAGCACAAACGTCTGTCACGTGTTCTGCTCCGCACACACTCACACAACAACAACAACAAAAACGACGATGACAACAATGACAACAACACAAAATAGGCCTATTGTCCAGCACAATCTGGACCCCGCGGAACTTCTCAACACCCCACTGAGCGGTGGAGAACTCAGTACAGTACCCCACACAGCGGTCTGTATTTCGCCCCACTAAGACGGCGAACAAAAAAAAGTTCGAACTGCGCAACTCTGCGACTTAATGCTTCTGTACAAAAAACCCCACTGAGCGGCTTTGTACATCGCCCCACTTAGACGGCGAATTTTAGCCCCACTGAGCGGCCACGGACAATGCCCCACTGAGCGGCGAAGACGTAATTTTAGCCCCACTGAGCGGCCACGGACAACGCCCCACTGAGCGGCGAAGACGTACAGTTATAGAGTTGGACTCTAAACTTACTCGGCGTTGCTTAGCGTGTAATACAGCCTCGAATCCCGCCGATCATCATTCATCGAGGAGAAAAGATAGACAGTTAATCCACAGGAACTTCCTGGCTGACGTCAGTCTTTCAGCATGCCCCTTCTCCCCTCGGTGAATGCCGACTCCAGGGATCCGACATCGAAGGACCAATTAATGATAGGTTTGTAGCTTGAACCTATCCGCTGGAACGTTGAGGACAATATAATTACACAGCGAAGCAAGACACGAGTAGGCAAAGTTCTTCATGTTACTCGTGCACGGGAGAGACCGGACAAACGCCGTTCCTTCGCCTGACCCCAGTTGCTCTCGTCCGTTCTCCCGTACCACTGTTCTTTTATTGAGGTTACATGAATATGCATAGGTTCATTAACATATGACGTCTACATACACACAAAGAGTACCTTGCCTGTGTATGTGTGTGTGTGTGTGCGTGCACATGTGTGTGTGTGTGTGTGTGTGTGTGTGTGAGATCCAGATGTGACCCTGTGAAGACTCCCCAAAGCTGGTGCCAGGAGTCTAGCGGTCCATCTGAACAAAAGGCTCTTATACTTAAACAGATATACGTGTGCTTGCTATACCATAAATCAATAAGAAAAGATACGACCTCTCCTAGGAGGTGTGATCTACGCCGGAACACTCTGTAGAGGGAGTGAACGCACTCCCCCTTCATGCTACACAGAGCTGTTACAGACCTCCTAGGATGAGACATTCTTTCAATCTACAAATAATTATACACCTCTAAGCATATATGGTTAAATATTTCTAAGCATAAATGACAATCAACAATACAAATCTAACACAGGGATAAATAGAGTCAGGCTGGGCTGGGGAGATGCACAGATACATTGAGGAGAGGCCAGCAGGAGGGACAAGTATAGATACCTAAATAGAAGGCTTGGAGATTGAACTACAGACAAGCTGAAAGAGATGAATGGGCAGATGGAGGGATAAATACACACAAAGAATTGAAGGCTGGATAGTGTCTGGCACAGCAGCATTCCAATTTGATATCTGTTGCTGTGATCTAATGTAATGTTTCCATGTTTCTATTATTCTGTCTGTTCTGTCGTGGAGTAGAGTACTTGCTATTTTCTTTACACACACACACACAACAACAAAGACACTTAAACTACTTATTGTTGAGGTGCCTGGGTCGACCCAGTGTTTTGTGTTTTATTATATTTCTTTATTATTATTATTCATGTTTTTTTGAGGTTATATTTCGTTTTTCTGGTTTCAGTCAGTGTGCCTTCCTCTGTTTAGTGGCAAGTCTGTACCTTTTGTGTGTTTCCTTTTTATTTTGATAGTCTGTGTTTGTTTGTCTGTGTCGTGATCTCCATCTTCCCATGCTGTGTGTTCTGCCTGTCAGCCTGTTTTTGCTTGGTTTATGTGTCACAGTTCTGGGTCATTTGACGCAGCATTTTCGGTTGTATTGTGGTATTTATCTGTATAATGGTCTATGTTCTGATTCTTTAGTTATCCTATTTTGAATATTATATTCTATGTTTCAGTTTATTCTGATTTAGGGTTTTGTTCTCAGGTTTTGCATTCTTGTGTTTAATGTAGGTTTAGTTCAGTGTCAAGTCTGCGTCCTTGTGAATTGTTTCCTGTTTTATTGTGAAGGTCTGTGTCTCATGTGAGTGTATTCAGTTTTGCTTCCCCTGTCTCGTCTTGTCAATTACTTCCAGCTGTGTTCCCCACCTGTGTATAATCTCCCTGTGTTCTTCGGTGTGTATTTAAGTCGTGTCTACTTGTGTAGTAGTTGCTGGTCTGTCTGGGAATCTTCTGTAAATCTCCCCTGAAGTCTCCATGTGTTTTTTCTGCCGTCCACCTTCTTATGCCTCTGCTCATCCTCCATGTTCGTGTCCATGTTTGCTGTTTAGTTTTTCCCAGTATAGATTAGTTTTAGATTAGTTTATTTGCCATTTTTCACCTTGTGCTTTATTCTACAATAAACCACCTTCACATCTCAGCGAGTGCTTGTGCTTGGATCCTCATTTATTTTCTCCACACGGCTCATCCCCTTAGCTGTGACAGTACAGACCAGCCAGATTATGGATCCAGCAGCAATCGCCCCACCCGAGAAGCTTCAGGATGTCCTAATCGACGCTGCTTCGAGGTTGGTTAGCCTGTGGCTGGAACATGAGTGAGAAGGATTTCTCTGCGCTGTGGAAGCCAGGCTGCAGCAACTTATTTCCGGTCACCCCTGGCTATTGGACTCACTGCACCTGCTCGTAAAGGATTTCATCCTCCATGAACTTCACCTTTAACCCCCGCCGCTACCGCTCGCCTGCTCGCTTCGGCGGAGAATGTGCTGACCGACCCGCCGGGCGTGGAGTTACCCGGCCCTTCAGAGTGATGTCCTAGGAGGAAGCGGCGTTTGCGCCGCCGGCGCATCACCCCACAGCTGGATGTTGAGACTTCAGAACTGCTGGATGTGGTGAGTGAAAAGAACTCTGACACTAAGACATTTCTTGTAGCAAGTGAGAGAAATTGTGTTTTTCCCGGCTCACCTACAACTGCTGTAAATAAGACTGGTTTTCCCGAGACTGCAGCTGCCCTCAGTTCAGTCTGCAGCCCTCCTCCAACGCCTGCAACTAGTCCAAAATGCCGCACCACGTCTTTCAAGCGGCACCGGATGACATGATCATTTTATACCTGTCTTAGCCAACCTTCACTGGCTCACCATGAAATACTGCTTCATTTTTTAAATCCTTTTGTACACTTTCAAAATTTTAAAAAACTTGGCACCCAGCTACTTAATCGACCTCCTTGACTTATATACCCCCAATAGAGCACTTAGATCCTCTAATCAATGGCTCTTGTGTTAAAAATCACAAAGTGCTTCACAATAAAACCAGAAATACAAATAAAATAAAACTGTGAAAAAATTATTAAAAGTTTGTTTGTATAAAAAGGTCTTCAGCTGCTTTTAAAGGAGTCCATGGAGTCTAGACAGCGTAAAGACTGCAGGGAGATCCACAGCCTTGGTGCCTGAAAAGTCCCCATGTGTTTTAAACCTAGTACGTGGGAGCAACCGTAACCTCTGACCTGAAGACCTAAGTGCTCAGGATTAAAATGAACCCTAAAATTTACGGGCAACCAATGAAGAGAAGCTAAAACTGGAGTAATGTGTAACCTCTTGTGCCAGTTAAGTCTTGATGCAGCATTCTGTACAGACTGAAGGCGATCCACAGCTGATTTGTTGAGACACGTAAAAAGACCGTTACAATAATCCAAACGAGAAGAGAGGAAAATCATGAAGAATCATCTCAAGTTCTGCCTCTGACACCAGTAGTCTCAGTTTAAAACGTTTCTTAGATGATAAAAACAGTTCCGGGCTAGTTGTTTAGTGTTTCTCAAGAGACATTGAACCGTCAAATATAACACCCAAGTTTCTGAGACTCTACTGAAATGAAGGGTCTAAAAACTGATATGCTGCTTTATTTCTGAGAGCATGTGATCGGGTGCAATAATCAAGGTTTCTGTTTGATCTGCATTTAACTGGAGGAAACTGTCATTTAACCATTGTTTGATTTCTGACAGACAGTCATTGAAACAAGACAATTTATAAAACTCAGAAGTTTTGAAAGAACAGTAACTGAATATCATCAGCATAAAGATAAGAAATATTATTGTAACGTTTGATAATTTGGCCTAGAGGGAGGATATACAGCAAAAAGAGAATAGGACCTAAAACAGATCCTTGAGGTGCCCCAGAGGGCAGAACTGTTTCAGACAACACATGATTCATACAGCCGGTAAAGGATCTCTCAGAGATACGACATAAACCATTTAAAACAACATCAGTTATCCTAAACAAGTCCTTCAGCCTATTTATCATGATGCTGTAATCAACAGTATCAAAAGCAGAGCTGAGATCCAACAGAACCAGAACTGTGTACTCTCCAGAGTCTGCTGCCATCAGTGTCACCACACACTTTAAGGCTACGTTCACACTGCAGGTCTTAATGCTCAATTCCTTTTTTTTTTTTTTTTTTTTTTGTCTGCTTGTTCACACGACAAATAAAACGCACTCAAGTGTGAACGCTCAAAGCGGCTGCATGCACAAAAGAAGACGTCACACACAGTGCGCTCTGTTTAGACCCAGAGCAAACGGTATTGTTTGACTGATGGCCTTAATATAAAGACTTGTTTCAGACTTTACGTTTCCCAATTTCTGCTTTAAGTTATTTTGGTATTTACATAATAATGTAAATAACCTAATAATTATCCTTATTGCTGTTTTAGAGAGGAGCGGTGCTTCAAAGGATAGTTGCAGATTTCTGTCAGAATCTGCAGATTATACAGTACAAATAAAATGTTCACGTTTCTCCAACGTTGTCTTCCCAACAGTTTCACTGGATGTCCAGGAAGCGTTCACGATGTCTTCTCCGGCGCTGATACTTGGCGTCTGTCTCATGTCTGTGACGTAAAAGACGGATTTAATGCAACATGACCGTCAAACAGCAGTCGCTTTCTAACACATCAGATATGTATCTGATTCAGTACCACATACGAAAGTGACCCAGGTCCGATTTGAAAATATCGGATTTGTGCCGTTCACACTGTCATACCATGATCAGATATGGGTCAGAAAAGTCTGATTTGATGCACTTTCGCCTGCAGTGTGAACGTAGCCTAAGTCCAGACTGGAAAATGTCCAGAACATTGTTCTTCTCAAAGTTGTTCTGCAACAGTTTTTTCCAAGATCTTTGACACCAATGGTAATTTTGATATTGGCCTGTAACTGTGTATCACAAGTTAATCTGGCTCTGTAATAAACAGAAACAAATGATCCCTGTTGTCTTTGCTTAATGATTGGCTTGACAATCCACATTGCTGGCATTGCATCTTTCAATATGTTTGTGGGTCGATTTGAATGATCCAGGTGTAAGTGCTCAGCCTCTACTGCAGATGTGTCACAAGTTAATCTAGTGGCACTTGGCCACAGGTGGCAGCAGTGGACTGAACTCCATTTGAGACTGCTCCAGCTGCTATGTGATAGTCGTAGATCTGCTACAAATTGCAGATCATATGCAAGTTTTGGAAATAAATCAAGAATATTCCTTGCTTAGCATTAAAAGTAAACATGTCTAGCTCTCCCCCACACTCAAAAACAGATGACAAACCAACTGACACACCTGAGTTACTCACTTTCTTAAATCCACTCAATCACACCGGCTCTGATTACTAATCACTGTGTAACTGCTGTAAATCCAAAGTAACTGCCATCTCCTTACAAATGTTTATTAGATTAACCACACTTATACAGACTGCATATAACAATCAACTCTCTCCAGCTATGTTGATGTATTTCCTATATTGGCTGAAAATGTTCATTTCCAGAGAAAAGACACAGGCAGACTGTGTTTACAGGATGTGATGTTACAACACTAGCGAAATAGACCCTATGCACGAGAAAATGCTAACTTCCTGGTTTGAGACCGGATGTGGGGTTGCACATTTCCGGTAGCTTTGTGGTCAATCGCTACTGCGAAGAAATACTCCAAAATCATGTCCAAAACTCGAAAACGGAAAGATTGCGTTAAGTTACAAAAAGAACAGAAGGTGGGAACACTCACCACTGTTTTGTCATAAAAAATCTCATGATCAATTTTGACATTTAAAAGAGTTTAGATCGATCAGTTGTTTACATCACTCAACACAAGCAGAACTGCATTACTACATGCAGAAGACACATCGTCCACATTCAGAAGCACATCTCTGTATAGTGACTGGTCTTATGATTTAAGACATTCAAACTACAGGTGAAGAATAGTCAAACCAGATGTTTCCCCCATTATGTCGAGATCAGCTAGTTAAGTACACACCTACACAGCATGTTAACAAACCGTGAAAAAAGCCACACAAAAATGAATGATTGCTGGTAAGGGTTTCTATACATTAGTATGTACGAAGGGTATGTTGTGACTTACCTTCAAAATTACAGTGGTCCCTCACTATAATGCGGTTCACCTTTCACCTCGCTGTTTCGCAGATTTTTTTTTTTTTTTTTTAGTGCAAGTTTGCAGGCTTTTTTTTTTCTTTTTTTCTTACACATCACATTGTGTCATGTGTCCTGATCGCTGCAGACGATCTCCTCTGACGTCTCTCCTGTACAGTACAGAATCGCTGCATCGATCGCTAGCAGTGTGACTCTGCAGTGCAGTACTGTATGGCCACGAAACGTTTTGCACCGTCAAAAAATAAAATTGGCTACTTGATCTCACCTATCGCTGGTTATTTTTAGAACATAACACCCGCGATAAACGAGGGACGGCTGAGAAATATAACATTTGAATCCCTTTTCTCTTTTGCTCTGAGGCGTGGGGGAAAAATATCGACAAGTTGATGAACATCATTTACAGATATATTGGGTAAATGCCCAAGACATCTATAGAAATGTAAATCGCCGCTTGATTCATTCATTTGCTTAACTTGTTTTGGACCGTAAACAAGGCGCGAATAGGACACCGGAAACAAAGCTCCCCACAGGAGTTTCCGCGCCGGAAGTAGCATATGCTGACGTGCACATATTTGTTCAAGACGTATTTCGTTGTTATGGGAAGAAATATTATAATCATCATGAACAGCAGGAGTGGTGATTTCTATAACTTTGTGTATATAATTTAGCATTTCTTACTGATGTAGGCCAAAAATAAATGCATAATACCATTTAATTTATTTTAAAGGTTTATTTGCAAGACACAAAAACAGTCAAAATAGAAAGTTCCAAATGTATCGTGCATGAAACGAATTCTAACATGGCGATAGAGCCAGGTGCAGATGTGTCACAAATTAATCTGGCTGTAGGCTGTGGCACTTGGCCACAGGTTGAGCTAATTGACGCAACTCCATTTGAGTGCACAGCAAGTAAACTGCACGCTGTAGTTGTGAAGCGAAAACACTGAAATCGGAGTAATAACACGTACGAGGGAAACGATAACGACGACAAGATTCTCCCAATCGTTTACTCTTGCTGTCCTGTGAGCAGCATCGGCGTGGTGTTAATAGTTTGCTGTTTCCGCGATCGCCTCCTGCGTGAGAATATCACCAGGTAAACTCGCGGCATTTTTAAACATTTAGTTGTTCAACAGCAACAAGACTGACGGAGTGTGTTTGAGGGACCCTCACAAATATCACAGATGAAATATTTAGTGTTTATTTGCTGTTTTGTCGATAGCGGTTCCTGAAAAGCAAGTCTACCACACGTCTGTTCGACCAACGCCACTTAATCTGTGACGCCAGTTAATCTGGAACACCGGCCCTCGTTCCCCTTTTTCCTCTCTTGAGGGTGGAAGTCCTGCCGGTTGTGCACAGTAGCACGCACTCAGGTGAGGAACACACCAGAGGAGGAAAAGGTTTTCTGTAGCTGTCCCAGCTGTCACACTAGCTCTCCATTGAGTCCTTGATGTTTAACAGTGTATCCCGATCATAAATTAAAGCAGCAGAAGCAAAGTCAGAATACAAAAGAGCAAAAATTATATTGCAAATAGGGCTGGGTATCGTCACTGATTTCTAGAATTTATTCAATTCCGATTCACAAGGTCCCGAATCGATTCGATTCAATTCGATTTGATTCGATTCAATTTGATTTGAATCTGGGAAATTTTGACAGTCAGAAATATTATAATTCAGATCAGTACATTTACATATTTTTGTATCTATAAAAAGGAAGCTGACACTTTCCAGACTTTATCAAAGGTGTGAGCATCACAGCAGATGCCTTTGTGTCAAAGTAGCTGAAGACAAATCACAGAAAAACATGGTGGTTTTCCTGGCCTGGGATTTTATAAAAATATTCTGCAGTACATCAAAAACAAAAGAAAACCATTAATCAACATATAAACGTTACCTCTGACTTTACAGCGGTTTTATTAGAGACACAGCTAAGTGTTTTGCATTTTGCATAATTTTAGAAAGTTTACATTTGTTCAGTAGCCTGTTGAACGGCAGAAATTAGGTTTTATTTTCGGAAGTATGTAAAACGAAAAAAACAGCGACCGAGAGCGCTGTAAACAACGGTAGACTGGTGCGTAACAAGCAAGACGGGAAACTGTTCTTGAAGTACAGAGAGAGAGAGAGAGCTGTGCATGAAGTGTGGTTTTTTATTTTATTTTTTATTTTTATTGTGGTGGAAGCAAAACGGTAAAAGTCAGAGTGAATTCATGACGATGTTTATGTGAAGCGCAGTTTGGCTCTTCTTTTGCTGCTGGTTCGGTCAATATTGTTTGGAGAGAGATCAAACTAACAGCTTTAGAATCAGCGCAAAAAGGGCGTAAACACAAAGCGCGGACCCGCCGACAGATCAGAATCAGCGAGCTGTCGGCTTTCAGCCGACCGTGTCCGTGCAGTCAGGTGAGAAAGGCGACATCTCACTGATTCTGATCCGTGGGTCGCGCTGTGTGTTTACGTCTTTGTGCAGAATCCGTGTTCCTGCTCTCATTTACTGTTTTAAATGTTTGGTGGTTGTTGAAATTTTGAAGGTGGTGGTGGGGGAGGTCTGGGCTTCTCTGCTTAGGCTGCTGTCCCCATGACCCAGCCCCAGAAGAAGATGGACGGATGGATGACACTGTTTCTTCTTATTTATAACATTTGTAGTGGATTTCTGTTTGTTTTTGTACTGTAATACATTTGGGTGCTGTTAGAACCATGTTCTAAGACAAAATATGGCAGCTGCATATTTACCAAGTAAAATTCTGTTGACAGCTTCAGTATTTACAGATGAAAAATAGCTGCTGGACTCCTACAGCAGCCTTCTATGTCCCCACTGAACCCTTCCTGACTACAACACCAGTTATTACCGTAATTGTCGGGCTATAAGCCGCTACTTTTTGCACAAGCTTTGAACCCTGCGGCTTTTAGTCAGGTGCGGCTTTTCTATGGATTTTCCATGATTTTTGTGATATCGTAAGACGATTTGTTTTGTTTGTTCCGCTGTTGTACGGCACTACGTTGCCTGGCGGAAGGATCGGGGTTCAAGAGTGGTATGTTAGTCACATGTCCGTCCGCCAGGCAACGTAGTGCCGTACGAAGTAGCGCGAAAAACAAACTTCAAAGTAGCGCTACGCATTCAGCGGGAGGCGTGGATGACGAGCGGCGATAAACTTGCGAAAAGCAAGTTATGCCCAACTCCACCGGTGGATTCTGACAGCGTGGAAAAGTGCGAAAACATTCACGATCACCAACGGATTTTGAAGGGCTGGACTGCTGCATGATGGAGAGGAGGACACCGCCACGGCCCTTCTGAGGGTGTTCGACTCTGACACTGACAACGAGGATTTCTTTGGTTTTGAAAGTGACAACGAAGGAGAGAAGCGGAGAGTGGATGACGAAGCCATCCTGAGCCTGTTCGTTTCCGACATTGGAGAAGAGGACTTTGGTGGTTTTAGAGCGCAGGAAGAAGAGAAAGATGGTGAATGACTGACTTTTCTTCTTGTTAAAGCCGTGTCACTGCACCTGAGCCTAAAAGGTAGTCCGAATCTATTTTTCTGGTGTGCTGTAGGTTACTGTTATCAGTGTTGGGCAGTGTTGGGAAGGTTACTTTTAAAATGTATTCCATTACAGAATACAGAATACATGCCCCAAAATGTATTCTGTAACGTATTCCGTTACGTTACTCAATGAGAGTAACGTATTCTGAATACTTTGGATTACTTAATATATTATCGTGCTTTTTACAACAACGTGAATGTACTATTGCTGTGTGATTTATTACTATTACTGAAGGTCCGCGACTCCGAACTGTAGTAAAGGGACCTCTGACTAATACGGCGGGGTCCCTGTCGGCTCATAGCCGAAAAATAGCTTTACTTTGTTGTGTGGGTCAATTTTTCTTGCGAGAGACAGAGAGAGGCGTTGAAAGACTGCTCCAACGGAACTTATTGTTTTCGGAGGAAAACACGAACACGGTGTACAGTCGAGTCTTAATAGCTTACTTACAACTGGGCTCGTCAGGCACTCTTCTTGGCTGCAGTGGTTATTCCGTTCCAGGCGGCAGCGTTACGGTTGCCATGGTTACAGGGCGACGCTCTCTCTCTCTTTCTGCGACTGTGTGTTTCCTGGGTGAGAGAGCGCCTTTTCGTTGTTGTTGTTGTGCTAAGCTAACAGGCAGAATGCTACAAGCATAGCTCTAAAGAATGTAGCATCATGGGCAGTATAGTCCGTGTTGCAGGGAGAATGGACTGCCATACACGTTATGTGTCTGTGAGCGCGAGGAGGGAGAAAAAGGCGAGTGGAAAGGTACGAGTTGTCGTCGAGGAAAAACGAGAGCTGGAAGCATGTAAATATAATAATAACCACTGCAGCCAAGAAGAGTGCCTGACGAGCCCAGTTGTAAGTAAGCTATTAAGACTCGACTGTACACCGTGTTCGTGTTTTCCTCCGAAAACAATAAGTTCCGTTGGAGCAGTCTTTCAACGCCTCTCTCTGTCTCTGCTAGCAAAGTTGACCCACACAACAAAGTAAAGCTATTTTTCGGCTACGAGCCGACAGGGACCCCGCCGTATTAGTCAGAGGTCCCTTTACTACAGTTCGGAGTCGCGGACCTTCAGTAATAGTAATAAATCACACAGCAATAGTACATTCACGTTGTTGTAAAAAGCACGATAATATATTAAGTAATCCAAAGTATTCAGAATACGTTACTCTCATTGAGTAACGTAACGGAATACGTTACAGAATACATTTTGGGGCCTGTATTCTGTAACGGAATACATTTTAAAAGTAACCTTCCCAACACTGACTGTTATGTACTACATGTGCAAATATGTACCCATAACTTGTTTTTCAAAATATTAATAAAAGGGGTGTGTCTCCAAACAGCCATCTCTTTCCTGACAATTCCCTTTGTGCATATTCTCTTACATATGATAAGTCAACATTGAAACACCTGCGGCTTTTAGTCAGGTGCGGCTAATGCATGTACAAAACAGGATTTTCCCCTGATTTTAGCTTGTGCGGCTAATATTCAGATGCGCTTTGTAGTCCAGGAAATACGGTAATTATATGCAAAATAAACAAGACCTAAAACGGGCTGAGCCATAAAAGTGAAGCTGCTGCCTCCTGTCTTCTCCTCATTACTTATGTACAAAGTACGTGTGTGAGATTCATTAACCATCATTGCAGACAAAAAACACATCTGCACTGTAAACCAGCAAAACCTAATAAAATGCATGGACTTCATTCTTTAGCCCTTAAAATAGTTTGAAATATAATAAAATTCTATGAAGCATTTTGACATTTTGGTCGCTCTTAACTTGGTAACGGAGGTTTTGTACAAATGAGTTGCAGCTCTGTTTTATGTTTCCTCTTTCTTATATTCTAACACTCTTATTTTTGAAAAAACAAAAGAAAACAACCTAGATGAGTGTTCAAAGGTGGTTGGGATAAAAAAAAAAAAGAGAAGCAGATTAATTCCTAATTAGCCTTTGTTCATTAGACTTTAGTGATAATGGGGCAAATGGTAAGATGATAATTAGATTAAAATGCTAATTAAAAGTAAACTAATATTCTCTCCCAGCAAGCAGCTTTGTGAGCCCTGGAGGGAAATGTACAGCACAGGGTAATTTGTGACTCCTAACCTTGAATATATTGTATATGAAAAGTAAAAAGGTGATATAGTGCTGGTTTGAAAACAAGCTTTTGAACTATTCTAAATACTAGACACTGGAATTACAAAGAAAATATAATTGTGAATAATCAGTTCCAATATTGGTCAGAGTGCTATGGACCGATGCAGACCTGTGAAAATACATGCTGTGATTCAATAGAACCACATTTATCATCATTACACTGAAATGTGTGTTTTCTGTCAATGCAGAGGAATCCTGGCTCGATACTAAGTGCAGCATTACCTCAGCATTCTGGACTTTAATCCCCAGCAAACTGTCGATACCAAAACTCAATGGTTTGTTTGGGGGTGGCATGATCCAATATAGGTCAGTTCTGCTCCTGGACTGAGGTGGAGGTGGAGAGCCATGATTTGGGCTGGATTGCAGTTGCTTACCTTATAGTGATGAGTAGAGGGAAAGACGTAAAAAAGACAAGAACAAGGAAGACAGTGAGCTATAAAAACAGAAAGGTTTGTATAATGGACATACAACTGTTCTGAAATCAAGATTGACTTTGCTGTTGCTAACTTTGTATGTCATTGTTGAAATTAATAAAACAAAGTTGGAATAAAACAGAAAGGTTTCATCGATCATACAGGGAGACTGAGGTTAGCAAGAAAGCAAGGCGATTGGTTATGAGTCAGGATAACGTCAGCAGCTCGGGAAACTTAGAAGAAATCAAGTGAGCTGTTGCAGAAAATTAGTTATGGGTGAAGATCAGAGGTAAAGACTCAGTTCTATTAACTTGACAAAGTAGAACAGCAAGCACTTTGCATTTTGGTAATTTGGGCAATTTGCCAGCTTATTTTACAGCGAGTGAATCGAAAGTCACAAGGTGATGACCGGGTCACAAATGAGTCTAATAAACACCATCCAGTATTAATTTCAGTGTTAGGTGGCAATGCAGCATTCAGTGTGTTATATTGTGTGCTTCAGTAGCTGGTGGCTTAGAACTGAGTTCAATTTGAGTAATAATATCACAATTAGAATGGAAAAATAAACCTGATACCAGACGGAACATGAAATTGAAAATGAAAAGAGGTGAAGTGTGTGAAGAAAGGGCAGCACAGGGGGTACATGGAGGCACAAAAAAAGGAGTCTAACAGAAGACAGAAAGGCTCTTAAGGAAAGAGGAGAGGAAGTAACAATATTAGAGAGGTCACAGGTCAAGTGTGTGATGCAGAAATGAAAAAGAGGAAGGGGTACAGACGCTTCAGAGGTCACAATCGACCACATTTGAGAAATCCTGTGATCAGTATCTTGCACTTAATCTGATCAATATGTAAAATCCATAAACAGACTCCTGATTGTCAGTAAGACCAATTAAACAGGTGTCCGTCTTAGCACCTGTGCACGTTTTCTTATTTTATGTAGCGCTCAGTTTTAAACGCACAGCACAAAGGGGTCTATGAGCCAATCCTCTAAAAGGAGGAAACCTAATTCCAATCTGTCACGTCAAAGTGTCAAAAACTGCAGTTCCTCAAGCAGGCGCTCAAAGATGGGTCCAAAGCTGTGAAACTTTGTGCTCACTGTCAGAATGTGACTGACGCGAGTGATAACTTCAGTTTGATTTATGCAGCTCCAAATCACAACAGTATCCTCGAGGTGCTTCGTACTTTGAGGTAGGAACCTCTGCAATAACACGGAGAAAATCTCACAAGTCCACAAACCGCTTTGACGAAGCACTCGGCAATAGTGAGAAGGAAGACCTCCCGTTTACCAGGAAGTAACCTCTTACAGAACCAGGATCAGTGTGGTGAATGTCGAGATAGGACAGAGAGAGAGACATCATGCCAGTTAGTGTAGGTGTATAAACACACAGTGAGTGAAAAGGTTGTTTAACAAGAAATGGCCAGTGGATCATGGGAAGCCTCCAACAGCCTACTGCAGTAAGTAACGGAGGATTCATCAAACTGGGACCAAATTTCACAGGTCAGCGTGTGACATGACGTTAAAAATCATTTCATATCTCAATAACAATATACATCACAATATAGTGCAGTTTCTGTAAATTCGGGGAATAGTTTATATAATCGCCTCATATGTTTTACACTTAAATAATCAAGTGTATTTAAGTGTATTGTGTATTACACAGTGCATCATTCACACAGGAAATAATCGAGTATAACACGAAACAATAGGAATTTAAATGTTATTCAATATGCTATTCAACATGCAGCCCTAAAAGTGGTGCCTGAACGCTGAAGGCTCTGCCTCTGTTTCTGCTTTGAAATATTCTAGGATGTGTGCGTCTGTGTGCTGCACCCGTTTTATGGATGCATGTTGATAAGCTTGCTAGCATAAAGTGCTAATTTAGCAATCTTGTCCAAAAATAGTCGCATCAATTCCCGTTCATTTCCTATGGCCGATTGCAACAAACTGCAGACCTCTTAAAAATAATGAGAACACGTGCTTTACATAGCTGTGTGTGTGTGTGTGTGTGTGTACTCACCTATTAGTATATAGATTAAAAAAAAAAAAAAAGTTGTATTTCACATGAGAGAACTTGTGTTCAAAGATTGAAGAAAACTATTTAAATTGTCTTTGAATTTAAGCATTTGACATTCTTTGTGTTTATTCTGCATTTACTTCATTATATTGCAGAAATGTCTCTTACTAGAGTTGGATGTTTCAAGACCGGTATCAAGACCACTTTTACGTGGTCTTGGTCTTGTCTTGGTCTTGACGGACTTTTGTCTCGGTCTCGCTGTTTCGGTCTTGCGTTCTCAAATTGACATAGTGTTCGGGAGATTTGGAGTCAACAATCAGCGGAGCGGGGGGGGGGTGGCTTACTGGGCTTAAGCCCGGGTCATTTTTTCAGAAGCACGGGGTCTTTTGGAGTGTAATTTGTTAGTTAGATGCCTGACTGACAACTGTATAAAACAAAAACAACACACAAAGCACAGAGCGCACCGTCGTAAATTCCCCCTAATTTTGGTATGATCCGAGCTCAGGCACTAGGCGACTGAGCGCAGCACCCATGTGAGCGAGGGGGGAGAAGCTGCTGCCTGCGAGTTTGCTGCAGACAGAGGAGAGCTTAAGTTTGACCAGGTACCAAAGCAAATCATTCGTACTGAACTAATAATGTAAATATGACGGTGTATCACAAAAGATTGATATCAAACTGAGGTATATAAGGTAAAACACAGAGCCTGTTTCTTTGACATGGGAAAATCAAGAGATGTCAACCAAAACACCAGGAAAAGAACTGTGGAGCTCCATAAGTGTGGCTCAATTTTGAATACAATTTGGTGCCATTTGCAATTACAGATAGTTTCTCTCTTTACTCTTAAAGTTAACATATGTTTTTTATATTTATCAATCTAAAAAAATAAACATTTAGTCTGATTTAATGTTACAATGAAAAAAGTGTTTTTATCTGAAGAGTACATAAATATCTGGTTTCAACTGTATATTTGATGATGTTGGTGTTTGGCTTGATTGTCAGCACAAAGAGGGAGAGAGAGGAACAGAGGGGGAGAAAGAGGATGACGACAGAACAGAGATGGAACAAGAGCAGGTGAGAAACATATGTTAGTCAAATGATTGTTTGCCAAAACTCAACACACACACACACACACACTTCTATATACATATGCAGGACACCTTAAACTAGTGTTTTAATTAAACAGCAAGGCAGAACAAAGTCGGGCCTGTATCAAGACATGGGGACTAAACCCCAATTCAACCAGACCCAGAACTGATCAGGAATTAAAAGTCATTCTTTTTTGAACAAAACTCAAAACAGACCATAATAATCTTTCAGTCATTATACCCTCACTTAATTTCCTTTCGCTGCTCAGCTCTCACAAAGTGGCCCAGTTATGCTCCAATCACTCCATATTGTGGCCAATCACATGCGAGGATATAGGATAATATCATTATGTGAAAAACAGAGGGTGAGAGACGCGACAGTCAAGTGGAGCGTCCGTCTGTCCTCTCAGTAAGTGAGTGAGACAGACAGCGGTGAGGAGGGCTGTGCGAAAGCAAAAACACATAAATATGCCTGACACCCGTAAACGAGGCAGCATCTGGCTTCAGTTTAAAGACTTTTTTTGTCTTGGTCTTGGTCTCGTCTCAACTTGGTCTTGTCTTGGTCTCGATACCCTCTGTTCTTGGTCTTGTCTTGGTCTCGATACCCTCTGTTCTTGGTCTTGTCTTGGTCTCGGATTAGGCGGTCTTGACTACAAGTCTCTCTTACAAGCTTAAATATAAAGTTGAAAAAATGTAATTGCAACCAGGCAACTGATCAAGTAATTGTGATGAATCACGATTAATTACAGAAGATTCTGCAATTAATCAGTTAACTGTTTTAAATCTATTGACAGCACTGCTAAAAAGACTTTGGGATTCAGAAATAAAAGAACTCATAAAAAAAAGAATTTGCTTAACTGGCAACAGGTCAGTAACATGACTGAGCAAAAGATTTGCACTATTGATAGGTAGAAGTTTAAGACGTAAAGATGGTTCACCAGTCTGCAAAAAACAGCATCTACAACAATTTCAGCTTCACAATTTCAATTTCAGCAAACTTTACATAAACATAAAACTTTACATAAAAAGCAAAACCGGTTCTTTCATCCACTACTATTCCAACTTTACTGACGACAAGAAATATATTGAGTAACTGAATCACATCTTCCTTTTCAAACTTAGGTTATTTCTTCTTGGCCTTCAAAGCACTAATACAAGTCCAGCTATTGAAATCTATTGATCGTGTATCATCTATCGAGTCAGTTTCTCTTGTAGTGTAAATCAGTTTGGGAACAACACCAGGAAATATCTGAATCACGAAGTGGTTATAACAGGAAGCCTGGCCAAGTTAATAAGGAAGAGTTAATAGGGGAAGTGGGAAACACGGGGAACATGACAAACACTGGAAATCTTGACAACATTATCGGCGTGACAACAAATTAAGTGACAGTGGGGTGAGTGATCAGCAGACTGAGTTCAGGTGGAAGCAGCAGTGGAAGACAACTCAGGGCAGACGATAAACAGGACTGAAAATTACCAACAGGAGAGTATA
Organism: Diplotaxodon limnothrissa; assembly: GCF_057381915.1. Lineage (NCBI taxonomy): Eukaryota > Metazoa > Chordata > Actinopteri > Cichliformes > Cichlidae > Diplotaxodon > Diplotaxodon limnothrissa. Next base: position 19,531,008 of record NC_140597.1, read on the forward strand.
AAAGTCTCAGGAATAGAAGAGTGAAAGTCTAATTTAAAAGAGAGAGATTTAAAAGAGATCACAGATTATGTTTCAACAGTGCCCTCTAGTGGAAGCAGCTGCTTTGAATGACGCAAAGGGAAAGGTGGGTGATGCAGGTCAGAGGCAGACTGCTGTATTTCTAAAACATGTTGGTGAGATTCGATCAGTCACATGACTCAGTGAGCTACTCCCCTTTCTGTGCTGCATGATCCATCTGACTGTTTCCTTGGCACGCACAAGATAAACATTACTGACAGAAGATATAAATAAATGTATATTCCAGTATTTTAGTAAGTACTGTCTTTGTTCCAGGCACTCTGTGTGAGGTATGCTGTGCCAGAGCTTACAGCCTTAGTGCCACCATGACTGTGATATATGGCCACCTCTCCTTCAGTAATTAGGACTAACCGTTATGATTCACTGAAGCTGGCAATTCAAATTAAAAGCAGTGCATTAGCAGTCCACGCTAACATAATTGGCTACACTTTGAAGGCAGTATAATCACAGAGCAGGAACCCCTGGGCCTCCTTGCCAACACACAGGGTTAGCAACCCTGAAGTGATTAAAAACCTGTCATGTATGAACGAGGAAGGAGAAATCCAGTGGATGTTAGACTGAGTGGCAAACAGCCTTCTTATTTGGCAGGTGATTCATACGAGTAGATTACGTACTGTAAAATCTCCACCAGTTTCTCCAAAGTCGTGCTGCTGAATATTCTTACTTACGAACGATGAAGAAGATGTAACACCTTTGGCATTAGCAATAGTGAATTACCACCTGACTCATTTCTATGAAGCTATGGAACTTAACATCCAGTACATTACTGGTAACCAGTTTACACCGAGCTATTCTACAAAATGTTTTCAGTCTTTACAGAATTTTGGCCCGTTTGAAGTGTTTGGGTACAAAAATGGAGTGTGTTTAACTAAAACGTATAATGCCACAATGGATGAGACTTACTATGATTTGTAACATTTGACCTGTGGGTAAAACAAAACCCAACACAGTACAGGGTTGAGCCTCATTTGTTCCACTCGTGTTAGCTCTGATTCCAGTAATACCCGGCTTCTCCAAGAGCACCAGAGCCTTCTCGGCTTCTCTGACAAATTCAGAGGTAACGCCACACATCACCTGAGCATTAAAGAAAGAAAATCACTTTCAGGTTCTGTTGGAAAAGACTTTCTCAGCCATCTCTGCTGATGGCACAATGATCTAACTAAGCAAAGCTACAGTCCATTTTCTTTCAAACTGTGAGGTTACAGTTGTGATTCTATTAAATCACTTTTCTCATAAAGTTATCGTGTCATTAAATCAATATCAACATGACTCTCTCTGGCTTTATTCCCAGTGTGTCTTTCGTCCCCCCTCACCCCAAAGTGCTCACAGCAAATGGCTGCATGTCGCCCCCCCCAGTCTGGCTCTGCCTGAGGTTTTGTCCTGTTTGTCCTGGTGTTTTCCTTCCCACTGTCGCCAAGTGCTTATACATATATGTGATGTGTTATGTGCAATGCTGTGTTAACATCTTGAATAGAACACCTGGCAAACGTGAACACTTGGAGGATGTTCATGCAGTTAGTTTACAAAAAAGGTTTGGGTTATATCTGTGATTTATTTATTTGCTCCTGTCTTTCCATAATTTTTGTTAGGAGCTGTATTACAGTGATGTCTCACATACTTTGACACCTTTCTACAGAATGAGTGACAGCTTAACAAGTGGTAAAGATGTGGTGTTGATACTGACAGCCCACTGAGAGCAAGTGCATATGGTTTGCATGTCTGTTAGGAGAGACATGCAGTCAGACGGACACGTGTGCTAATGAGTACAGTGTTTTCAGTGTTCGCTGACATCTGTATCAGTGGCAACCATCTGCAGCTCTCATCTGCAGGAGACTGAAGGACAACAGTTTAATATACACTCAACAAAAATATAAACGCAACACCTTTGTTACTGCTCCCATTCCCCATGGGATGGACGTAGAGACCTAAAATTCATTCCAGATACACAATATAACCATCCCTCCCAAACAGTGGTCACAAATCAGTCCAAATGTGTGGTAGTGGGCACATCTGCTATATTGAGATAATCCATCCCACCTCACAGGTGTGCCACATCAGGATGCTGATCTGACATCATGAGTAGTGCACAGGTGTACCTCAGACTGCCCACAACAAAAGGCCACCCTGGAATGTGCAGTTTTTTGCGCCTCTCCAACGTGCCAGACGCCATCGAATGTGAGCATTTGCCCACACAAGTCTGTTACGGCGATGAGCTGGAGTCAGGTCAAGACCCCGATGAGGACAACGGGCATGCAGTTGAGCGTCCCTGAGACGGTTTCTGACAGTTTGTGCAGAAATTGTTTGGTTGTGCAAACCAATTGTTCCAGCAGCTGTCTGGGTGGCTGGTCTCAGACGATCTTGGAGGTGAACCTGCTGGATGTGGAGGTCCTGGGCTGGTGTGGTCACACGAGGTCTGCGGTTGTGAGGCCGGTTGGATGTGCTGCCATGTTCTCTGAAACGCCTGTGGAGACGGCTTATGGTTGAGAAATGAACATTCAATGCACGGGCGACAGATCTGGTTGACATTCCTGCTGTCAGCATGCCAATTGCACGCTCCCTCATTGCTTGTGGCATCTGTGGCATTTTGCTGTGAGACAAAACTGCACATTCCAGGGTGGCCTTTTGTTGTGGGCAGTCTGAGGTACACCTGTGCACTACTCATGATGTCAGATCAGCATCCTGATGTGGCACACCTGTGAGGTGGGATGGATTATCTCAATATAGCAGATGTGCCCACTACCACACATTTGGACTGATTTGTGACCACTGTTTGGGAGGGATGGTTATATTGTGTATCTGGAATGAATTTTAGGTCTCTACGTCCATCCCATGGGGAATGGGAGCAGTAACAAAGGTGTTGCATTTATATTTTTGTTGAGTGTATTTTTTGTGAATTTGTAAATCTTCCACATTTTGGTTTTTAAAGACTAACGACTCCAGACCTGTCGGAGAATTCTGTGCCATATCTCTCATGCAGCATCTCTGTGTAGAGAAAAGATCGCCAAACCTCAAAGAGGACATAAGCATTATACATATAAAGGCTAATTTACACCACCGAGCCCTGCTCTCAAAAACTGACATAGATGTAACTCTGTGAGGCTAGATTTAAGACATAAGTACTTAAAAACATGTTTAGCCCTATTTTTTTTTTTTTTTTTTTTTTTTTTTTTGGTCAATACGTGACGTCATGTGGGCAGTCGGTCGGTTGCAGCTAATAGCTTTTTTTATTTATTTATTTTTTTTATTTTGTCCCGTTTGGATATTTAGCCATCAGAATTGTTGTCTTAAGGCCAAGAAAGATGCCAAGTGGATTTATTTTACCAAGTGGATCATCATGGCCTTGCCATATTGGTCCATTTGATTGACCTTTATTATAATTATGCATTTATTTTATTTTCGGTTGCTACAAACAGGACAGACATGACTGGGGGATAGGACAGGGAGAAAGAATGAAAGAAAGAGAGGGAAAGAAAGAAAACCAGAGGGGAGAAGAGACGGTGACAAAGGGGGCAAGAAAGAAAGAAAAACAAACAAAACACCTGGATCACCTGGGCCCTATTTCAAGAAGCCGGTTTAGAAAACTCAGAGTGAAAAACGACACTCAGGGTTGAGTAACCCCGAACTGTCCAACTCGGAATATTCGGTTTCAGAAAGGCTGATAACAATTAGTTCAATCAACGCGGAGTTGCTTTAACCCCAAGTTAAGCGCGCGCACGAGGATACATAAAGCCCTGATTAGTGGAGCACAGATTAAGCGAGTCACCATGGAGACGGAGGGAAAGAAGGCGCGGTCAATGTATTTTACAGCGCTTGAGGCCGAAATTCTGATGGCAGCATATGCCGATAACATGCCAATTTTGCGGAAAAAAAGTTACACAGCCTCAGCTGCAAAAGAAAGGGAGCATGCATGGCAAAACATAGCCGACAGAGTCAATGCGTGAGTGTTAATTTAAACATTGATCTAGGGATTTCCACCCATTTAACACGTTATTTTATCATATGTTATTTTATTTGTTATTTTATACATTTTATTTTGTGACGTGATGTGAGCGCAGGTGCAACCCAACAGGCCCCAAACGTGCCTGGCAGCAAGTAAAAATGAAATATAAAAATATAGTCCAAACAGGTAAGGTGTAATTGTATTATGAGCCATAGTGCTTGGTCTGTTTGTCCGATGTAAATCAATTGCAGTTAGAGGCTACATTAATTTTCTTTCTGTAAGCACTTATTGAAATTATCTGAGCACATTACAAGTACATATTTGCTTACTCTGTATGCTCAAATGTGACCCCGTTATAGCCAACAGAAAAAAAGCGGAGGCCTGAAAAACACCACCACTCACAGAGGCTGAGCAGTTGGCCCTCAGCCAAAACAGTGGGCGCCCTGTGGCTGAAGGCATCTCTGCAGGGACATCCTCTGAGTCAATAACCCCGCAAGACACAAGTGCCTACATAGGGGGTAAATTCAAAATAATACATGATGTGCATACATCCTTTCTTCACAGTCACCTTTGCAGTGCTACTCATTCATTTGATAAACTCTTTACCATAATGGATTATTTTGTAGTGAAGTTATTTTCCTACTGATTTTGCCTTCCCTCAGTCTTGGTTGTCTTTGAGAGCATAATGACAATGAAGTGTAAGGTGCTTGGTATGTTTGTTAATTGCCATTTGGTCCCTTGTAAGTTATAAGTGACCTGTATAAACCTCATATTCTATCAGTTGATGGTGGTGGTGTACTGCATCTGGTGCAGCCTCCTGTTGAGCCAGACCAACATGCAGTTGTGAGTAATACTCCACAGATTATATGAGTTTACAGTAGAACAGCAATGTTGTTTATTTCTTTACTACAGGAAAATAATGAAGAAACATTGACAGCTGTTACAGAGGAGGAAGCAACAGAGACACTTTATGAGGTTTACATCTTTTAATACTTTGTGTACAGGAAATACAGGCGACCAATAAAGCCAGTTGAACAAAAAATCTGTTTATTCTTCTTTCAACATGTTGAGGTGATGGGTCAAAGGAAATGATTGTGACATATGGTGTCTCTGACTGCGCTTCCATCTTGTATGTCCGTGGGAGGGTCAGGATGTTCATGGTTTGGATCACTGCTGATGTTTGGTTCAGAAGGACAGTGTTCTCCTCTAATTGTGGCAATGTTGTGAAGAATCACACATGCCACAATAATGTCACATGCCCTTTCTGGGGTGACCCTGAGTCTTTGCAGGCACTGGAACCGGGCCTTAAGCATTCCGATAGTCATTTCAATTCTGGCTCTTGTCCTGCAATTAGCCAGATTATATCGCTGCTGTGGGCCCGGTTCAGGGTCAGGGTAAGGGGTGAGCAAATAGGGTAAACATGGATACCCCCTATCACCAAGCAAGTAGCCAGTGAACTCTCCTAAGACAGAAGGATACACTTCAGTTCAAATGTCCCTGAAGCAATTGGTCTTTATATATTTTAAAGTATTTTCAACTCACCATGTCCAAATTTTGTGCTCAGTGTACATTCACGGAATATTTGTGAGTCATGGACAGAGCCTGGCCACTTGGCTTCCACATTTGTGATAATGTTGGCAGCATCACATATGATCTTCACAGTGCAGAGAACACGAATTAGCATCCATTACTATAATGAAATAATTTGTTAGTTTGAAATGCTACAGGGAACTATGTACCTGTACATTGATGCTGTGGAAAGACTTCCTGTTCACATAGTCTCCTTCATTTACTGAAGGAGCAATGATTGGAATGTGAGTGCCATCTATACACGCCTGGGAACCCTGAAAATAAATGTAAAATTTAAGTAGTAGTCCAAGTATCACCACATCATACATTACGTTTTGGTCACCCTGATACCTGCAATTTTGTGGAATCCCTCTTTGATAAATCTTGTGGGTCTGTGACCGGGGAACACCACAAACGAGTACAGGAGACGTTTCAGTGCAACTGTAACATTCCTGACTGCCCGACAGACGGTAGCCTTGGAAGCGTGCTCAGCGTCATCAATATTATACAGAAAGCTCCCGTTTGCAAAAAACCGAAGTGCAATACAAATAATATGTAATGAACTGAGAGCATGTCCGCGATGTGTCACATGCGTAATATATGGCCTGAGGATGTTATTAAAATAAATTATAGATTGTGCTGAAAAACGGTAACGTTCGCACAGAAAATCATCAGGAAATGATAAGATGTCCAAACGCGCTCTGATCACTCTCTCCCGGTGGAGAGCTCTGCGGAGAATTTGGGCTTCACGATCTACTGGCTCTTCAAGGAAGGAGCACGCCATGTCCGACACTTCCTACTGTCAGGTTTCCGACAAAGGGGCGGAGACAGTCAGGGTTAGTTGTAGTAAACCTGCTAGGGGGCAGGTTAGCTTCACGGCGTGTGTCGTCATAGTGACTCACTCAGGCTTCAGCTGAACTCGCTTTGTGAAACCGAAAACCCAGAGTTTTCGTTAACTCAGGGTATACTTACTCAGTTTTTCCACTAAACCGGCTTCCTGAAACAGGGCCCTGTATGGAGAAAAAAAAAAAAAACAGAAGAGAAAGCAAACAACAAAGAGCAACATAATAAAAAAAACAATAAACTAGCTAGCAGTAGATAACAGTAGATACTAAATATTAACACTAGCATCCCCCAGGCTTCTACCTTTCTACCTATAAAACCCGAGAGCAGCCAAATGGCTGGTAGGCTTTTAGCTAGGCTTTAGCTTCAGCCAAGTGGAAGCTAAATTGGCTAGTCATTCATATGTAAATTGGGTCGTTATCTGGGAATTCTGGAGGGAGGGGAGTGGGGGTGTGTGATTGAGGGCGTGGGGGAGCTGCTAAAAGCTGTGCACTTCCTTTTGTGTTTCATCTTGATGCATTCTCAATCATCCAGGGAAATAAATCTCCAAAAGTCACCAACTTGGAGTGTTTCAGTTTGCCATCTTAGGGAGAAATCAACACACATGGGTGTATGTCCTTTGTTGCTGAGATTTATTGATAAAAACAGTACAAAAAACCAACCATTTGTACACATATTTACAAATGGCCTGCTGAGTGGTGCATGGAGCATGTTCATTGGTTCATGGACCTCCCTGAACTAATGGCATTTATTGCAATTGTCATCTTGCGGGGGATTAACAGGGTTCCATCTCTAAATGACTGCTGGTGGGCAAACCTGGGAAACCCACAGATAATTGGAACTATGGCACGAATCATGTTATAAAACACGGCGACTGGCCAGCGCCGTGTTCCTCTGCGGACAGTGTACTCCCGAACCATCTGGTCCATCACATCCACGCCACACTTTGTTTTGTTGTAAAGGGAGACAGTGTTTGGCTTCCTTTTGGTGGTGTTATCAGTCTGAACCACGCTGTGCATGCTGCTAAGAATATAGACTGTCTTCTTCCGTTTGGCCGCATATGCCGTCAGCGGAAAGAAAATGCAGAGAAGACTCACCACTCAGCAGGCCTTGGAAATGATCCTGACGGAAGTCGACCCTTGTGACTCGGATGGAGAAGACCTAGAAGTTCAGCCGGATTCGGACTCAGAGCTGTCTGATCAGTCTTCCGGTTAGTTTCATTTCATGTTATTTCCTTTTTCATTTCAAACAAGTAAGTGGATGTAGTTAGTAAGTAAGATATTTCAGACATTATTCTGATACAGAGGAGGAGATACTGGAATTATAATTAGTATCTATGCATGCATTTGTGATTTTGTTTGACCTTCCCATTTTGCTCACAATTTGAATTTGTTCACACTGCAGATGAGGAGACTGCTTCTCCACCGAAAAAGAGAGCTTGTTTGGGGACTGAGACAGCGAAAGATGGCACAGTGTGGCGTGAAGAACATGTGGGGACCTGTCTCCCTTTCACCCCAATAGAAGCGTACGCTGCAGATGGAGAGCCAACGGCTAAGGCCAGGAGAAGTATCTCGAGTCGCCTTCAGAGCTTCCTGTGTTTCATCACTCTTGACATGCTTCGTAGCATTCAAGAATGGACTATTCAACATGCACAGCAAACGGAGCATGTTCATTGGTTCATGGACCTCCCTGAACTAATAGCATTTATTGCAATTGTGATCTTGCGGGGGGTTTACAGTGTTCCATCTGTAAATGACTGCTGGTCAGCAAACCTGGGAAACCCACAGATAATTGGAACTATGGCACGAAACCGCTTCCAAAACATCATGCAACACCTACGCTTTGATGACAAGTCCACCCGCTGTGATCGAGCAAAGACTGACAAGTTTGCTGCAATTTCCAGTGTGTGGGGATCATTTGTCACCAACTGCATCACGTGCTACAACCCTGGTCTACATATCACCGTTGATGAACAGCTTTTCCCATCAAAGACTCGGTGCTGTTTCCTGCAGTATATTGCAAGTAAACCTGACAAGTTTGGGATCAAGTTTTGGGTGGCTTGCGACCTAAAATCCAAGTACATTTGCAATGTCTTCCCATATCTTGGCAAGGACCCCAATCGTCCCACTGGGGAGAGACTTTCTGAAAATGTAGTAATGAGGCTGATGGAACCATTCCTAGACAAGGGCAGAAATGTTACCAAGGACAATTTTTTCACATCGCTTTCACTTGCACAAAAACTTCTTAGACGGAAAACCACCATCCTCGGCACAGTCAACAGGATTCGCAGGGAAATTCCTCAATCCACTAGACAGACAGATCGCAATGAATTCACCACTCAGGTATGTTACAGGTCTTTTGTGGTTCTATGTTTATGTGTTTCATTGTGTGTAAAAGGGCTATGGAAATAACAATTTATCTTATTTCTTAGGTGTTTTCAACCTCTGCTGCCACACTGACGGCGTATGCGGCCAAACGGAAGAAGACAGTCTATATTCTTAGCAGCATGCACAGCGTGGTTCAGACTGATAACACCACCAAAAGGAAGCCAAACACTGTCTCCCTTTACAACAAAACAAAGTGTGGCGTGGATGTGATGGACCAGATGGTTCGGGAGTACACTGTCCGCAGAGGAACACGGCGCTGGCCAGTCGCCGTGTTTTATAACATGATTCGTGCCATAGTTCCAATTATCTGTGGGTTTCCCAGGTTTGCCCACCAGCAGTCATTTAGAGATGGAACCCTGTTAATCCCCCGCAAGATGACAATTGCAATAAATGCCATTAGTTCAGGGAGGTCCATGAACCAATGAACATGCTCCATGCACCACTCAGCAGGCCATTTGTAAATATGTGTACAAATGGTTGGTTTTTTGTACTGTTTTTATCAATAAATCTCAGCAACAAAGGACATACACCCATGTGTGTTGATTTCTCCCTAAGATGGCAAACTGAAACACTCCAAGTTGGTGACTTTTGGAGATTTATTTCCCTGGATGATTGAGAATGCATCAAGATGAAACACAAAAGGAAGTGCACAGCTTTTAGCAGCTCCCCCACGCCCTCAATCACACACCCCCACTCCCCTCCCTCCAGAATTCCCAGATAACGACCCAATTTACATATGAATGACTAGCCAATTTAGCTTCCACTTGGCTGAAGCTAAAGCCTAGCTAAAAGCCATTTGGCTGCTCTCCGGGTTTTAAAGGTAGAAAAAGCCAAATGGCGATCCGTGGGGGTTTAAACGATATTGTGCAGCACGCAAGATCGACAGTGCACAATATGCTTTGAGGCAGCAACCAAGAAAGGTGTAGTCCGCGTCTGTGAACACCCGTGTGTACACCTGTGTGGATCAGCATGCTTGTATTCAAAAGTTTTCTCCATGTAACGATCTGCTAGGGAGTGTGGGGAGCCACAGCCCCGTCCCCCAGGGCATGAAGCAGGTATGGAGGAGATCCAGGCCCCAGATATCCAGAGGCCCCAGAGTACGAGGACCCGAGGAGGACCACCAAAAGGGGGGGAACCGTGCCACCCTCCTGGGAAGAGCTGAGTAGAACCCCAAACGAGAGGTCACCCAGCAGCTACGGAGCAGAGGCCAGAGGGGGTGCAGTGGCTCGCCCGCGGGCTCTGCCGGCAGCCAGCTGTGCCAGAGAGGACCGAGCTTCAGGCCCAGAGGCTAGAGGCCTGAGGGCACCCCAACCCCTGGAAGGGGCCCAGCCGGGCCACAGGCGCCAGGTCCCGCCAATCGGCCACCAGGAGTGAGCTGGTACATACATGAGCACCCAGCCCCAGTCGACAAGGACCATCAACACACCAACGTCTGAGGGCATCAGCCACCGGCAGGGAGTGTGGTAGATAGATATAGTTTTATTTCAAACATGCCAATATAATTGAAATAACAAAAGAAAAAAAGAGAACAAAAAAAACAAAACTTAAAAATCAAGTTTTCATGTATATATCTTTGTCTACAGAATGCGTGTGCTCAAAAAGGAGGTGAGGGGAGATAGGCCTCCGTACTTTGGAGGGCCTGAGATGTACCCAGAGAGGTTGAGTCTAAGACCCAACCTGACATATAGACACAGACGAACAGGCGCACGTGGACACAAACGTGGATCCCCACCCCATATACACAACCAAATACTCGGCACTCACCCAACGTGTAGACAGACACAAATAGACACTGCACAGACAGTCACACTCCCCAAACATACTCCATATCCCAGGACTAGGTACCCCCGCCCCCAGAGGGGCAAGCCGCGCCTAGACCCAGGAGATGTAACCCTTCTTCTTGGGGTGGTTGCAGCTAATAGCTAACGAATGTCAGTCTAACTAGTGAAAGAAACAGATAACTCAGAGGAAAGTAAAAATGTGTTTAATGGGATCACTTTTGTGCTGCCCTTAACTGCAAAAATGAGTTTTATGTTAAGAAACTAAAGATATACTGTCCACTTTCACTGTCTGTCTCTTTAGCAGTAGTGGCTCTATGTTGTTTGCCTATCTGCACTTAAATGGGAAAATGTTTGGGTTTGTAAAGCACTTCATGAATGAGGACTGTGTGACCCTGTTTGAGTCAGGTGACAGGTTGATCTGGAGTCAGAAACTCTGATCCAGCTGCACGGAGTGGCACTGACGTGATCAGCACTATTTTATTCATTAAAATCCAAACAGTTTACTACTTACACAACTACACCACAAACATAGCTGAGGCTCTTCCTGAACCACGACTGGGAATCGCATCAGCAGAGTGTCTGCAGCAAATAGATCAAAATGTGCTTTGGACAAAAGAAAAGAAAAGTGGAGGCTCTGAGGAAGACATGGCACAGTTTTTGGAGACCTTCTTTTCCCCCCTCACATCATCTCACTGACTGGAATACTTCATATTAAACGTGAGGAAAAGCAAAGCCCAAATGTAATTGAGGTAACTGTAACATGGAGATTTTTTTTTTCCTGCGGACACGTTGATGGATGTTAAGATTTCAAATAGTCTTTGGTAAAAAAACTGTTTTTGGTGTGATACACGTGTACTAACCTGTTATGTAGTAAACTGTTTGGTTGTGTTGGTAAAAAGAACACTTTATTCCATAGAAGAGTGCTGATTGCATCATGTGAACAGCTGCTTTGTTAGCTGATTGAACTGCTCGGCACATCGGCTTGGTGACGACAAGCTGGAGTCTAGCTTGTTGGTCCGGTGCATCAAACAGGCTGAAAAAAGGCACAAATATTGGAGAATACCAAGATAAAAACCTTTGCTAACCCCTAAGAACACAAAGGTTTGTTATTGTTATATAAAAAACATATTTAGTTTCCAGACTAAACCTGTTTTTAACAACAGGTTAACAGTAAGAAGTTAACTTGTCAACAAGCTTGGAAAAAGCAAGGTGGGATTAAATACTTTATTTTGATCCTCCTTTAGAGTTATTAGATCCACAACTATATGACCTGTTTTCACATCATAATGGCAGAATTGCTTTTCCCACAGATAAACAGACATCAGGCATAAATAATGTTCAATTAGACATCAGCTGGCAGTCTGTATGTAACAATACCTTTTCATGCACCACAAAAAATCAACAAAATTTACTTCAAGGTCTTGGACACAAAACAAATCCCACTTATAAACTGTAATGAGCTTTAGTAACATTAATACTTGTTTATTCTGTCCCAGCAAAATCGAAAGCTGCCTCTGGCTTTGGACCGGGTCCTGAAGGAGACCTGCCCAGCATCCTTAGCAGCCCCCCTCTGTACTTCAAGATTACTTATCCTGAATGACCATACCAAACGCCTCCAAAGGTTTAACTTAATAACTTTATTGATCTTTAAATAAACAAATAGATGAAACAGGGTCACTAGGTTGACTTGCCTTGTAAGTGTAAACCTCTACACCAGGGGTCGGCAACCTTTCTGTTGGCGAGTGCCATCTAAAATTTCCTCAGAAGTCAGTGTGCCATATGATTGCATTAGCAATAAATTTAAAAACACTATATATTAACAGTTACACAATATATAGAACCACTTTATAGAATCATATTTGTTCGCAGATGTTGGCAGCTATCAGCGAATAGTTATCAGCTATTTTGAAACCAAAAAAATACTTTTTATCCAGAACAGCAAATGAACTGTACAACAGAAAATGCAAATGCTATTTATGGTCTCCTCAAAACAATAAGAAAAATAAACTGAGCCAATATGGCATGTTTGTTAATACACATGTTAATCTGATCTCTGGTCCAGAATTCAGACGGCTACCTGAGGACACTCTTCATGTGAGTAAAAACCTGCTCACACAGACATGTAGAGCCAAGTACTGTCAATAAGGCCTCTGCAATGTTCTGAAGACAGTTAAACTTGTCAGGTAGTGATGTCCAGCAGGTGAAAATGCAGCTCCATGAACACGCACAGCTGTGGATTCCAGCTGCTTCGATGTTGCATTAACTGGTATGAACTCAGCCAGTTAATGTGAGACAAATCCAGCTGCTCATTAAAGCTTTCTGGTTTGATCAGAAAATAAACATTGGTCCATACGCCTGAAAGTCCTGAAAACACATTGTGAATTCTGTCTCGAGTCTACGGATGTATCCGTGTATTTCCACGGTGCTGATTGCTGTGCTGAGCAGAAAGCTCCTGAAGCATTTGAAGAGTCGGAAAGCTAACAACGTCCCTCTCACCAGTAGGTTAAATTATTTTTAGCCAATTACAAGTTGAATCTGGTAGTTGGGGTTGTTAGCTAAGATACCGTCATTAAGAAACTGCACAACTAATGTGTCTATGCGAGCTGATTTGCAATGTGCACTGCTGGTGTGGCCATGTTTATTTATTTATTTTTTAATGCACCTTCTCAGATTAATTCACTGCGTGTCGTGCCCAGGGCTGGACTGGGACAAAAAAATCTGCATTTTGACTGGAGACCGGCCCACCAGGTATTAAAGCCATAAAGCCTTTGAATGAAAACAAATGCTGTTGTGACAGTGATGTACAGTCTTGTTGGTATATGTATGATTTCTATACATTTTACATCAGATAAAAACTTTGGTTGTAAGCTTCAGATAATTATTTAATAACAGCCAGACATTTTAAATGAGAATAAGGAAGAAAAGTATATCTTTGTGCCCCCCTTTCCCTGTTAATGCCCTACCTGGCCCCCTGGCAAAACTTTGCTAGACCCGCCCCTACACAGTTACTCGCTGTCAGCTACGTAGAAAAAGGATCCTGGTGTTATTTGTCTGCCAGAAACAGTTCATAACTTCCCCTCAACTCATTCATGTCACCTAAAAGGTAAACCTGTTTCTCCATCACCTGTTCAGCTCTGATGATTCAGTAAGGACATCTCCTGGTTTCATCTTCATGTTTCCCTCTCACCACATATCCAAACCGACATCATGACCAGCAGTTTTACAGCTGTGGCTCCAGCAAACATCAGCTGATACTAGAAATTAATATTAAATCAATTCTAACAACAGCTGATCGAGCTTAAACGTGCTGCTGTTGTTTAGCGCAACATCTGCTGGTTTCCGCTTTCTGGCGCAAAGTGGGCGATAAACAAACAAGAGAGAACAGCCGATCAGCTGATCATTGATCAGTTTCATGATTGAAGTAGGAACAGGAGAGAGAGGGGAGAGAATGAGAGAAGAAGAGGCAGCTGTGCAGCGTAACTGTGATTTGCACAGAAGTCCAATAACAAAACACCACTCGGGTTCAGATCGGAGGGCCGTGACTGGGAGGAACGGCCAGTCACGGAGGAACCTTGTTGTGGTGTTGAGTGGATTGTTTCAGTAAGATTAAAATAACTTTGGATTTCTCTCTTTTCAGCAGTCCAACCATCTGAGCTTCTCACCTTGTGATTGAACAGAGAAAACATGAATCAGGTGCTGACAGTGTTTTTGTGAACATTAATTCCATTTTCATCCTTAGTAAATATCCTCCTTAGTCTTCTTTATAGACAAGGGTAAGTTTAAATGTACACTTTACTTTTTCCTCAGAGAATTGGGTGTAAATTTACTTCTATTTTTTTAATTTAAGGTAATTAACACTGAAGTAATAGTCCTTTGCGTAGGTCTGTTGTCTGCTGGCTTTAAAATTTCACGAAGAAATTGCCTTCATAAACCTAAACATGAGAAAACCAAGACTAGAGACACATTACATCCATGGACCATGAGGTGAGAATAACAGATGACCGGACAGAGGTTAAACTAGCCTAAAACGCAACTAAATCCTGACTAATATGAGCAACACAAGAACTTAACATATTTCCAATATAAGAAATCAAACATTCAGAATAAACTCAAAGTGCTGGGTCACATAGCTGGGCCCTGACAATAGTCTGCTGTGTGCCTTTCTCCTTCTTTCCTCAGTTTCCCTGTCTCCTGTTTGCCTCGTCCTCTCTGTTTCAGCTGATGTTTATCTTATTATTGCTTCGGGCCTCTGGGCTTGTGTGATCAACAGGTTATTTCTACTGCACTGCACTATCTACACTGAGCTATACTGTGGGGAAAAAAACCCAAAAACCCAAACTGCCCTACATATCTGCTTCATTTCTTTAAAGGAATGGCCATGTATGCTTTGCTGTCACCATAGTCTGTATCATTTTCCATAAGGTGCATTTACTAATATCAGCTTTTAGGCCTGAAAGGCCTGCGTACATAATTCAAGGGCTACATTTCAGAGCAGTAATCCCTACAGTTGTAGGGAAACATTTGTCCAACAATGTGGACTGTGCACAAAAGACTCACATAGCAACATGATTCAGCCATTGGTGTTTGACTCCACATTTTGAAACCCCAGCATTAGCATTTTGGCTGTAGCCATGTTGGTGTTTAGACAGTGATATCAGTCAGTGCTGGCAAGCTTGATGATCAATACGGTGGCCCTGAGAGGCCAAACGGACTGCAACTTCAGAAAACACTTGCAAAAAGAAAAATGCTGCAAAAAGAAAAACGCTGCAAAAGCACACAAAGCACAACGGAAATAGGAAAAAAGACAACGGAAATGTTTCTGGGGAGACAATAACCGGATGGACCAGTTGCACGAACCAAAACATGCTAACAAGAGCACTGGGACTGGGAGACACTTCAAAGAAGTGGAGCGGCCAAAGAGTAAACTTTCAAAAGTAAGTTCTAACAGTGGCGTGTCCAGCGGGGTGGCCTGGGGGTACACAGGCCACCCCCCCCAACCAGACTGGCCACCCCAGGTGCCACACCAAAGGCAAAACAATAAAATTCAATCAAATATCAAATGTCCGATTATGTTTTCACGGTGAAGCTCAGATATCCGAGTGTAAGTGAATGCAGCATCTGCTTCTGCGCTATGCAGTGTTGCCAACTTAGCGACTTTGTCGCTATATTTAGCGAGTTTTCAGACCCCTTAGCGACTTTTTCTCTAAAAAAAGTCGCTAAAAAAAGACGTGAAAGCGCATATCGCTTTTACTCTCAACCAGCAGCGGGTGCTGTAACGCAGTCAGTTCTTCTTTTACTCTTTTACTCTTATGCTGTTTTGTGGATCACAAGGTTTAAAACTACTTATAAACACACACGCACACAAAGTAACTCCACCAGAGTGCCTATTTCGGGTCACTTTTGCCGGTCCAAGCCCGGGTAAAGGAGCAGGGTTGGAATTGTGACATTAAAAAAAACAACAATTGCTAAAAGAAATTTAATTTGTAGTTCTAAATAAACTCTAAATGCATTTAGGACGTTTTTTACTCACTTTATGTCTCTTTCACGATGTTATTTCTCTCTCCAACAACAGAGGTTATAGTTACATTAGCATGACCAATTATGCAAATTAGGTGATGATGTCATTTAGCGACTTCTAGCGACTTTTAGGACAACCAATAGCGATTTTCCTTACTGAGGAGTTTGCAACACTGGCTATGTGCATCACGTTAGCAAAGGTAGGCGAGCCAAGCACGAAAGACGGCACTCAGGAAACAATTTTTCGGTGAAAGAAAATGAGGACAGAATAAATGTCCCGGTAAGTAATATTAAGTTTGTTGAGTTTAGTAAACTTCGGTGAAATTAGAATACCAAAGAAAAAATAACACTTAAAGAATTATTGCATCCGTTGAATATTTCAGACAGTATGCTACTGAGGGCAGCTAACATAAGAATTATGAGTTATAAGATATAATCTAAGTCGTAACATTGCTGTATGGAGATATAAACCAAGTTTAGGTGGAGTTTATTTTAGTTGTGCTGACTTTTTACCCTCAGTTGCAATAACTCGTACTGCGTTCTAGCCAGCTTGACGGAGTTTTTATACAGCTGGGTGGGTGCTATGATGTTACTGATAGTGAACTTTATTTTATTCATAAGGTTAGTTACTAGAGTTGCCAACAGCTCCTTAAAAAAATGGAATGGTCCCTCATTCAGAGAAAATAATACAAGTTTCGTATTGAGCTGAGAAAGAACAAGTTTGTCCCGTACTTTCGCTATAATGAAAAAAAGACACAAAGCTGGAGTTATTCTGTCGTTACGCTGCACAGCTGCCTCTTCTTCTCTCATTCTCTCCCCTGCCTCTCCTGTTGCTACTTCAGTCATGAAACTGATCAATGATCAGCTGATCGGCTCTCTTGTTTGTTTATCGCCCACTTTGCGCCAGAAAGCGGAAACCAGCAGATGTTGTGCTAAACAACAGCAGCACGTTTAAGCTAGATCAGCTGTTGTTAGAATTGATTTACTATTACTTTCTAGTATCAGCTGATGTTTGCTGGAGCCACAGCTGTAAAACTGCTGGTCATGATATCGGTTTGGATATGTGGTGAGAGGGAAACATGAAGATGAAACCAGGAGATGTCCTTACTGAATCATCAGAGCTGAACAGGTGATGGAGAAACAGGTTTACCTTTTAGGTGACATGAATGAGTTGAAGGGAAGTTATGAACTGTTTCTGGCAGACAAATAACACCAGGATCCTTTTTCTACGTAGCTGACAGCTGGTAACTGTGCAGGGGCGGATCTAGCAAAGTTTTGCCAGGGGGCCAGGTAGGGCATTAACAGGGAAAGGGGGGCACAAAGATATACTTTTCTTCCTTATTCTCATTTAAAATGTCTGGCTGTTATTAAATAATTATCTGAAGCTTACAACCAAAGTTTTTATCTGATGTAAAATGTATAGAAATCATACATATACCAACAAGACTGTACATCACTGTCACAACAGCATTTGTTTTCATTCAAAGGCTTTATGGCTTTAATACCTGGTGGGCCGGTCTCCAGTCAAAATGCCCGATTTTCTGTCCCAGTCCAGCCCTGCAGATTAATACTGGCAGTGTCACCATGCCAGCTGACTGTATTTCATCATCAGCCAGTGTTGTTCTTAAACAATATTACCAAAGTTTACCATAAGGCAGCATATACAGTGGGGCAAAAAAGTATTTAGTCAGCCACCGATTGTGCAAGTTCCCCCACTTAAAATGATGACAGAGGTCAGTAATTTGCACCAGAGGTACACTTCAACTGTGAGAGACAGAATGCGCTTTACTAACATCCTCCCCTCACCAACCACCTCCACAGACTCCAGAGGACATCCCAGCACGGAGCTAGACCTCCGCACCAGTTTGTCAATCCTGCTCCTGTCCCTGTCTGTGCATCCATGGTGTTCTTGGGATGCAACTCAGTATTCTTCTTCCTCCAAACACGACGAGTTGAGTTTATACCAAAAAGTTCTACTTTGGTTTCATCTGACCACATGACATTCTCCCAATCCTCTGCTGTATCATCCATGTGCTCTCTGGCAAACTTCAGACGGGCCTGGACATGCACTGGCTTCAGCAGCGGAACACGTCTGGCACTGCGGGATTTGATTCCCTGCCGTTGTAGTGTGTTACTGATGGTGACCTTTGTTACTTTGGTCCCAGCTCTCTGCAGGTCATTCACCAGGTCCCCCCGTGTGGTTCTGGGATCTTTGCTCACCGTTCTCATGATCATTTTGACCCCACGGGATGAGATCTTGCGTGGAGCCCCAGATCGAGGGAGATTATCAGTGGTCTTGTATGTCTTCCATTTTCTGATGATTGCTCCCACAGTTGATTTTTTCACACCAAGCTGCTTGCCTATTGTAGATTCACTCTTCCCAGTCTGGTGCAGGTCTACAATACTTTTCCTGGTGTCCTTCGAAAGCTCTTTGGTCTTGGCCATGGCGGAGTTTGGAGTCTGACTGTTTGAGGCTGTGGACAGGTGTCTTTTATACAGATGATGAGTTCAAACAGGTGCCATTCATACAGGTAACGAGTGGGGGACAGAAAAGCTTCTTACAGAAGATGTTACAGGTCTGTGAGAGCCAGAGATTTTCCTTGTTTGAGGTGACCAAATACTTATTTTCCACCCTGATTTACGAATAAATTCTTTACAAATCCTACCATGTGGATTCATGGATTTTTTTTTTTTTCACATTCTGTCTCTCACAGTTGAAGTGTACCTCTGGTGCAAATTACTGACCTCTGTCATCATTTTAAGTGGGGGAACTTGCACAATCGGTGGCTGACTAAATACTTTTTTGCCCCATTGTAAAGTATTTACTTGCTTTCAGGTTTTATTCAAATGTTAGTCTTTTCAGTTGTTTCCCCACTTTTTTCCTGTTTCAAAATCAAACACCAGTTTGTGAGAAGATTATCTTCTTTTTTTTAATAGGCAGATAAATTTTTACATTGGAATTGGCTAATTTGTCTCTCTCAAATTATGAATTAAAATACATTAAACATCCCCACAAGCTCACAGTCTGTCATTTGTGCTCTTCAGGAGGTCATTCCATCTTGGGTGTTTGTTGAACTTTATTACTAAGACTAATCATCACAATATAAGAAACATGGTTATACATTGGTCATAAATTACTGGAAAAATTATACTCCATTTATACGTTTTAAACAAAAATGTTTGAAAACTGTAAACTTTGTGACAACTTAAATGTTTGGCTGATGTTGCTGCTGTAAACAAAAGACACTCATTACTTACACTAAAACTTCTTTTGTTGATCTGTTCCAGTTTTACAGCTGTGGCTGCACTTGTAGGAAACACCCTCCTTCAAAACTGATAAAGATGGTTTGGTCCAAAAGGAAGATGCGTCTGGTCATCATTATACAAACAGCTGTCAAACGGTAAAGCTCTGCAAGTCAAAGAAGCTACATTTATGAGGCCCAATATTATGCAAAATAAGCCTCAAATGTTTCAGAACTTTCTATTTAACAGACTTCAAAGAAGTGAACACAATATCCAGAATGTATGCAACAAAACATAAAGCAAAAAAAACAAATGAAACTCATTTTAGCTCAACTTAGCAGTGACCAAGAATTTTATTTGGCTTAAATTCTCCTACAGTGAATACTTCTGACAATTTTTATCTCCTCCTGCTGTTTATTCCAGGATCCTTTTTCTTTTTCTGTGAATATGACAACAGATGTTTGTAAAATTATGAGAGTGAATGGCACTATAGTTTTTTATACATGTACAAAGAGAAATAACACAAGGAGGGTAATGGCTGTTGGGGAGATCGTGGCTCAAGAGTTGGCAGTTCGTCTTGTAATCGGAAGGTTGCTGGTTCGAGCCCCGGCTCTGACAGTCTTGGTTGTTGTGTCCTTGGGCAAGACGCTTCACCCGTTGCCTACTGGTGGTGGTCAGAGGGCCCGGTGGCGCCAGTGTCCGGCAGCCTCGCCTCTGTCAGTGCGCCCCAGGGTGGCTGTGGCTACCATGTAGCTGCCATCGTGAATGTGTGGATGACTGAATGTAGAGTAAAGCGCTATACAAATACAGGCCATTTACCATTTAATAACTGAATACATAAAATAGTGAAGTACACAGCCTCCACAGCAAATAAAGTATAAGGCATAGTTGGTATGCAGCGCTCAACTTTTATAGGCATTTGTCAGGTCCATTCATAAAGAGCACATCACATCATCGCAGTAAGTAAAGTGTTTCTTCGCTGGAGCTAGACTGAAATGATAAATTATGACCTGGTCATGGTCCCCTGTCCTCCTGCTATCTCTATTCTCCTCTTCCCAGTCTAAGTCCGTGTATGTGTATGAGTGTATGGCTCAGTACGTACTCTGCTTATTTCCTCTCAGAGTGGGCGTGGCTTCCTGAGACTGGTGCACCTGTTTCACATTAACACTTTAACTCTAATGTGCACTCTTAGAAATAAATGCCAGCATATTTAACTGGAATGAAAATGTTTACCATTCTGTGCAATAAATCATGTTAATGACTAACAATCGTCTTTTGACCTTTTTACAACAGTCATGTGTTCTGTGTTCATGATAGATTTTAAATGACTGTTTTCTAATGTTTCTGCTGTAGTTCTCATAGGGATCGTTTTCCTGGGAAGACTATGGATAATGGAATGCCCAGTTTCGAGTTGATGACCACTCGTGTCATGTGGACACACAGGGTGAACCCTGCGTTAACTTAACAAGTCGATGCGACCAGTTATCCTGACTGCCACGTTAGGGTAAGCAAATCCAGATACCAGATACCCTTATACTACAAAGTAAGTCTGTGTTTGCAGCTGAGAAGATCTGGAGAAGTTTGCTTACCGTTTGACCTGTAGACAACTCAAGGCAAGTAACCCTAAGACAGTGAAGATAAAGAGAACAACTGAGCTAAACATTAAAGGTCAACATTTACATGTGTCTAAAAGGGTATTTCAGAATTTTTAGCCGAGACAGCACATTACATTTCTCTTTATCAGTCATGTGAACGTTGAACTCCAGCTGAGTTAAACTGGACTGAACTACATCAAAGCCAAAACGGAGAAGTGTAACAGAGGAAGTATAATAGATAACTGTCATCTGCATAAAAACAACAAAGCATTTAATAAATTATAACAAAGATTATTTATAAATATGATGATGAGCAAGAGTCCTAAAAAAGCAACACAGTAATTTAGCAGTCCATTACCTTATGTAATTTAAATCTAATTTACTACTTGAACCAAGGCAGTTATTGAGTTGTGTTGTTTTTAAACCCTGAGTGGTGTTGGGGGAAAAATCTGTATTTTTGTCATCAATAAAAAATTTACAATACTTTCACTTTCTTACTGAATTCAGAAACAAAACAGAAGAGAACAGAAATACTGCGAACCAGAAGAAACCGAAAAAGAAAGAATAAGAAAGGAAGGAACAGGAAACATGGTAGAATACAATTACTAATAATAAACATAAACAAATAAAAAATAACAATAAACAAACAAACATATAAGCCACAAAATGTAAGCAATTACATTTAAATACAAATAAAATATTTATTGTGTACAGTAAGTATCTGAGGGGAGAAAGTATCCAGAACTTCATTGTTGTTTCTTCAAATGTAACAAATACATAATGCCACACTGTTAAACGTCTGTCATAAGAACAAAACACAAATATTTTAGAAATCTGTCAAAAACATCTTTGAAAGAACAAATTACTAAATTTACTGAACTGAAATTATATTTTTATTCACAAATTGAAGGCAACACACTGGCCTTTACTGAGAAGTCAGAAATTAATCATTCAACATTCAACAAGTAAAGCAATATTTTCTGGTCAGAAATGAAAGTAATCGAATGTAATTTAATATCTCAATCAAAAAATGATAATGTGCTAAAAATGTTTTTTGCCGATTATTACATTTGAAAATTCATAGATTGGTAAATGATAATAATAATAATAATTTTAAATTGTTCCAGGAAAAAAACTGAAAACTGAGGTGCGTTTCCGTTCTTTGTTTAAAGCATCTCCTGTCTACTCTGTTGCACTAAATCTGCAAACCTTAACAAAAGACGCTCACGTCTACCAATTAAAAGCACATTAGCCTAATCACCCAGTACAAAAAGAAAGAACCATCCATTATTGCTCACTTTGTAAATTTTATCGGTGCATTTCACCAGAGAGATGGCTCCGCTCCACTGCAAGGGCACCCGAAAGTCATTAACATTAATGGAGATGGTTGGAAATGTGTTGACAAATCAAATGAGGTGTGCAATTACCAGCAACCAATCCTTTTTTTTGATATGTGGTTTATAAAAAGTGTCTGCATGTATCAGGACATGAAATTACTGGATGCGAATTGCACTGTTTCTTCATCATTTAATCAGTGTGCTTGACACCTGTGATGCCTTAATATGCAGAGTGCCCACTGTATGTGTTGGTCATTCTGGCCACACACAGCTACACAATCGGGAGATCCTTTTAATATTTGTAATAAAACTTGATTGTCATCTCCCTCTTGGCAAGAAGTGTAGCATAATTTACTTTTTAATATGTCACGGTTTATGTCCAACTTGGCTCATCTTGGATTCCATTCAGGTCTTTTAATCTAATGTTATCTGATGTACGGTCGCAGTTTTTTAAACTGAAATTGTGTCGTGTATTAAATATACATGGATATAATCTAAATAAACAATTCTTTCTTCAGGAGAATGTTGTGACTTTGCTCTTTTATCAAAACAGAAAGGTTAACAGTATAACCACTGATTGCCACCCGATCAACACCTGTTAAGAGCAATGCAAATTTGTGAAACAAAAATGAGCAAACCCACTGTGAAAGTGGGAGGAGGTGAGTGTTTTGGACTTGTGAGGGAACTCCTCTTAAACTGTCGCAGACTACGTGTGATCCTCGACCTCTAGTGCCTAATATACTGAACATTATTTACCATCAAATTCTGAGCCTTCCATGGGTGAAGATATTCTTACTGTGCCACATGTGTAAATGTGCACATGTGAATTTATACTTTGCTTTGATGCAGGCTGTGAAAGTCTGACACACTAACAAAGTCACTGTAATAGTCATCAAACATGGTGTGCATGTCTCTGATATAGAGGTGAAATAAAGGAATGACATGGAAATCACACTGCTGAGAAAAGACCTGTAGAGATGTTTTACTTACATACTGATCTATGTTTTGAATTGTGATCACCATTTTTAGAAGTATCCAAATTCATGGGCTGCATCCTCAGTCAGGTTGACCGGAAGTAAACGGCTGTGAAATTGGACGGTCTAGCCTTCAGATTTGCGTCATCGCTTTCTCGATGGAGTTAAATAAACTTGGCCGTCTGCTCCTTGCTATCTAAAATATAACAGGACACTGGAGTTATATCTCGACCACCTCACATTTCTGTTTAATCAGTTTTCTGTTTGATGTTTACTCAGCTGTGTAAAAACTAATCTCTTGCTAATCTTACTAAACTAATCTAATAACTTTGATCTCAGCCAAACTGATTTACTCAGGAACAAATAAAACACTGAAAAAGGACAAACAATAACATTTTTAGGTTGTCTAAGTGACTTATATATTACGTTTAACCTGAGTAGTAAAAGTTGGCGGAGATCTGAAAAGGATGTGCCAGGAGTTTGCCATTCTCAGCGGCTCTAGTCACCCTCGAGCTCCCGGCTAGCTATCGAGCTGGTGGGTAACAGACGTCTCCAATAACGTTGGACGTCTTGATAAACCGAGCAGATATTTGAAGTTTACACACCTACTTTCTTGCCTGAAAATATGTTAAAAGTTTATTTTGTGACCCAGAAAGATTAATAAGAGTAATATTAAAACTTAGTAGCGGCCGCCATTGTTGAAAACTGGAATTGGCTGGGCTGTGCTATGAATTCTGGGATATGGTGGGCCACGAAGGACACACCTGACCCATACTTCAAATTCGGGGAAAAGGAGGACACATTTGTCGGCTGCATTCAGCAGAGAGTCTTCAAATTTGGCCAGCCTTCGGCGCATCGCTATGACTTAATAGGCCTACAAATGCGTCCTCAGGAGGATGCAGCCCATGAATTTGGACACGACCATTATTCATGGTGTCTGACATCCAGTCTTGGGTGTAACGCGTTACTTAGTAATGCTGTAATTAAATTACTTTTCCACTGAAAAAGTAGAGTTACTGATTACTGTTCAGTTTTAGGTATTTTAATTACAGTTACTTACAATGTACTTGCGTTACATTGTAAAATAATTAAACTCGCTGAATATCATTATTTAATTTCAATAATTTATTTTCTAAAGGTAAAAGTAAACTCTGCCGCTTTAACATCGCTGTAGTGCAGCTGCACGTCATTTCGCGCCAGTTTGCTGCACAGTCATATTCTAAAGCGGAAGCTGTCGGACTCTGTTGAAGCGAGTGGCTGTTTTATGAAATGGACATATTCCCGTCTCTTCACTTTTCTGAAACAAGCAGACAAGAACATTACAGCAATATGTAAAAACTATCGGCTGCTGTTAATAGCACAAGTAATCTACTGAAGCGCCTGACACGAGAGCATAGACGAACACTTCTAAGTGATCCTTGTTCATCATCCATGGATAACACCACAGCAACTCCTGCTAAGTAGCAAAAACTGATTTTACTTCAGCAGCACAGAAAGTGTCTGAAGGTGAGCTTAAAAAATGATTGCAGACTACATTGTGGAAGAGATGCCACTACTGCGTACTGTAGAGTCTTCGTCTTTAAAAAAATATTTATTATTTAAAGAGTTTAATTTCTATTGTTTGTCCACTCAAGGTTTATAGGGATTTTAAGAAGTTATTGAGTAATTAAGTTACTTTTCAGACACAGTAATTAGATAAGTATTTTAAATACAATATTGATTAAGTAATTAGTAATTAATTACTTTTTTAAAGTAACTTACCCACCATTGCTGACATCTAATGGCTGTATGATTGATGCTTACACAAATAGCATTAAAGCTCTGATCTTATGTAAATACCTGTTGTATCTTATTTGCCTGTTGTTCCCATTAACTGTTTTTACACACACATATAACAGCTTACAAAAGCAAAGAACGACTGAGTCAGATGGAAGATGTATATGCACACAGTGTGTATCTGTGTCACTACAAAGTTAGACAATAACAATATCATCGGCAGACAGAGAAACACTTAGCCAAGCTGAAACCTGCACAAGAACGCTTACAGGAACTCGACCCTGTGAAGAAACTGAATACTCTCACCTCCCTGACAAGAACAACAAAGACTTACCTGAAATGTGACCTGAGGCTCAGTCAGTGCACACTCACCTGTCTAACTGGGCTTTGTCTTATGGAAGAATAAGTCTTGAAATCCTTTGCTTGATCAAGAGCAGAACACATTTCTTGAATAGTTACTGTAGCTGCAGGTGTAACTGCCCTGAAACTGGTCACCAAAGATCATTGGACTTTGGCTAAAGACAGGAGTCGCAGGGAAAACTGTGACACAAACATACAGATGATCCCAGCCACTAACCAGAACAGCACTGCTGTTGTAACACTGTTACAGTCTGATTAATATTCAACTCTACACTGGTCGAAGTAAGAACACAAATGTTTAGCTCAGCTGAGTCTTTTTCACTTTTCTTTGTTCCTTTGCTTTTATTAACTTGGGCCTTTATTCATCATTGGAAAGTCTTATTCCTATAACCATGGTGACAATCTGGGTAAACACGATAACAATACTTTTTAAATCACCTGGGATGTGTGTCTGCTTTACTTAAAAGTATTTGGTAATAAACAAGGCAGAGCGCTAACAAACCACTGGAAGAAATGCACAGAATATAGATGATATGAGCACTGTAAGGTAAATGTAAGGGCTCTGATCCAGGGTTCAAAATGAAAAGAACATCTCTGAGCTTCTTTACTGAGCCAAGCACAGATTCTGACAGACTGACCCCCGCGGTCTTTCACTACTCAGGTTAAACATACTACTCGCTACTCAGATAACTTAAAAATGTAATTGTTTGACTTTTTTCAGTGTTTTATTTGTTTTTGAGTAAATCGGTTTGGCTGAGATCAAAGTTATTAGATTAGATTAAATAAAACTTTATTAATCCCTCGGGAGGGTTCCTCCGGGGTTTTCACAAAGCTGCATAAACGTCAAACAGAAAGTGATTAAACAGAAGTGTGAGACGGTTGAGAATTTACACCAGTGTCCTGTTATATTTTAGATAGCGAGGAGCAGAGTTTATTAGCTGAGTTTATTAAACTCCACCGAGACAGCAGTGACGCAAATCTGAAGACTAGACCGTCCCATTTTACAGCCTCACACTTCCGGCCTTCTCGGTCTTCCAAGGACCCGGCCCACGTAGACCGCGAAGGCCGGTTCAATTCAATTCAATTCAATTCAATTCAATTTTATTTATATAGCGCCAAATCACAACATAAGTCGCCTCAAGGCGCTTCATAGATACAGAGAAAAACCCAACAATCATATGACCCCCTATGAGCAAGCACTTTGGCAACAGTGGGAAGGAAAAACTCCCTTTTAACAGGAAGAAACCTCCAGCAGAACCAGGCTCAGGGAGGGGCGGCCATCTGCTGCGACCGGTTGGGGTGAGAGAAGGAAGACAGGATAAAAGACATGCTGTGGAAGAGAGACAGAGATTAATAACAGATATGATTCAATGCAGAGAGGTCTGTTAATACATAGTGAGTGAGAAAGGTGACTGGAAAGGAAACACTCAATGCATCATGGGAATCCCCCGGCAGCCTATGTCTATTGCAGCATAACTAAGGGAGGATTCAGGGTCACCTGGTCCAGCCCTAACTATATGCTTTAGCAAAAAGGAAAGTTTTAAGCCCAATCTTAAAAGTAGAGATAGTGTCTGTCTCCCGAATCCAAACTGGAAGCTGGTTCCACAGAAGAGGGGCCTGAAAACTGAAGGCTCTCCCTCCCATTCTACTTTTAAATACTCTAGGAACAACAAGTAGGCCTGCAGAGCGAGAGCGAAGTGCTCTAATAGGGTGATATGGTACTACAAGGTCATTAAGATAAGATGGGGCCTGATTATTTAAGACCTTGTATGTGAGGAGCAGGATTTTGAATTCAATTCTGGATTTAACAGGAAGCCAAAACAGGAGAAATATGCTCTCTCTTTCTAGTCCCTGTCAGTACTCTTGCTGCAGCATTTTGGATTAGCTGAAGGCTTTTCAGGGAGTTTTTTGGACATCCTGATAATAATGAATTACAGTAGTCCAGCCTGGAAGTAATAAATGCATGAACTAGTTTTTCAGCGTCACTCCTCCGAAGGATGCGGCCTAGACTTTGGGACAGAGCTTATGTGTTTTCCTCTGTCTGTTGTTGTGTTGTACATGCTCTTTGCTGTGTGTTTCTCTTGTGGTCCTGTCTAATTCCTAGCTCTCAGTTCCAGGTCTGTCTTCTTGTTGTCTAGGTTGAGTTTGCAGTTTCCCAGTGTTTCAGTTGTGAGTTTCCATGTTCATGGTTTTGGTTTGTTTTTTGTGAGTTGATTTTATGGAGGACTTTGCAGCAATGAAACTGCTGTTTTCAGTTATAGTCATGTGTTGTGAGTCCTGCATTTGGGTCCTACATCCTGCCTGCCACAGCGCAAACAGAGACACAGTGGTAGAAGTATCACTCTGAGAGGAAACACACAAAGATTGGAAACTGCATTTGTAGAGAAAATTGCCAAACATTTAAGAGAATTTTATAATTTCACTGAATATTTTGTACATGCAGTTTTTCTGTCCTGTTAAACATTAAAATGAAATTGAATTGTTAAGTACTTCCAAGTAAGTGCCCTGGTGTGTTATGTAACAGGACCGGTTTCTAGAAGAACTATGGAAGGGGACATCTGTTTGAATTTAAGTTGATGATGTTCTTTAGTAACCGTAGTCAAATTCCATTTTATAGGTATACTGACCACGAGTTGGAAAGCCGCCATGATGGCTCATGTAATGTACTCTACATACTACAGACTGTTGATGGTTGAATCCACAGAGCTGGTGTCCCATAAACCCCAGAACAGCGGCCGGTCCACAAAGAAAGCAAATCTCCTGGAGCTCACAACAGAAATGATGATTTGTAAAGTGAGTCATTTCTTCATGCTGCACTGCTACACCAGATCTTGGAGATCATCCACCTGCCCACTTTAACCCCTAAATGGGACAAAGGTTAACCTTGCACCTCTCCTTACATTTTCTGCAGTTCATATGTGAAAACTGCGTTTAGAATGAAAACAACACCTTTAAAGATTTAAAGTTTCTGAAAACAGTTCTATTAAAAAGTTTTATTGAAAAAAGTCATACTTCAAAAACCATGTTCTATAAAAATCTTATGCATTGTAACTTTTGATTCAGTTATATTCAAGTAATAGAAAATTTTTCATCTTTGTGTCTCTGTATTCTTCTTTTAGAGAAATCTGAAAATTTGTGATTGTAGCTTAGCATGCAAGATATGAATGAGTATTCATGATGACAAATGTTTGGTCAACAGTAAGAAACATTTGCACTGTCCATTGTAAAAATGTATATATTCATAAACACCTGCTTCACACAGAGTGCCCTCTGCTGCTGAGAAGCTGAAGTGATACTGTGTGGTAAATTGTGACTGCTTGGGGAGTGAACTATTTGGGACAAGGGCCCTCCAGAAGTCCTGGCATGCTTTAACCTACCTCGGCGCTTTGCAACATGCTGATGATGCACTGCCCATCAGCAAATAAGCCCTAAAGAAGGCCACTCTAAAAAGTAATTCAGAGGCTTAGTAAATATCACTATAAATATAAGTTAGATGAGCCTGATAAAATCTATGAATATCCTTTTAGTAATTATTTGAGTTTGATAAATTGAAATAAATGTCTAAAATGTTAACGTATGTGTTTGTGTTAAATTAAGGTATTTATTTACATTTATCTCAGACAAGAAATTCAGTATGTGGTTCACAGAATACCTTCTTTGCATGTACTTAATATTTTTGTTTAAATTTGAATCAAAATATGTGAGAAATAGGTATCTATACTGATCAGTATCTCGTACTAAAATCATTAATTATTCAAATCAATATTATTTACTACAACTGAAAAGTGTAAGTAAAACACGATAACGTAAAGTAATTGAGTACCATGAGCCTTTTGCATTGTTTTGTTCATTTTGTTTTTCAAATACTCTGAGCGTTTGTGTTTGCTCTCCTGGTTTGACATTTATCCTTCAAGTATGTGAGGCTTTGAGCTAAAAGGGAAAAGGCTCTTGTCTTTTTAGTGCTTCTTTATTGCGAGTTATTGCCATGTTTATGAAAATTAAATTTTCATTTGGAAAAATGTTAACATGTGGTCATTTTTCATACATGTTGTTAGGTTTTGTATTGTTGATTGTCATTTATGCTTAGAAATATTTAACCATATATGCTTAGAGGTGTATAATCAATTGTGTAGTGATAGGACTGTGATCTTTAGCAGGCTGCAAAGGCTTGGTGTGTATTCCACACTGGAATGCACACCTACATCCTAGGAGCATGGAGAGGTCGTACCATGTTTTATTGTTTTATGGTAGGATTAACGTAGCTACGTCTGTTCTAGTCTAAGTGCTTTTTGTTTAGATGAACTGTTGGATTTTCCAGACCAGCAGGTTAAGGAAGTCACACACACACACACACACACACACACACAGGCAAGGTACTCTTTGTTTGTATGTAGACGTCATATGTTAATGAACCTATGCATATTCATGTAACCTCAATAAAAGAACAGTGTTACGGGAGAACGAACGAGAGCAACTGGGGTCAAGCGAAGGAACGGCGCCTGTCCGGTCTCTCCCGTGCACGAGAAACATGAAGAACTTTGCCTACTTGTGTCTTCTTTTGCAGTGTAATTATATTGTCTTCAACGTTCCAGCGGATGGGTTCAAGCTACAAACCTATCACATGTATTATGAAACACACAACTACATATTAGTTTGTTTGGTTTTGTAGACTTAAACTACCAGTGAAATACAATAACATTCATGTTTGAATGTTAGGGGGCGATCGTGGCTCAAGAGTTGGCAGTTTGTCTTGTAATCGGAAGGTTGCTGTTTCAAGCCCCGGCACCAACAGTCTTGGTTGCTACTGGTTGCCTACTGGTGGTGGTCAGAGGGCCAGTCAGTGCGCCCCAGGGTGGCTGTGACTGCAATGTAGCTGCCATCACCAGTGTGTGGATGACTGAATGTAGTGTAAAGTGCTTTGGGGTCCATAGGGACTAAGTAAAGCACTATACAAATACAGGCCATTTACCATATTTAATATTAAGTACAATTTTGATTATATTGCATTCAGTTTACAATATTAAGAAAATGGAACAAAATTTTGGATTAACTGACCATCTACAGGGTGGGCCATTTATATGGATACACCGTAATAAAATGGGAATGGTTGGTAATATTAAAGTCCTGTTTGTGGCACATTAGTATATGTGAGGGGGCAAACTCCTCAAGATGGGTGGTGACCATGGTGGCCATTTAGAAGTCGGCCATCCTGATTACAACTTTTGTTTTTTCAATAGGAAGAGGGCCATGTGACACATTAAACTTATTGGTAATGTCACAAGAAAAACAATGGTGTGCTTGGTTTCAAAGGTAACTTTATTCTTTCATGAGTTATTTACACATTTCTGACCACTTATAAAATGTGTTCAATGTGCTGCCCATTGTGTTGGATTGTCAATGCAACCCTCTTCTCCCACTCTTCACACACTGATAGCAACACCGCAGGAGAAATGCCAGCACAGGCATCCAGTATCTGTAGTTTCAGGTGCTGCACGTCTCATATCTTCACACCATAGACAATTGCCTTCTAAGGGGGTCAGATCGGGAGAACTTGGGGGCCATTCAACTGGCCCACGATGACCAATCCACTTTCCAGGAGACTGCTACCAATAAGTTTGATGTGTCACATGGCCCTCTTCCTATTGAAAAAACAAAGGTTGTATCCAAGATGGCCGACTTCTAAATGGCCACCATGGTCACCACCCATCTTGAGGAGTTTGCCCCCTCACATATACTAATGTGCCACAAACAGGACTTTAATATCACCAACCATTCCCACACTGTAATCCCTAACAGTTGTTCTAGCTCATAACTAATAAGCTCATAACACTCAAATGTCGTTTTGTAGTTGAGCAAACTATAAAGTATTGAGCTCTGTTGGCTTTTATGCAGCTTTAATTGAATAGGGCTCAATATTTTTTAGCTAAATTTTTTGGAACGCTCAAAAAGTTTAAGAAGCATATATTAGTGACGTTCTGGTGGGTGGAGTCTTGTCGCTCCCTCAGGAAAGCTTAGTCAGCCATCTTGAATTTACCTTGATACGGGGAAGTTTTGGCCAGCCCGTGTGGATTAAGAGTCCCCAACTTCAACCCACCACGACCACCACCTTATTTTTTTTCATCAACTGCCCTAAATTTGGTAAGTCTAACGTGTTTTTGTTTTGTTTAAATTTAATTTCGATAAACATTCTTTTTTATTTTTTACTGGAAATATATTCGTACTTTGTGCACAGTGAATGTTTGTTATAAATGAATTCGAATCCAAGTAATTGTAATTTTAGAAGTTTTCTAATGTGACAAATACGTAATGTTATTTCAAATTAGAATGATGTAACGTTTTGGCGGTTTTCCGTGGGGGACAACATTTCCCATAATGCATTGTATTCTTGCCCGGGAAGTTGACGGTGGCAGTTCTAGCTCCATGCATTTGAACTTTCTACTAAAACTTTCCACTGGTTGTCGTATTCGCCGGTAATGTACGTGCGTATTGTGAGTATACTTATTTCAATAAGTGTCCGTGTTACACAGTCAGTAGTTTACGCTGTTGAGCTGTGTGTGTGTGCTAGCATGAAGCGAACAATAATAAACAACATGAGTGTGTTATCATGATGGTAATTAGACACGTTTGTATTTTTTCGTAGTCTCAAATGTGTGGTTGTGAGATAATCTCGAAATCCTTTTAACAGTTTAGAGGGGTATTCCACTAAGCGAGCTCTACAAGTCAAGGCTTGCGGAAAAATGCATCGCCTGATTCAGCCTAACATTATACACTGGTCGAACTCGGTGCTACGAACGAAGTTCAGCTAAATTGTTCGCGCTAATTCGACAAGGCTCAACCAGCCAGACTGAGGCGCCTCCTTGACACCTTTAAGCCAGACCCTATCGATCTTTGCTAGATAAATTGAAATGAAATGAAAATAAAGAGCCGCGTTCTGCTCCCAGGCTAAGAAAGAATCATTGATGCAGACTGTGCGGATCACAAATACTCCCTAACCTGTAAGGCTGGGGTGTCCAAACTTTTTTCACTGAGGGCTACTTACTAGAAATTAGGTAAATAACCTTAACTTTAGTGTATTAAAGTGTATTAAAGATCACAAAATCACTTAAAAGTGGTCGAATATGTTATATTGTTGAATATAATTAAAGACAAAACTGCTTTCATCACAGCTTTCCATAAATGGATCTTTATTGATTCATTCAGAAAAAGCTTTGGTAGCTTATTTTCAGAACAGCAGCCTCAGATTTCTTCTTAGACAGAAGATTTACAGCACAGAGAAAAAACAATAAAAGGGAAAATAGGACGGGTAAATTTCAAGTTTGTTATTTAAGTTATTAAGCTTAGCAACACACCTATCAACATTAGTTTGAAACGGTTAACATTAACAGACTGAACTGGACTTAATAACAGGAGTGCATATAATCTTAGTAAATTATTGTGGTGAGTATCAGCTGCGCTGGGTATGTAAATCGGGCCATCCAGCTGCGGTGCTGATTCGACGTCACTCGTGCCAAAAATCCGGACAAATGTCACTTGATCAAGGAGCAGATCTGCATCAGATGAGATCAGCTGACTACTTGTGTGTGTGTGCTGTGCAAGAAATGTTTTTGAACATTAATAAGTCGTCTTTGTGCACATATTGTTTACAGATATCAGACTGCAAAGAGCGCTACAGAGAGTCAACATTTCACCAGTTGTCAGTGGGTGAGTTTTATAATTTGTGTCCCAATTTAAATAAAAAATAAATACAAAGAAACTAGAGAATTTTGCCTTGAATTATTCAAAATTTTTAGATTTTTTTTGGGTTACCCTTCTAGATTGACAGGTTTAGCCCGTTACACAAAAAGTTTGGACACCCCTGATCTATAACAATGACAATCAGAACATGGCTATCCAACACTTTGTTTTTACTCTGCATTTGTGTAAATACTATTCTAATAGATATTGTGTGTTCATCTAGGAACAGCATGATGTAAATACAAGACGGGCCCTCGTCCTTCGTGCACTTCCTGTGTACCTGCGTGAAGATGCCTCCACGTTATTCAGGACTTGTGATGTAAGTGTACTGGCCTCAGCATCAACCATATGACATCGCTCAGAACTCAAGGAGAACCAGGGTGTACTGTATATCAGGAAGGATGTTCAACACAGTCCTCATCTGACTTGTTTTCTCCCATATATCAACTATTGTTGAATAAGATTGCAAGAAGATTGTTACGCATAAACCAGAAAACATGAAAATAGTTGAAAGATTATTATACAAAAAAAATCTGCAGATAAAAACTATCTCCCTTTTTAAAATTCAAGTGTTCTATTTTTTTGGAGGTGCCATGTTGTGGTCAGAGAAATGTTTGGTAAATAACAAAAACAAATATCTTGGCATATATTTATTATTGAAAACATTTATTTACACATATGTTTTGAAACCAAACCCAAATTAAGATTATTGTAATGCATCATGATGTATCGCAATATCAAATTAATCGTTGACATTATAATCCTAAAAGAAACGTGCGACTTATGAAGATTCACACCTCTAATCAATAGCATGATTTGTGTCCTTGTGGGGCTGAACTCATTCTTGTATTATTTTTGTTTTGCAGTCAGCAGATGGTCCAGACCTCACTGACACTCCTGTGGCTCTGCTGACAGTTGTCACGGATGACACTACTGATTCGGCCCTCTTCAGTCCCGAAAGCATCTGCATTGTCGTTGAGGATGAAATACTTGTGAATGGTCCCACAAATCTGGCTGAGTCATTTCTCCTGCTCTTTGGGTACATCTATGCATTAGACCTACAATACCCAAAGAAACTTGAGCTTACATTCACATTTATCCAAAAGGTTGTGATGTGCCTTGAGGACAACAAACCACTGAAAGGGCGTCTACTGATGCTGAAGAATGATTTGTTCAATGAGTGAATCACTCAGAATGGACTACTTGTTAAGCTGAGTATTGAGGAAGCTTTTTTGTTTGTTTTTTTCCTAATCATTTGCCTCTTCTACCTCACATTTAAGATGAATGACTGTTCAGTTCACTATTCATGTTTAATGTTCTGTTGCCTAATACGTAAATGCACTGCCTTGATGTTTGTTCCCTATAAGTACAGCAGTGGAAACCAGTACTGTTTTTTTTATGTATTTTTAAAAAAGAAAGTGAGCTGCAGCTGTCAAGGTACAGTAAGTGTTAAATGCATCAATGTTCTAATAGCTGCAATTGCTGTTAATACTGAAAATGTTATTGAATTTTAGAATTGAGATGGAGACCCTTGGAGTCTTTTTCTCTTGTTTTATTTATGAAGCACTTTTTTATGAGTGAGCTCTGTTGTTTGTGCCTTTTTAAAAGCACATTGTGTTTAATAAAAAGTTGTTAAATTGTTAGTGTTGTTACTTTCATGTTTTCTAACACTTTTAGCTGATTATAATTTAAGTGTATTTCCCACAGTATTTTAAAAAATATTGAAGATTTTAAGTGTTATTTCCCATATTATAAGTTAGAAAATATGAAAATGTTTGAGTTTATTTCCCACCTTAATTAAGTTGAAAAAATTGAACATTTTGAGTTTATTACTCCCTAATTATAAGTTGAGGAATATCAACATTTATGTTAACATTGAGGTAATTTAAGGCAACTGCAACTATAATTTTTATTGTAGTTAAACTTAAAACTTTTAAAAACATCACTAAAAAATTGTTGTGTAATCTGTTACACAACAATTTTTGAGTTCTGTGAACTTATTAGGTTTTACAGTGCATGTTATTATGGTGTATCCATATAAATGGCCCACCCTGTATATTTCAGTTACACTGACCAAGCATGTCAGTGTTATTTACTCAATTTTTTCACGTTTGTGTAACAACTACAATTATTAATTTCAACTTAATATGTTTAAGCTTTAGTTATTCAATTGATCAAGTATATTGAACAGATTTGACTGGTTTCCAATCTACTAAATATTTTTAAGTGTAAAAGTGTTGCCTCAAAATTTTTAAGTAAACGTCAGTTTTAGTTTTTAGAACAGCTACTGGTTTTTATTCCACCACCTTATACGCCATGCACATCTTAACCCCAAGCAATTTTAACAATCCACAATAAAATAAAATAAAATGCTGTCATCAAATTCTGCCCCTGATTGGAAGAGTCACTCATGAAAGAGTTTTTATTTTATACTTTACTAAAAAAAAACTAAATATATCTCATGAGCAGAGGTAATTGGTTCCCAACCCAGAGGACATAATCTTCAGGGTTGTGAGATGATCAACAAGGAAGCAGAGAATCAATATCTTTGCTGCACAAAATCCTTTTTATGTTTCATTCCTCGAGGATTTGCTTTTTTTCACTGTGTTCTCCTTCAGTGCATTCTTTCCACCGAGGAGTGTCGAACATCTCCACATAATAAGCAGGTTGTCAATTTTTGCAACTTTAGCATCAAAATCGGAAAGCTCTTTTATTTGTTAGGTGTTATGTACCCCTGCATGAATATCAAAATGATATGATCAATAGTAGCTCAGTGTCCTGACATGTGCTGCAGGTCAATCATGCTGATTGAAGAAACGTTGTCATCTAAACAAAAGGCAAAGCCAAGAAAACCTGTTTGAGTCCCAGAGTTCAAACCTAAATACTGTATTTGCTGTCTTTCTACAAGACTCTTAGCTCAGTGTAATGCCCTGTCAGGAAGTAAAAGTCGATTTTATAGGTGTCATTGTGCTGGATTAGGCCCCAGTCACCCCCACCCTGCCTTTCCTTCTGCATAGCTGTAGCAGCATGTCAGGCTGGTCCTCATAATGAATCCATTTAGGGCCGGAGTGATTAGGTCTGCCTTCTGCTCTGTTCTGCACTACTGTCAAACCAGCGTCAAAGTCATTTTCTCAATTAATAACTCCAATATTAGACCCTGTGTGTGTGTGTGTGTGTGTGTGTGTGTGTGTGTGTGTGTGTGTGTGTGTGTGCGCGCATCAGAAATGGTGTGCGCTCTGCCTGAAGCCTGCACAGCATAAGAGGAATGTAAGCTGCATTACTTTTTGGTTTCTTTCACTTTCACTACTGTTTGTAGCTTTGGGTGTTTCTCTGGATTTAAACTGAAGGTTTTTTGTTGGTGATATTTTTTCTGATTCGCTTCATTTTCACAATTTGTTCACAGTTACTGTGGACTGCAACAGTACTCTGCATTTATAAACGAAGAAGGTCGAAGGTTCCCAGGTTTGAAAAATATTTTATGTTTAATGGGATTTATTTCTGAAGGCTCAGTTCTTCAGTAAAGGCGAGTGTAATTAAATTTATGACCCTGTTCATTTAATCTCACATATTATTATTATTATTATTAGAGTAAGTAGTCAAATTAGTACATCCATCTAATTTTATTTGAGCAGACTTAATGCTTGGAGCGGCCTGAATCACAGTAGAAGGATAACAAATACAACTCTGACAGCTCATTGATGCTCATGTTGCATATTTTAGGGTTTAAGACTTTTTAGCAAGACTCGGGCGCCCAGGGAGGAAAAGCACTTCAATTACAATGCCTAAGAAATACAGCAAGCTGTCCATACCTGAGGCCTTGGAAACTGCCAAGCAAAGACTCACAGCCTTGGCCAGCCGCTTGAGGAGGTACACCAGAGAGATAGAAGGCAGGAGAATAAACCAGCTGTTCTCCACAGAACCAGCAAAGGTGTACTCTCAGTGGCAAGGGAACAATAAGAGAACAGCACCACCAAGGCTGGAGACGGAGCAATACTGGAAGAGCATATGGGAGAAGGACGCAACCCATAACGGCAATGCTCAGTGGCTAGAGGATCGGAGGGCAGACCACAGCGACCTCCCTGAACAGGGTCCAGTAACCATCACAGTGGCAGATATCCAAGAAAGGGTCTCCAGTATGAAGAGTTGGACAGCACCAGGGCCCGACATGGTTCACGCCTACTGGCTGAAGAAGCTGACTGCACTCCACGAGCGTCTGGCAGCACAAATGAACCAGCTGCTAGTTAACGAGAGACACCCGGAATGGCTAACCGAAGGTCGAACGGTCCTGATCCCCAAGGACCCCAAGAAGGGACCGGTCCCCTCCAACTACCGACCAATAACCTGCCTCAGTACTACATGGAAGCTCCTGTCAGGCATCATATCGGCTAAGATGAACAGGCACATGGGTCAATACATGAGCGGGACACAGAAAGGAATTGGCAAGAATACCAGAGGCGCAAAACACCAGCTACTGGTAGACAGAACAGTCAGTCGAGACTGCAAGACCAGACTGACCAACCTGTGCACTGCCTGGATTGATTACAAGAAGGCCTATGACCCAAAGGCCCAATGCCCCACAGCTGGATACTGGAATGCCTAGAATTGTACAAGATCAATGGGACCCTAAGAGCCTTCATCAGGAACTCAATGGGGATGTGGCGTACAACACTAGAGGCCAACTCCAAGCCCATAGCACAAGTCACCATCAAGTGCGGGATCTACCAAGGAGATGCTCTGTCCCCACTGCTGTTCTGCATAGGCCTGAACCCCCTCAGTGAGATCATTGACAAGACTGGCTACGGATACTGGCTATGGAACGGAGCAGTTGTCAGCCACCTCCTGTACATGGATGACATCAAGCTGTATGCCAAGAGTGAACGAGACATCGATTCACTGATCCACACTGCCAGGCTATACAGCAATGACATTGGAATGTCGTTCGGACTGGAGAAGTGTAGTCGGATGGTAACAAAGAGAGGGAAGGCAGTCAGAACTGAGGGGATTGAACTACCAGAAGGCAACATTGCAGACATAGAGGACAGTTACAAGTACCTGGGGATCCCGCAGGCGAATGGGAGGAACCATGAAGAGGCTGCTAGGAAAGCTGTAACCACCAAGTATCTGCAGAGGGTCAGGCAAGTCCTGAGGAGTCAGCTGAATGGTAAGAACAAGATCCGGGCCATCAACACCTACGCCCTGCCCGTGATCAGGTACCCTGCTGGGGTAATAGGCTGGCCAAAGGAGGAGATAGAAGCCACTGACATAAAGACAAGAAAACTCCTTACCATGCATGGAGGGTTTCACCCCAAGTCCAGCACCCTGAGGCTGTACGCTAAGCGGAAGGAAGGGGGCCGGGGACTGGTGAGTGTCAGCACCACAGTCCAGGATGAGACAACGAACATCCAAGAATACATTGGGAAGATGGCCCCAACTGACCGAGTGCTCAGTGAATACCTCAGGTAGCAGAAACCCAAGAAAGAGGAGGGAGACGAGGAACCATCATGGAAGGACAGGCCCCTGCACAGTATGTACCACTGGCAGATAGAGGAGGTGGCTGATATCCAGAAATCCTACCAGTGGCTGGACAAAGCTGGACTGAAAGACAGCACAGAGGCACTAATCATGGCAGCACAGGAACAAGCTCTGAGTACAAGATCCATAGAGGATGGGGTCTATCACACCAGGCAAGACCCCAGGTGCAGGCTGTGTAAAGATGCCCCAGAGACAATCCAGCACATAACAGCAGGGTGCAAGATGCTAGCAGGCAAGGCATACATGGAACGCCATAACCAAGTGGCCGGCATAGTGTACAGGAACATCTGTGCCGAGTATAACCTGGAAGTCCCGAGGTCAAAATGGGAGATGCCCCCAAGGGTGGTGGAGAATGACCGAGCTAAGATCCTGTGGGACTTCCAGATACAGACGGACAAAATGATGGTGGCTAACCAACCGGACATAGTGGTGGTAGACAAACAGAAGAAGACGGCCGTAGTGAACGATGTAGCGGTTCCGAATGACAGCAATATCAGGAAGAAGGAACACGAGAAGCTGGAGAAATACCAAGGGCTCAGAGAAGAGCTCGATAGGATGTGGAGGGTGAAGGTAACGGTGGTCCCCGTGGTAATCGGAGCACTAGGTGCGGTGACTCCCAAGCTAGGCGAGTGGCTCCAGCAGATCCCGGGAATAACATCGGAGATCTCTGTCCAGAAGAGCGCAGTCCTGGGAACAGCTAAGATACTGCGCAGGACCCTCAAGCTCCCAGGCCTCTAGTAGAGGACCCGAGCTTGAAGGATAAACCGCCCGCAGGGGCGTGCTGGGTGTTGTTGTTGTTGTTGTTGTGTATATATATATGTGTATATGTGTGTATGTGTATGTGTATATGTGTATATGTATATGTGTATGTGTAGAGAGAGAGAGAGATTCAGCTACTCTTAAAAAAAAAGATACATTAAAGTACCTGAGTTATTAAGTTCTTTATTTTAATATGTTCTCCTCTATAAATAACTTATTTAAATTTAATGATTATTTATTAATAATAATGATAATAACTGAGCAGGATCCTCTTTCATTATTATTATTATTCTGTTTAAAGATTTGTATTTCAGTGTTCATTTGTCTTCCTTATTACCAGATTGTGCATTTGAATGAGGTCCAATGAGAATTGTTCTCCGCAGAGAGAAGCCTTTGTATTTAGAGCATGACATGCATATGTATCCATCAGTGTACTGACTGTAATGCTAGCATCTCCCAAGGTCATTATGCTCTGTTGTTTGACTGTTCTTTGCTTCTCAGGTTTCCCTAAAATATGTCATATGTGGAATGATATGTGGGAAACATGCTATTAAAGAACACAAGTTATCTGGACAGCATAACAAAACAGGGCAAGGATGTTGTATCCAACAAATCTGAAGCTTCACAAAAAGTTTCAAAATATCTTCTCAGTCCAGTCCTAAGAATACTTCTTATAGATCCAGACAGAATAAACTTTCTATGCATTCCACTGGTTATATTATTGAGCGAGACAAGGAGACCAGTGTAAAATAAAAACTGACTCATTCCCCGTGCTTCCTATGTGCTGATTTCGAGGTGACCTCTCGGTTTTTATGCTGAAATCACAATAAAACTTTAAACGGATTCCCAGCATTTCTCAGGTCTGTAACTGTGAATTTTAAATCATCAGTCCTTTTTTATTTTCTCAGGTTCACAGAGCTCGGGTTCAGGTTGGGACTAGGTCATCACTGACGATGAATTTGATCTACCGGAGTTAACCAGAACCCTTCAAGACATGAGGTTAGTTCCAGATTCTTTGCTTTCTAATGTATTCATGAGTAAAAACTGCTACTCGGGGCTCTTGGTCACTTGTCATTTGATCTTCGATGCCTCAGACAGTCATGTGTTTGATCCTTTGCTGAGCAGATAACGTTCTTTCCCTCACATTATCCAGCTTAATGAATGTGGGACTGTGGCCGGGCGTGAGTTAATAAAGGATGCTGAAAAGCACGAACGTGTGGTCGGGTGTGCCGTGGGTTCTTTACAAGGACATTTGAGAGAAGCACATGCTAGGACATCACAACGTAATTTATAGTGATCAGCAACTCTACAGGAAGGTATCCGCTATAATGCTGTACCTTTCAAACATCCTCAGTAAATTCATTCATTTGCTTGCTGATGTGAGGGTCACACAGTGCAAGCCAGTTACAAACACTTTGGGATTTTGGATATCCTCACCCTGCTGAGAACAAGCCAACACCTGTGCTGCAGAAGACCAGCAGTGTTAACGCTATGCAAAAGAATGTCAGATATCTGAGACCAAAACTTAATGTGAGGGGTGTAATCAGCATTTGGCATCTTTAAGGCTTTTCTGTGTCCTTGGATGATCTGTGATTATGACACTGCATCTGAACTTCAAGAATAAAGGACTCATGTCAAAGTCATCACAAAGCTTTTCAGCATCCAAAGCACCATAAAAATGTCCACGATTCATTTGAATGGACCAACCGAGTTCATCCTCGTGGGACTTCAGGTGGGCACTTATTTTGGATTCGTGCCCACTGGGTTCCTTGACATCTCCAGTGGTACCCACCATGTGGGGAAATGAGTCTGTAATTAACCAACATAATTCTTTGTATTATATAATATTCCACAGCTTCTATTGTGTATTTGCCTTATTTACAAAAGCCCTACTCCAATGGCACACACATGCAATAGACTTAATGGATTTATTCCCATTTATGTGTCAACAGCAAAACTTAATACTTTGCATAAACACATGTAAACTGTTACTGGGGCAACGAGCTGTGGAGCAAAAAATAAGGTTAAAAACTAAATGGAGAAGCAGCCTTTAGCAGAGTGTCATGGGACGTATGTTCCAATTAAGGATATCTCTAAGGTGTGTGGAAACGGATCCTGTCATGACTGGCAGAGCCTCCTCATGTCTGCTTCAATCCTCAGGAGAAATAACAGTTATGCAAAACCATGTGACTTCATCCTACGGAAAAAAAAACGTGTGCAGAGTGAAGCATGTTACTGAGCAGCATGTGAGATTTGTACCTCGTGGCTTCAGCGTAAGACGGCACTCAGGATTTAAAACCGCTCTTGCATGTGTTCCTCAACAGGCCCCATGTTAACAGCATTTCAGTTGTAAATCCCTCCTCTCCGTGTGCTTTTCCATGCATGTGTATCTGTTTTCCAGCCATGTTTAGAACGGCTGTGTTATAAATCTCCGTTCTCCAGGGTGTGTGTGCAACAGGGCGAAGCTTTGTCGCCTGACAGGCAACATACGGACTGAGGATGCTACTCCAAGATGCCTGTCATGTCCTCCCAGCCAGTGCGCTCTCCTGGGACTTTACTGCTTCCACTTTCTTTCTTTCCCTCTTTTTACTGTACCTTATAATGCTCTCTGCAGACTTCGGTGCTGGCGCAGTCTGTTCACATACAGAAATGAAAAGAAATATTACCACAGCAAAATAGTTAGAGAGAGGGCACACACACATAACCAAGAAATTATCAGGAATAGGAACAATGAACCTCATTTTCGTCATATTGTTTCTTCAGGGGGCTGTGTTTGATTTACAATGGAAACAAAGTGGCTGATCACAGCACACACTCATCCTGACAGGCTGAGACGTAGAGATCCTTCATGATCAGCATTGATCTGCTCTCATGACAGACCAACCTGAGCACCACCTGAATTGACTACACTAAAGACTGTGAGTCCTCACACATTGATTGTTGGACGCGTGGTGTGTTTGGCACTGTACAAGGCTAAGAGCAACCGACTCTAAGCACCAGATCCACAGAGGCAGGCATGTACCACATCCAATAGGAGCCAAGCTGCAGACTGTTCAAAGGTGACCTGGATGTACAGTAGAATCAGAATCAGAAAGACTTTATTTATCCCCAAGGGGCAATTAACATACAACAGAGCAGCATGGCGTTGAAGATGAGGACAGGTCATAAACAGGCAATAGGAGTGAGATAATAAATACACAGAATATACAGTATATACACAGAATTAAAATTACACAGATTTAAAATTAAAGTGACTGAAAGGTGAATAAATAGCTGTAGTGTGAAAGTGTTTGCCCTCCTCCTGATTTCCAATTTTTTTTTAAATATTTGTGACACTTTAAATTTTTCAGATCATCAAACAAATATAAATATTAGACAAAGATAACATAAGTAAGCACAAAATGCAGTATCTAAATTAAGGTGCTTATTTATTTATTATTTATCATTTCATTAAGAGAAAAAAAACCCTACATGGCTCTCTGTAAAAGTAAAAACAGATTGCCTCCTAAACCCAGACACTTTCTGATTATTCATGAACTCTGACCTTAGCGGAGACACGTGAAGCCTTGGTTCTTCAACGTTGTTCTGGGTTCCTCCGAGATGAGTCATCGCTGCGCTCTTGGAGTAATTTTGGTAGGCCGGTCACTCCTGGGAAGGTTCACCATTGTTTTTTCCATTTGTGTATAATGGCTCTCAACTTGGTTCACTGGAGTCCCAAAGGCTTAGAAATGGCTTTGTAAGCTTGTCCAGACTGAGAGATGTCAGTGACTCTCAGGTGATTCTTTAAATCGTGGCGTGATGTGTTGAGATCTTTTAGCCTGCTTCACTTTGTTAGACAGGTTGCATTTAACTGATTTCTTGGTTCAACAGATTTGCCAGTAATCAAGCCTGAGAATGTTCAGTTAAACTGAATCTAAGGAGCTTGAAAAGAAAAGTGTCTTGAAGACGTATCACCTCTCATCCGAGAAGCTTCTTCAGTTCCAGGGTCACATGGTGGAGAGTCCCAGAGAGTCAGTGAAACTGAACTTACCTTTCCAAAAAATGTGGTTAATTCATGATTTAACAGGAGGGGCAATTATTTTTTCACACAGGAACAGATAGGTTTGGATAACTTTTCTCCCCACTCTCTTTAATCAATGAAATCATCATTTGAAGTTTTATTAGACAAAGATAATCAAAGTAAATACACACACACACACACACACACACACACACACACACACACACACACACACACACACACACACACACAGAGAACTGATTCCTGCCTTTTTTGCCACTTTGGGAATTATCTTCAGTTTCAGTATTTGCTATCATAAAACAATGAATAAAGAAATCTTGCAGCGCTTTGAACAGTTCACGACTTTACGATGATGACACAAATGACCTCAGCCAAAGATTTTTTTAACGTTTCCTTCTAAATGCTGCACAGTGGGAATAACAAACAACATAACAAAGCATGCTGGAGTGCTATGGGGCACATTCATGCATATGCCTGGGAATCCACTCGCATGTTTAGAAAATCCAGAGTAATTGTGAAATTCGCCTTTGATCATATTTTCTCTTTCTGCAATTTCATGCTTTCTGACCTCTTTCCCGCTGCTGTTGCATGATCTTACAAGACTACATGTGAATTTTTCTGAGGCAATGATAATTAGCTGTGCCTGGGAATATGGTGTCTTGTGTAAGCGAGCCAAGTCATTTGATGTTAAAAAAAGGTTGAAAATCCATC
Source organism: Diplotaxodon limnothrissa (assembly GCF_057381915.1). Lineage (NCBI taxonomy): Eukaryota > Metazoa > Chordata > Actinopteri > Cichliformes > Cichlidae > Diplotaxodon > Diplotaxodon limnothrissa. The sequence continues at coordinate 19,575,165 of NC_140597.1, forward strand.
CCCATGGGGCTGGCAGTCACATGCTCCAGAGTCATCTACTGACTCTGTTTCCCTGGTGTCATCAGCGATGCAGGTTTGTACTCTTTCCCCCTTAAAGTTTGTCAGGTTTGGAAGCATTTCAACTCCAGCTGAACTCCTCATTAGACCTGATGTAAATATTTCATATGTTAGTCTTATTTTGCTCCTCACACACTGCTAAAAAAATCAACTTGCCTCCTTTATCCTGAGGTAACATAAATCAGCAGTGTTATGTATGAACCTGTAAAGTTTACATACTAAGTACCAGAAACATCAACAAGAATTTCTTCACTCATGTCAAAGCTCTTCTGTAAGTAGCTGTGGTTCCAACCAACTCACTCTGCTGACATGGCAGTTTGAATTAAAAATGGATGAAGATGTGATGGATGGAACAAAAACTTTAGCTCAGCAATGGGACTTAAACAAGTCACACACAGGTCAAACGTGTTAAACTGACTGAGACAAATGGTCTCTGTGTGACGACACAGCATGACAGAGCGGGTCAGACACTTTAATTAGTTGAATTTTTAAATCTTTAATAGTTTAAATGCCAGTAGTAGTGCACATGATTGAAATAAATCCGGCAGCTTGGGTTGAACATGTCTCTCATGGAGTCCTTTGGTTGTACAGACAGTGGAGGGCTATGATAACATTTCTACAATGGTGTTAGATTGGGGTGGTTACAGTGGAGTCTATTGTTCCACCATGCCCACGCCTACACCTTCTCCTCCACCTCTGGATTTTTATTAATGTGTCAGGTCTCTAGTCACAAATGTAAAAGCTGAGCACAAATTGAACAATTGTCCCTCCATTATGCACAAAATGTTTTCTGAGAGGACACTGCAGTTTTAGCAACCTACATTTACTTTTATTCCAAAAGTTTTGTTTTAGCATACTTTTGACTTTTGTTTCACTTGTAGTTTACCCAGGTACTCTGGATAAACCCAACATTCTTGTGTCCTGTACATTTTGCAACCAGCTGCCACCAGATGGAGCTGCAACCCAGAGATGGTTGTAGAGAAATGTTAGAATTCAGTTTTTCTTAGGCCTATTATTTGTTTTTGTTTTTTCAAGGCTGCAAAAACTCTTTTTCACAAGCGATGAAAATGAGATTTCCTCAAAGGGTAGCTGGTTTGTCGCCTCTGTCAGTGCGCCCCAGGGTGGCTGTGGCTACAATGTAGCTGCCATCACCAGTGTGTGAATGTGTGTGTGAATGGGTGAATGACTGGTTGTGTAAAGCGCTTTGGAGTCCTTAGGGACTAGAAAAGTGCTATACAAATACAGGTCATTTACCATTTGTCAGCACCAAACTTTTCAGTCACAATTTATTATTGAACAGTGTGATCAATGGTTCCAGATGCCTTTGTTTAGACAGTTTTTGACATTTGCAATTAACGGTCCTCAAACTTAACTTGATATCTGAGTTTTTCTTAGTTTTAGTCGGTTACTCTAAATGTTTTTCTTCATTTATTTGACTAAGAAATATTGAACATCCCTATTCAGTAACACAGCAACGGGTGCATGAAAGCCAGTTTGGTGTTCGTTATCTTGCCCTCCTTGCCATCTTTGTCCTCCTCGTTGGTCAGCTGCTCTGTGGCTGTATGATTCACGAGGCTGTTATCACACAGCTCATAAGCAAAGAATAACATAATAAAGGAACATAATCACTGTTACACTGTCTTAAATGTTACAGTTAATTAAGAATTATGAGGTGGTTGGATATCACTGTTTCATCCATTTTTTAACTGATTATCCAACTCAGAGTCTCAGAGCGCTCTACCCTATCCCTGCTGACAGTGGCCAGAGATGGGGTACACTTTGGATAAACCACCATCCCATCACATGGCCAACAAAGGTCGAATCACCAGTTAATCTAACAAGAATGCGTTAGACCTGTGAAAGGAAATCCATGTAGTCAAAGAGGAAACAAGCAATTTTCTGACAGACAGGTAGAGCAGATGTTTAATCCAAGAATGTTTTTGTGATGAGAGGACAATGATTGCATGGCCAGGTCACTCATACTGACATGGCTGCTATAGTTCTTATGATAACTTAGACTTATTTAAATTACAAGCAACATGTTGACCTTCGTAGCACTGTAGGTCTCCTTTGAAAGTGTCCTGATGTAATAACTTCAGTAGTGATCTTTGATTAGATCCTTCAACATCAGTTCTGAAACAATGAGCTCAATCTCTTGTTGTTCTCTTTCTCTGTGTCCTTCTTCATTTCTGTCTCTCTAGCTTTAAACCATCATGACCCCAAAGCAATTCTCACAGGCTGGTTGTCATGTAAGATGGATAAAGGCATCAGCAGAGAGCCTGTGGTGGGGAGGAGGTTGTAGATATGATGGAGATACAGGACCTAGAGCTTTAATCCAAAAATAGGATGTGAAGTTTCTTTTCCATTTCATTCATCCTGTGTTGACTTTTCATCTGCATCTGAGTTTCCTCATTTCTGTGTCCCACCTCCCTCTTTCAGCACAAATGTGCAGGGGTCAGCTGCCAAATTAGACGGATGGAGCTATCACAAAGCCTGCTGCAACTCCTCACTGGAGATGAGATGAACGAGAGGTATTAGGACACGTCGTCAACTTAATGAAATGTAAACACAAAGCGGAAACAGAAAAAGCTGTCCTCATGAAACAGCACAAACTTAGGGGAATAACGTCAGAAAGAAACAAAAATAAATCAACGCTCTGTTCTGCATTCTTGCATTGAACGTCTGTTCTTGTTGTAAATCCCAGTCTCATCCACAGTGACCCTGAACCCACTCTCGCAGGTCAGCTGCCATTTTAGATGGATGAAGCCATCAGCTGTGCTGACCTTTTTAGCCCACATTACCCACTACTGGCTGTCTGGTTGACTGTACACTCTTTGTCTGTCTCTGTTTAGCAACAAAACACTGAAACACTGGCTTTCTGATATATGTATATATATATATATATATATATATATATATATATATATATATATATATATATATATATATATATATATATATATATATATATTTATATTTATATTTATATATATATATATATATATATATATATATATATATATATATATATATATATATTTATATTTATATATATATATATATATTTATATATGTATATGTGTATGTGTATATATATATACGTATATGTGTATGTGTATACATACATATATATATGTATATATATATATGTATATATATATATATGTATATATATATATATATGCTAAAGCAGCAACCGACCGCTGCCCTTTGTTATAGGGAAGAGTGATACCACAAAGAGATGCAGTATATAGGAAATCATTTGCACAAAGCAGAGAGAGAAGAGACAAAAGAGCAGAGTTAAATACAACGTGTGAAAACGAGCAAGAAGCAGGATGGTTGCAGTCTGTTTCCCACATCATTTTCTCAGCGAATGTAACTTTGCCCATCCATCTAGGGTCACAGATCAGGGTCACATCAAAGTGTGCAATAGACACTCCGGTGCACAACTTTGCAAGATGTTGAAAAATGCATCTACTGCCTGATTTATGTCAAAACGAAATCAACAAAGTATTCCTTGAAGAAACTTTGCTGATTTGCACTATTTCATAGAAACCATCACATGTCAGATTAGACGCATAATCTCATCAGTATCAGAGCATGGCTCTGATGTCAGAGTCATCAGACACTTCATTCCAAGTGTCAAAGTCAGTTATAACATATGCTAGCTTCCAAAGAAGTTAAAAGAAGTGAGATAGCTGTCATTTTGTCAGACTGCTATCCAGAAGGTGCAGTACTGGAAAGGATCTGTTGACGCTGCCCTTCTAATAAAGAAATTGCAGCTTACAGCGTGTGTTTAGTTAAAGATCAAAACAGAAATGTAAAGAATTGAAACTTGAAAAAAAGTAGGTGAATTCTGAATGAACACCACGTGAGAACCAGTGCAGCTGCACTTTAAGCTGCACTACATGGAGCTTAAGATTTCAGCTATATTATAAAGTGTTCTTGATCTGGTTAGGTGCTATAAAGCAGTAATTTGCAATCCTCCACTTGGACAATCTTCCAGACTTTTTGCTGTTGCAGCACTGGCCCTCTGTTAGTTTGTTTTATTTATTCGAGTGAAGAGCTCCTATAATTGTAACCACATCTCTTTGGAACTCATATTGAAAGTTCGGATCAGCAGCTTCCAAATACAAGTTCAACACTTCAACTGCAAATATTCTACATGAGTAATTTGCATTGCAACAGGACTTGCTATGAAAACAGAAGAGTGTATCCAAATCTGTCTTCTGGGATTTTGATTCTTCCACTATTGCTCTGCTCTTTGAAGGGTTTTGACAATTTCTTGCGAAGAGTTCAATAACTAGTGCTCAGCTGTTCCTTTAATGAGTAACTGTTGTGACAGCCTGTTAAACATGCCTGGAAACGCCCACATACCCTCCCAAAACTCACCGATTGTTCCTGGTTGGTGCAAGCATTAGACACACACCCATGAGAACAGCAGGAGATGCCAGCTGAGGTGGGGACAGCAGTGGCTCGAGGTCAGAATATGCACAGATCGTATATTACGAGCAAAGCTGGCAAAGAAGTTGATTAATCCCTTTAACAGGAAGGTGCTGGAGGCATGTGTCCGCTGGAAGACTCCATCTATATTTCCTGTAACCTTCTGAAATGTGCAGACTTTCACCTGGATGCTACAGAAGCACTGAAATCCTGGACTGGATTGCACGTTTGAGATTAGACTGAAGATCTAGTGAAGAAAAGAAATAAGAACTAGAAGGAGTGTTTTGTTTAGACTGCAAAAAAAGGAGCTGTTTTGTTTCTTAGTGTAAATAAGACTGTTGGTACTTGAATATATTTTTTATGGTCCGAGTGCTACGTATCTTCATCTGTTTGCACCCCTTATGTGAGGTAATAATGTGAAGAGTTGTTTATAAAGGAATAAATCCAAACGGTCACTGTATAAATATTAAGGTAATAAGGACTCTCTACACATGGCCTTCCTTTGAGACAAGCTTCCAGTTATAAATTTTTTGTGTTACTTTCTGGTACTGACAGCAAAAGTAACATTAAAATTCTAAGTGCATCAAATATTTTTATGGCTTACATAGATAAATTCCTTTGGTTGAAACGTTAATCTGAACACTGGCCACCAGGGGGAGTGCCAATCATGTTCTGGAGGCTCCCTGAACTTTGTGTGTTCTCACTTTTTGACAAGCAGTGGTCATTTTGTTTCCTGAAACATTTCAACAGAATCTGTCATTTCACAAACAAACAAACAAACAAACAAACAAACAAACAAACAAACAAACAAACAAACAAACAAACAAACAAACAAACAAACAATCTTTCTCACAGAGAATACAGTTTAATGTTTGCCAATCATTTTGTTATAGTTTTTTTTTCAAGGTACAGTTTTATGCTTGTAGCCTCACAGGTATTAGTCTCTCTCGCTCCTTGGCAACATTTCAGTGAACAGATCCTAATTAGGTTTTTCATTGCAGTGGGAATATGGTTTATTGTAAATGGTGAAAGGCCTATTAGCACACGCAACACGAGGCACTGTGTGGCTAACAGTTACAAAACTCAACATTTAATCTGAAATATTTTTTCCTGTTAAACTTTTTTTGCTGTACTCTAAAGTTTTTCAGATTTTTCCAGGAGGCACTTTCACACATTTATGGGCATATTTCTTTTGGTGGCAGTCAGGACTGGACTGGGACAAAAAATTGGCCCGGGCATTTTGACTAGAGACCGGCCCACCAAAAATGTGATGTCATTCAGGGGTAAAACTGCAAAGGATTCTGGGAACTTGTGGCAAGAGGTACTAGCGCATGCAGGCGTTCAATTGAACTCAGTTACACAGCGATAAAAAGAAACACAAAAAATGGCAAGAAGCTGTTGTATTATTAACTGCAACTGCAATGTTGTGCCAAAAAGTGATTGTCTGCCAAAAACTGATTTCCGGTATTTGCCAAAAACTGATTGCTCGTATTTAAATTGCTATAAGTAACTTGTTGGGCTATAATATGTGAAACATATGTCAAATGCATCCCTCATGGATGACATAAAGTCATCTCTCCATCTTCATCTCTCTCTCCAGCTCTTTTATTTCTCTCTCTTGCTCCATCTCTCTCTGCTGCTCTTCTGTCTCCTCTGTCACAGACTTCTCCACTTTTGATGATAAATCAGCCTGGTGCAACATGTAAGGATTGGCACAATTTGTTAAGATTTTGAGGAGTTTGAGAAACTACCTTAAGCATAAAATAAAATTTACTATCAGTAACTTCATAGCACCCGCCCAGCAGTATATAAACTCCGTCATGCTAGCTAGTACGCAGTACCAGTTATTCTAAGTGACTGTAAAAAGTCAGCACAACGAAAACAAACTACAACTAAACTTGGTTTATATCTGACACAGATAGACAGCAGGTCATAACTTCTTACCTGAAGTTCAGTTCCTCTGCCACTATGACCGGCGGCCGCCTCGGGTCTCTCCTCCTCTTGCCTCCCCTTTCCCTCATCCACCCTTCTGGCCTCCACCACTTGCTGATGTTGCTAAATCTGTGGAAGCTATGCCATAGCTACCGCCAAACAATTCAGTTATTTTTACACATTTGGCAGCGTCTGCCTGAAGGGCTTGTTTCTTTTTGGCCCTAATTTTTTCTGCACCTCCTTTCCTTTTTTTGTTCTCCATTTTCTTTAGTTTGTCTATAAGATTACTAAACAAGGGGGAGGGTGCATCCGACCTCCTCGGCTGTAATTGGTCCAGCCCAGAGTCGATCATGACCAATTGGCCAATCCAACACCTTTCATTATTTATACCCTTCCAAAAAAAAAAAAAAAAAAAATTGATCGGCCCATAAAAACAAAAAATCGCCAGCGGCCCACCGGGCAAATGCCCGGTATGCCCGATGGCCAGTCCAGCTGTGGTGGCTGTAGAAAAAAACTGACCATGCTTTAATCAGCTACACTCAAAAAAGTGAAATTTGGTGGTTATTGCATTTACAAGACTCTAACATGTAATTTGAACACAATGAATTTATGTTTCTAAGGTGAACGTAATAAAATCATATAAGATCTACATGAAATTTACCAACTTAGCGCCTTTTAAATTTATTCTTGTTGATATGACATGATAAAATCTAACAAGAGTGGTTAGCTGCCTTAAAGACTCGCGATATCACAAGATCACGTGAGATTCTAAACAACAAGAGGCAGGAAAGCACATGGTTTGCTTCGCGGTCATCTTGGAAAGGTAAGAGTGAATCTATCTTCATCCATCTTGATGAAAATACTTTTTGCACAAAGGTATCATTAGTTTGTCGATTCTTTTCAGTTCTATTTATTCACATTTGTTTTTTTGTTTTGTTTTTTAAAAAATATCTGTTTGTTTATGCCATTCTAGCTAGCTAACATGTTAGTGCAAGAATATAGCACAATGTCATGCTAGCATGATAGCCTAATATGAAAGACTTAGCTACTCCAAATATAGATATTGTTTATAACTTAACCTCTGCACATAAGCTAGTTTGGCTCTACCACAGAGACTGTTGTGATAAATTTACATTTTACGTGTGGGTTGTTGAAATTTGTAAGTTTGTAAGTTGCAACTGATGGACAGTGGTTTATTTAACAATTTATGTGTTTTTAGTACACTGAGGAGGAAAGACAAAACATGAACAGATAAGTTTTCCTGTTTTTTAATTTTTTTGAAATTAAATATTTTTCTACTTAACAAACTTGGAGACATGCAGTTCCCTCCTGTAAAGATAATACATGTTTAATCTTATCAGGTGGTGAAAGGTCTGGAGAGCTGGTAGGCCAGTTCATCAAATTCATGGTGAGCTAATATTTTTCTTAAAAATGATCACATTCCCATGTTAAAAATGTAATATATTCATTTGTAAGTGACATATAGTTTTGAGACCAAGAAAACATTGCATTCTGATTTTATGTACACATCATCTAAACTTTCTTGAATTGGGGGTATGGCATGATTAAATTAATACACAAATTACAAAACAATATTAAAATGACAGACTTGTCTAAAATGCATAAATACTATTTGAAAAGATTAAGACTGTAAAACAATAGCCTCTGTATTTCTCACAAATTCCTGGTAATTGAACTAAAAGTTCTTTAATCCCACTGCTAGGTCGTTGAGATGGATTTCCGTATATATTTGTTTTTTTCCCCCTCTGTGTATAAAGACTGATGCTGTTGAAATCAGAAGAGAATACATCGCCAAAGGTCTTTGCGTGTACCTGAATGAAGATCCTGAGAAGCTGGTGAAGGATACCTAGAAGTGGTAGTGCCAGTCAGATGTTTGTAGCTGTGGGTGTCTGGACTTTTAAAGCACTTTTAAGAAAGTTAATGTTCAGTTTTAGAGAACGACTGGATGGTTCGAGTAACAGTATAATTTTAGCACTCACAGATCCGACAGTGAGTGGTTCCCGTTACTCATCCAGTCTCAGAAAGCACTGGTTAAAGTGTTTGTGTATTTATTGATTTATTTTAAGTAATTGTGTTTTATGTATATTATGGTTTTATATTTTTACAAATGCTTTATATACTTATTTATATACATATATATATTTAATGGTATACCTTGTGTTGTGTGTGTGTGGGGGGGGGAGTTGTGTGTGTGTGTTTCTTGTCTTGTTTTTTATGGACATGTAGTCTGCCAATAAAGATTGAATTGAATTGAATTGAATTGAATTGATTACCTGGTATGTTAACTTGCCTGTATCCTTAACTAAGGAGATGATCAAAGATAAGCTTGAACTACATACAAAAAGTTTCAGGGGATGGGGTTTTCCTATAAATTACCGGTGGCTGTAAAAAATACCTTTTAAAATAGGAAAAGTAAGAGCTTTAAGTTTCTCACTGGATACTACACACACCATTCTTGAGTGTTTTATACTATCATTATTATAATATCATTATAATAACCTCATTCATGCAAGATTTTTATGTAACATTTACACTTCAATGGATGTATCAGGAGCAACTTGGGGTTCAGTATGTTACCCATTGATAGTTTTAGTATCAGATTAGAGAAGCCAGGGATTAAACCAGTAGACAACTTGCTCTACCTCCTGTGCCACAGTCACCCCTATCACAACTCAAGATTTTGAAAGACAGGACATTGTTGAGGTATTGAATGAACTTCTCATTCAGTCATTTTTGATTACATTTACATTATTATAAGGCTTGAATGAATAAAGCTTTTAGGTATTTTACATTAATGTAAAACAGATATTTACTTTTAAAACTGTTTGCAATGGACATTAGTGAGAAATCATTATCTTTTTTTTGTTTGTTTTATTGTCACAGGAAGTTGATAACAAGCATCGCCACTGCCATAGCAGAGACAGTCTTTGGAATCTGTGTCATTCGGTCAGAGGGTGTGGAGCCTGGCGATGACCCTCAGGATGTTGTGATTGTTCTAGAGGGGGTGGAAGTGATGGGTGAGTTGGGCAATGTAGTTTTGCAGTGACAATGTTGCTTGGTCTGGTCTATTCACTGAACCTGAGCTACCCTCTGGAACTCAGGTACACCTTTGAGGTCCTGCAGAAGATTCTTATGGAATTAGATGCACACGAACAATTCAACAGCACACAAAGTACAGGTTCTCAAAACACTATTTTCTCGTTGAGAAATGTTTCCATTACAACAGCTACACCATGTATCTGGATCATGAACCTAAAATAATTGCAGATATTTTCTTTTTTGAAAGTGCATCTGTTGACCTTCAAAGTAGTTGTATTGGTCATCGGAAAATCACCTGATTCAGCCATTCATTGTTGTTAAAAATTGTTTTAACAGGTTAACTTTCCACTTTGTCCACTACTTTTTTTTCTGTTATGTAACTTGTACTTGCATTTCATGTATTCTTTATACATTATGTGAAATTTGCTATAAATTCAATAAATTGGAGAAAACAAAAAGATGTGTATGACAAATTTTTATTTACCTTTTAGATGTAATAGTGAAATGTATGTTAACCAGACTCTAGACTTTGTTAAATGCTCCAAAAAATTACTCTTTAAATTAACTTAAAATAATCATGGAAAGAATTTCCACGTGATTAAATTGCTTTCTATTAGCATTAAAGACTTGTGTTGGAATAACTTAATTTGTATGAGTTGGTTCAACTCAATTAACTTAAGCTGGGACCAAATTTAGTAAATTAGTTGGAGAAAACCTACTGAATTGAGTTGGAACAAAACTCTTTAAGTTGGATCAACACTATTAAAATATATTGGATCAAAATGCAGTAAATACGTTGATTCATCAATCTTTAATTAAGTTGGTCCAACTTGAGTGCATTAAGTTGGAGTAACAGAATTTCATAATGCTAAAATAAAGCAATTTAATCGCGTGGAAATTCTTTCCATGATTTTTTTATGTTCATTTAAAGAGTTATTTTTTTGAGTGTACAGTTACATTCAGTAAGTTCTTTTTGTAGTACAGTTTATTACACCTGTCTTCATCTGACCATCATCTAGCAATGTTTCAAAGTGTTTTGGGTGATAAGTCTGACATTAGTGTGACACTAATGTCACATACCTTATATCTTGTATCAGGTAACCAATTAAGGGTAAAAAACAAAAATCTGCACTCGCCCCTGCAGGCGGTCTTTATCCTTCAAGCTCGGGTCCTCTCATTAAGTGAATAAGTGATCTGCTGTCGTATACTATAAAACTAGAGGATTTTGGAATGTAAACCAGAGCAAAAAAACCGAGAAAAGTTGATAGTCGGAGCGGAGCGGTCAGGAAGGTGTCTGGACGTGGCCGCGCCATCTTCGGCATTCTTGTTGTTTCTAGTATATATAGTTCTTGTTGTGATAGTATAAGAACTCTAGATCTTATATACAACAAAAACATGCAACCTTTTTGCAAACTCTGTAAAAGAATGAACAGGATATTTGGAATAAATATTGTTAATGTTATCATTTTTCATGGCATGTTGTTTCTATACTTTCTTCCACCCTTTCCCCCTTGTTTGTGTTCATGTCTTAGCCAATAAGTTAACACTTTGTTTTCTCTGTTCCTCTAATTGACACTGAACATTTCATGAAAAGCAACTGAACGAGTTCAGTCGAGCAGCACCTTTTATTACAGGGCCAGTGATGGAATAACATTGACTCAGTGCTTTTGTTCTCTCATCTTTCCTGTTTTTTTTTTTTTATCTTAAAGAAACAGTGAGTTGTTGAGTAATCACACAGAGAGAGAATGCTTTGAGCTACAAAATGATACTCGTGAGTATTATTCTACAACAAATGTGGATACAAAAACAACAAATGTGTTTGATACACAAAGAAACCTGCAAACAGTCACCTAAACACAAAGTACAGTACAAATAGTCTTTGTATTGTTCATTTTTCCTAAAAAAAAAGATTTAAAAATGTTATTTAATGTTATTCCTCTGATGGACTGGAAACATATCAACACTGTAAAAAACATGTAACAGAAGTTATCTTATAAATTTCTCCTGTTATTCTTGTTTATAATAATGCAGTTTATTTTCACCTGAAAACGCAGTAAAAATACACGCCTCAGTTTAGCATCATTTCACTGACATGAAATGTTTATTTAATAAATAAAAGATATAAAACCAGTTAAAGTTTAGATCTCAAATTTTATATGATTAGTAAAAAGGATGTTAAAATTACATTTCAGTTAATTCGTTAGCAGATTGTCCATTGATTTGTTTGTTACACATGTTAATTATTTATAGATATTATATTTACTAACTACATGTATTTGTTCAGGCGTTCCCTACACTTCTTCGTGCATTATATGACTTCTACAGTACAGATGTCAGAGGGTGTATTTCCACTGTAAACATAAAACATGTTAAATAATTATGCTCGTCGTAGCTGCGGCTTTTCTGTGAAAACCCTATAAGATCATCAAGGACTGCACAAAAATGAGGCACATTACCAGTGTGCATGTTGTATTGGGGGTTGCAAGTCTTCTTTTGGGTTCAAACGTTTTATTTATTAACCATCACATTAACTTTCATCTTCTGTTTCACTCCAGGAGTCTTTGCATGGACCCTTTATGGAGCCCTTTATGGTGCTCACTCCCATGGACTCCATTTCTGAGTCTGTTTGGTCAGGAATGTGCATGAGATCGTTTTCTGGGACTGACAGTGTCTGTTCTGTTCCACCTTACACAAAGAAACAGACACTGGTCCTGTTTGATGCTTTTCTGCAGCCCTATCCTCCTCATGTAACACCAAACCTTTGTGCAGCTATACCTATGCATGTGCCATCGTGGTGGAAAACTACCTGTGCAACCTGAAAGCACTGCTTGTACTGTCTCATACTTACAGTAGTGATTGGAACAATAGTAAAAACTGTTTGTGTTTTTACAGTAAAGCTGAACTATACTGACTGAGACAAACTTAGCTACATGTGTCCAAACATCTCCAGGTGTCTGTATCACCAGAACAAATTTCCATAGTCACTGGGGCTCTGAGTTCAGGTCATTATGGGGGATTTTCCCAGTGCCCTAGGTGCTGGAATATTACTATTTAATATGGATATTTTATAGTTATTTTTTTGTACCCTGCACTTTTATCCACTGCCAGCTTACATAGGCTTGGCCCACCTGTGCGACCCAGTATCACAGCACAATGTGTAATAGACACGCCGGTCCACTGTGTCCGTCTGGCGCTTCTCCAAACTGAAATGGACTCACAACCTCTGCATGCATTTCCAGCAGAGGGAGATAATATATTTAAAGCCAAGTTGGTAATTAGCAAAAACACATATACAGTAGATTCTGGCGTCATCCTTCATCACCTGAGATGATTTTGCTAGACAGCTAAAATTTATATACATATAAATATGTTAAAAATGTCTGTTTAAACACTTTCCCATGGTTATTTTCATGTTTGAAATCAAATAAATCCCTCTTCTGCTACTGCAAATTACTGCAAATTACTGCAACTTACTGTAACGTCTGCATGGTTGTCTATTTCATGTTTTGGAGAGGCAAAGGGTGACATGGAAGCGGTGCACCGGAGTGTCTATTGCACACTTTGATGTGATCCTGACCTGTGACCCTAGATGGATGGGTCATTTAAACATTTTACACTATTTTGCATTTGTCTAATTTCATGCTAAACGTCATATAAGCTGAGCTTAAAAATCTGAGTGAAAGGCTGCAAAACTGATAGCCAATGATATATCAGCATGATCTGGCGCTGGCTTCTTGTGATATCAGGTATGCCGTCAAGTGCCCCATAAATGTCCACTGGAGGTGAGGTCCAGTGACTGGAGAAAAGCCAGTTAAGGTTAGAAGTCCACGGACTTGTTTCAAGCATGTTCTGCTGAAGTGTGAGTCCTTCTTCACAAAGCTGTGCTGCATGTTGTCAAATGTAATGATATTTTCTGTGAGAGTTTCTATTACAGAGAAACTTTCATTATTTGATGTAGAAAAGGTATTTCCATCTGTAGACTACCAATGTTCTCCTCAACCCATGACAGATGTAACTCAGTGTGGAGTCACACCTCCAACTGCTGAATGAGTCTTTTTTAATTAAGCTGTCAGATAGAAATACACTGGCAAGCTTTGGGCATGTTTGTGAAACAGGAACTTATTTATTAATAGCGATTCATACTGATATTATCTGATATTTTGCTCTTGTCCATCACCTGCTGGAAAATCAATTTGATCCAAGAATTCATAACAAGATTTCTAAAATACTTCCTCTTATCTTTTTAGTTCTGTGTGTTCATTTTGTTTTAACATTTTTAACAACAAAAATCAAGATAATTAATTATAAAAGACTTGTAAAGTCATGTAAAAATCCATAATAGACTCAAAGAAAGTGCTCTGCTTTAATGTACTGATTCACTGCATCATTGGAGTAACAGTTTGCAACAGCAGCCACACAAATGTGCAAACAATGTGAGAGTGTCAGGAGTCAGATTTGGACCCAAGCCTCAGTCTATGGTCTGATCTTTCTAAGTACTGACCAGTGTTCTGCAGAGCACTTAAACAGATGAGTGATTTCTGCTCTCTGATATTTGCTCATATCCACAAGAACTTCTGATCTCAGCTTTACATGAAGGATGCAGGTCGAGAAATGAGGAGTTAACATGGTGAACTTTTCCCACAACAGTTATTTAATGGCAGCCTTTGTATATTGGGACAACTTTTAAAGCTGAATATATTAAATATGTGAGAATTATACTTGTGATGTGTAACTGTATGGAGCTTATACATAAAATATTTCCCCTTCTATTGTTTATCATCTTTAAATGTGACTATAACCACACTTGCATATATGCATGTTTACTGATGCCTGTCAAACACCTCATGCTTGGCTGTATTGCATCAGTTTTCTTTGGGTGTTTTTTTTTGAGGCTGTGTGTTTTTCTGAAGACTGTGTGTGTGTGTGTTTGTGTGTGTGTGTGTGTGTGTGTGTGTGTGTCCACTGTGAACAGGTCCATGTGTGATATATCAGCATGAGCCACCTGTTCTTGAAGCATTGCAGGGAGCGCAAGGTCTGGATCTGCATGAATCCTGGAGAGCTGACACCTGTCAGCCTGTCAGCTCGTCTGCTTAGCCGTCCTGTCCTGCACTGGAAAGCAGCTTCCAGCACTGATAACCCACAGACCATGTCTAACACTGACAGCTCCAGTGCCTTACATGGGGACATCGGGGAAAGACACTGACAACAGAAGAGCTCAAAAGATGCTTCAATTCAGATATCTTGTTGTGTTTGGGTCAAATACACTGTGAGAGAAAACTTGGTGAAAAGCTATTGTCCTCTGTCTGTGGGGAGGGTTATCTCCCAGGAGATATAAACCAGTCACAAGTATAGAGTCAAAGCTGAATGTGGGATTGAAATTAGATTTCACTCTAATAAAGACATCTGCCGTATAATGTGACGGTAATAGCATCCCAGCCTACACGTGAGGTCCATGGCCCCCTGGTGGCTGGTTGGAGTATAACGTAGGTCAACCATGCCTTGTAACCCAAACTCAGAAAGTACCTGGTGCAACATACATATATGTTTGCAAAATATTTGTATATAAATCAAACTCTGTTATTTTGAGGCTTTTGACACAAAATCGTTTACACATTGCTCAACCACTGGTTGCCAGGGAAACACGTATTCGCTGACTGGTGGCCTTGGGGTTGCTGGATTGTACTAACAGGAACCTCCTACTGGTTGTTGTTGTTGCTTTATTTTTTCATGTTTGATAGTCTAACTTGATCACAGGCACTCACCCTCAAAGTAAAAATGTGTCGCAGTGCTGCAGGAGGCGTGTTTCATGCATGTCTCCTTTTCTGCTTTGTGTCGTACTTTCACAGTTTCACTTCAGCTTGGAGAGTAGCTGCCCTGTGTTTGTAGACAAGGCCAACGCTTCCACTCAAACTATGACCGCTGCAATATGTCAGTGACCAAAGCAGTCACAAAGAGGTTTTGATAACAGAGTGGCGATTGCACATTTTTCCATAGCAACAGGTGGTTGCCACTGACGGGTCTGTAGGCCTGTGTGACTTTAGCATATTATTCTCCAGGCAACTACCATTAACCTCCAACAACCTGTCAGGAGAGATTTTTCACTCATTACCAGTTGTTGCTAAACTGGCCTTTGTGACTGGGGCCATAGTCATGTGATCCGATGTTACCAACATGATTGTCACACATCCAAACTGGTTATCTATCTATCTATCTATCTATCTATCTATCTATCTATCTATCTATCTATCTATCTATCTATCTATCTATCTATCTATCTATCTATCTATCTATCTATCTATCTATCGACCTGAGAACAGCTGAATGCATTTTCCCCTCTCAGGCTGGCTTTTTGGGTATGCTTTAGGTATTATACGCTTTACTTTTATTACTCTGTGTAAGTTATAATTTTATTGTATTTCATTACTTTGGCGGATTCAATCTTTTAGGTTTTATCTAGTATTCAATGTTTTGTTTTCTGACTCAAACTTATTGTTCATAAGGTCTTGTGCATTGGTTTTGCTTTGTTTTTCAATGTGTTTGAATTCAAATGTACAGCAGCTATAGCCCAGCCGAGGAAGTTTAACCATCTTAAAGTCTGAGCCATCATCAGTGTCTACATAAGTCTAATTGCAATCTAAGGCAATCTAAATATGTAATTTTTCCAAGTCTTGGAAAACAGGAAATAATAACAATTATTGTTTGACACACAAGAAAAACTATTTACAAGCTTTCCAACAGATACAATTTTGTTTTTCACCAAATACAGGATGAGGAATGTACCTCAGTTTGAAAACAATGCGTCTTATAACGCAATAAGAAAAAACAAGACAAGGCTTGAATACACTGTTCATTTTTGCAAAGCCTTCATTTTTCAGAGTTTATATGAATGCTACATAAAAGTCTGTCTGCTTTTAAACTTGTTCGGCTTTCCACGTTAGTTAAATCAAAACCAAACATTTGACAAATCTTTCCTGCGACTTCAGAGAGGGTGAGCCAGTTTGGCTCAAACGCATGTCATGACAGTGTGAGTGATGTGCCTCTGGTGATGTCGTGCATCATCCACAGACAGCAAGATTTCACTGATTTACTGTGTGTATGTGTTCAAAGTCCACACCTGCTCACAGATTAGCTGTCATGACCGCACACACTTGTCTGCACTGCATAGCCCTGCTTTTTCAGTGTATACACACACACACACACACACACACACACACACACACACACACACACACACACACACACACACACACACACACACACACACACTCAAAGGGGCTACTGAGCCATGGCCCTGTGTCAAAAGTTTGTTAGCAGTGGGCAAAGATTCATATCACAAACACCAACACAAACATGCAAACACGGACCATCCGAGGCCATCACATCACATATTTAATTTGCATCTAAAAAGAGAATAACACTGAACACACTGAGTAGTTATATTAGCATGAACAAAATATTATTTAAGAAGATTTATATGATTACGCCCTGAGATGTTAACACTCTGACGTTTGATTTCAAAAGCAAAGCCCGTACATGTCTGTCATGTCCTCTCTGTGCCACGGCTTTCCTGTCCTTTCTTCACTCTGTCTGTCAAATAAAGCTGAAAAGGGCTAACACAGGGCTATTTAGGTTCTACTATTATTGTAATATTTCAAATGAAATAGTCACTAAAATGTTTGTTTGTGAAAATGAGCGCAAAGTGCTCTGCACTCCTCAGGCTGCTTTTCACAGAACAGAGAGAAGCTTGAAGAGTTTCCTTCTCAGTTACATTACAGAGTAGAAATAGGAGAAAAAGCTAACCTTGCTTTCTCCACAGCTAGGATGAAAAAGGACACATCATTACTAACGTGTAAGTGTCTGTAAAACCACAAGTTTGCTTGCTTCTTCCTGTCTCTGTGCTATGTTAAGCTAGTCTGAAGTTTGCTTCCCAATCAAATAAAACTGTTCTCCTTCCCTGACTGTATTACACAGGATCACAGGCTTATACTTACACATCTGTCTGTTTTCTGTCAAAGCAAAAGGGCACATTATAATGATTAATTGAACTTTAGTGCAATGTTAGTACCCTCTTAGTGGCTTAAAATAATGTGCCCTGGCTTAATGTTAAAGCAAATAGCTGGCCTCACAGTTCATCATTCTGTGCTGGCTGCTTTTGGCTCTGCAACCCGTCTCAGCTGCAGCCTGGCAACACACTGAACAAACATGATTGGTGTGTGAAGCTCTGATTTGTGCCAGCCATCTCTAACGTGGTAGTCAGGAATTGTCTTGCAGGAGATGAAATGCCCCCCCTGGACCAGTTCCAGGAATATGAGCCTAATTTACAGCGATGAGCGAGCCAAGGCAAAAAGAAATTTGCTTTTTGGCACTTTTTCACCTGTATGTTCGTCTCAACTTTGCCCTTCAGTCTGGGTGTTTTCAAGGACAAGGAGGAAAGACAAAGATTCATCTGTGTCAAAATGATCATTATCATTATATATGCACACTGAAAAATATTCTATTTTATCTCTATATTTGTAATAACAGTGTCTTTTTCCACTTGCTGTTTTTTATTTTACAGGGATTTACAGAGTAAGCAGCACAGAGCTACTTTTCAACTCATCCCAAAATCCTCCCCCTGCTCGGTCAAACAGCTCTTACAAAGTCTGAGGTAAGTTTTCACCAGAGGATGGTGTGTCTGTTACGGAGTATAGCATGGTGGGAAAGGACGGAGAGAAACCCCCCCCCCCCTAAGTTTTGTTGGTTTTGTTTTTGAGTTTGTTTTGGATTAATTGCATGTTTTTGTGTTTATTTACGGTTGTTGCACCTGTGTGGGAGGGGAGATTTTACTCTAGCCCAGCTGCCAGTGAGGCGGAGTTGAATACAGGGAGCGGCTGATTGGAGTTCCTCTTTATAAAGGGGAGAGGAAGCAGGAAGTGTGGTTGTTGTTTTTAGTAGGACCTCGGTGAAGCAGGAGAGCCCCGGAGATCCAGGACAAAGTGTGCGCATTTTTAATAGAAAGGATTTTTTTTTAGCCTGGCCTGGTTTTTGCTTTTAACGAAACGGAGGACGTGGAAAGGAGGACGTATTCCTATGGAGCTGTGAGAGGACGTGCTGGAAAAGAGAGGACGTGCTGGAAAAAAAGGGACGTGTTGGAAAAGAGGAAAACGAGCACTAGACTGGAGACCTCCTGCGCCCCGATAAGAAGAACTGGACCAGCTCGGGGAAGTTTAACTGCCGGGAGGTAATGTGGAGACCCAGCCTCGAACAAAGTTAAAGCCTGAAACGGTGGGTGGCAAACCTGTTTTAGGGAGCTGCAGGATTGATACGTGTTGGTTGCGTGTTCGTGCAGTGACCCTCTCTCCCCTGTTTGTAACTAGGCGAAGAACTCGGACCGCGGTGGTCTTTGGGCTTTGGATCCCTGGCCGGGGTTGTCTTCAGCCGGTAGTTTGCCTAGAGGAAGAACAAATAAATTTTGTGTAACCCATTGCAGTGTGTGCGTGGTGGTTTGTTGCTGGTCCCTACTAGAATTCCTATTCTTTTTGCACGGAGGCTCTCTTAACAGACCTCCCGTAACATTTGGCGTTTGTCGACAGGATTTGTGACCAGTATACAAACCTACCTGCCTTAGACTGATTAATATGGCGGATGAGTTATCTGAAACCAGGAATATGGCGTCACCATTTTTTATCGGTGCGCCCTGGGTACCAAAATTTTGTGGGCTTAATACGAATTATGAAGATTGGGAGAGTCAAATTAGCGCAATGCTCCGTGCTCAAAAGTGGTCGATAGAACAGCAATGTGATTTTGTATTGAGTGCATTAGGAGGAGAATCACGACGTGAAATCAACAAGCGTGGGCATCTGCTTTTCAGGACTGTCAAAGAATTCAGGCAGCTGTCCCCGTACCACAAGTAGGGACCCTGCGACCCGCTTACCGCCACCCGGTGAAGATCCCTGAGCACAGTGAGCAGGTGATTTGGGCTAGGGCCCCACAGACACTGAGGAAAGGACAATGTATCTTGGTGGAGCCATTGGAAGGGCCTAGTACAGTTGCCGTTGCTCGATCGCTAGGAACTGTCTATAGAGGCCGGGTCCCCATCAAAGTAAGGAATCTCAATCCTTTTCCTATTACGTTACGACGTTATGAGGCCCTGGCTACATTCTCCACGGAAAATGTCGACATTCAGGAACCTTTTGAAGTCACGTTTGAGCAAACCAGGCCAGGCATCGTTGAAGTGGGCGTATCCCAGGTGAGCTCGGAACCATCTGGTAAAGCTCCTCACATTGAAGTTATGACACAAGGGCGGTCGAATCTATCTATGGAGGAGCAGGAAAAGTTAAATGGTCTCTTGAGGAAGTGGGGCGATGTGTTTGCTGCCGACGAAGAGGATTATGGCCACACAGATGTAATTACGCACTCTATTCCGACAGGTATGGCACCTCCTATTAGAGAGCGGTATAGGCCAATCCCCCCTAAAATGTATCAGGAAGTGCGAGAATTGCTGAATAATATGATTCGATCAGGGGTGGTGCGAGAGAGTACAAGTCCCTGGGCAGCACCCATTGTCCTGGTAAGGAAAAAGAATGGGGAATTGAGAGTTTGTGTGGATTACCGCAAGTTGAATGCAGTGACACATAAAGACGCCCATCCATTACCTAGAATTGAAGAGACCTTGACGATGCTGACTAAATCAAAATACTACTCCACCCTTGATCTAGCAAGTGGGTATTGGCAAGTGAAAGTTTCTGAAGCTGACAGGGAAAAAACTGCATTTTGTACTCCTTTTGGCTTGTATGAGTTTGAAAGAATGCCTTTTGGATTGTGTAATGCTCCAGCAACATTTCAAAGGTTGATGCAGAGTTGTTTGGGAAGTCAAATCACAGAGTCCGCTTTTGTCTATCTGGATGATGTGATAGTATATTCACCGGATTTTGACAGCCACCTAGAACATCTGCAGGCAGTGTTTGCAAGATTGAAGAGCTATGGGCTGAAGTTGCGACCTGATAAATGTGTTCTTTTCCAGCAACAGGTGAAGTTCCTGGGTCACCTGGTGAACAGTGAGGGTGTGGCTCCGGACCCTGATAAGATTGCCGCTGTACAGAAGTGGCCGGCCCCGCAGACTATTCATCAGGTGCGTTCCTTCTTGGGCTTTGCCGGTTATTATCGGCGGTTCATTGCAGGGTTTGCGGGTGTTGCTAGGCCTCTTAACTCGCTGCTAGTGGGAGTACCGAAGAATAAAAAACAGAATATCCCCATAAATTGGGATGAGGATTGTCAGCAGTCCTTTGATCTTCTGAAGCAGAAATTGCTCGAGGCTCCTATTTTAGCTTTTGCTGATTTCAGATTACCCTTCCGGCTTTATACGGATGCCAGTAAAGTGGGCCTTGGTGCAGTACTGTCTCAAGTACAAGATGGGAAGGAATGTGTGATAGCCTATGCTAGCAGAAGCTTAGCACCCGCCGAAAGGGATGATGCAAACTATAGCTCCTTTAAACTGGAGCTGCTCGCTTTGAAGTGGGCGGTGACTGAGAAATTTAAAGATTATCTATGGGGGTCTCTGTTCACAGTTTATACTGATAATAATCCATTGGTCCATTTATCGACTGCAAAAGTGGGCGCAGTGGAACAACGGTGGGTAGCCCAGCTCGCAAATTATCAATTTGATATTAAGTATCGGCCTGGCCAGGAAAATGTGAATGCTGATGTTCTGTCTAGAATGCCATTGCAGGTGCAACCCCAGGATTTGGTGCCTCCACAGAGGGTGGACGAAAAAGCATGGGTTCAGGCTGTGAACATCGATTGGGATCCAGGATGCTGGCAAGGCTTACAAGAGCAGGACCCCACGCTGCATAGAGTGAGATACTACATGGCCCGAGGAAAGATGCCATCTGGGGAGGAAAGACGCCAGGAGCCTACTGCAGTCTTAAACTACATGAAACAATGGTCACGGCTGGAGTTGTTGGAGGGTGTTCTGGTCCGCAGGGGGGTGGATTCCAACACCTGTGAGGCGTACTACCAAATCCTTGTTCCTTTGGAGGAACAGCAACCAACATGGAAGGCTTTCCATGAAAGGAATGGTCATTTGGGGGTGGCAAAGACACTTTCGATGCTGCGCCGTAGTTTTTATTGGCTTCAAATGGAGAAGAGAGTGCGGGACTGGACAACATCCTGTGAACGGTGTGTACGTCATAAAGGTCGTGGTGACGGTCAGGCCCCACTTAGTCCTGTTCTTACACACGCACCTCTCCAAACCGTGGCAGTTGATTTCCTGACATTAGGTAGACCGGCAGACTCATACCAGTACATTTTGGTCGCCACTGATTTGTTTACAAAGTATGCTTGGGCAATACCTACCAGGGACCAGACCGCTGCAACTACAGCGAAGATGTTGTTGAAACATATTATTCAGCCAATTGGATGCCCAGAACAACTGCACTCGGATCAAGGTGCTAATTTCGAGTCCGCCCTCATAAAGGAGCTCTGTCAGTATTATAATTGTCGGAAAAGTCGAACTACTGCCTATCATCCTCAGGGAAATGGGGCCTGTGAACGTTTCAATCAGACATTAATAAATATGCTGTCCACCCTAGAGGAAGAGAGGCGGACTCGGTGGGTACAATGTTTGCCCGAACTGCTCCAGGCTTATAATAACTCTGTCCATGCGTCTACAGGTTACACCCCCCATTACCTGATGTTTGGATGGAATGCTCGTCTGCCAGGCGAGCTGTTTATGGGGACGAAGAGACCCATGGAGTCAACCACGACGCAGGAGTGGGTGAGGAGACATCATGAGCGCTTGAGGCTGGCATACCAGATGGTGGAAAAGAGCAGCCAGAAGGCTGCAGGCCGGATGAAGGACAGGTATGATGTTGGGGCTAGGGCAGCACCATTGCTCCCGGGGGAAAGGGTTCTAGTCCATACGACAAGAAGGGACGGACAGGGTAAACTGGCAGCACACTGGGAGGAAGAGATCCAAATTGTAGTTGGCCAGCCAAACCCTATGAACCCAGTCTACAGGGTTCGGCCAGAGGGTAAAGATGGGCCTGTTAGAGTGGTCCATCGTAATCGCCTGCGCATATGTACTTTCTTGCCTTCCGTCAATGATAAAACAGGAGGTGGCGCCTTAGAACCAGGAACGGCAGCTGCGCATGATATAGCGACAGCCTCAGACCAGTGGTTACCTCTATGGAGTATGGCACAGCAGATGCCAGGGCCAGGTCACTATCCGTCCTCCAACAAGTCCGCCCCTGCAACTCAGGAGGGTTTAAGGAGATCTGCCCGTGAAAATCTCGGGAAGCCCCCACCTCGATATACTTAGTAGAGTGCCCGAGGACGGGCTAGGAAAAAGTTGGGGTGGGTGTTACGGAGTATAGCATGGTGGGAAAGGACGGAGAGAAACCCCCCCCCCCTAAGTTTTGTTGGTTTTGTTTTTGAGTTTGTTTTGGATTAATTGCATGTTTTTGTGTTTATTTACGGTTGTTGCACCTGTGTGGGAGGGGAGATTTTACTCTAGCCCAGCTGCCAGTGAGGCGGAGTTGAATACAGGGAGCGGCTGATTGGAGTTCCTCTTTATAAAGGGGAGAGGAAGCAGGAAGTGTGGTTGTTGTTTTTAGTAGGACCTCGGTGAAGCAGGAGAGCCCCGGAGATCCAGGACAAAGTGTGCGCATTTTTAATAGAAAGGATTTTTTTTTAGCCTGGCCTGGTTTTTGCTTTTAACGAAACGGAGGACGTGGAAAGGAGGACGTATTCCTATGGAGCTGTGAGAGGACGTGCTGGAAAAGAGAGGACGTGCTGGAAAAAAAGGGACGTGTTGGAAAAGAGGAAAACGAGCACTAGACTGGAGACCTCCTGCGCCCCGATAAGAAGAACTGGACCAGCTCGGGGAAGTTTAACTGCCGGGAGGTAATGTGGAGACCCAGCCTCGAACAAAGTTAAAGCCTGAAAAGGTGGGTGGCAAACCTGTTTTAGGGAGCTGCAGGATTGATACGTGTTGGTTGCGTGTTCGTGCAGTGACCCTCTCTCCCCTGTTTGTAACTAGGCGAAGAACTCGGACCGCGGTGGTCTTTGGGCTTTGGATCCCTGGCCGGGGTTGTCTTCAGCCGGTAGTTTGCCTAGAGGAAGAACAAATAAATTTTGTGTAACCCATTGCAGTGTGTGCGTGGTGGTTTGTTGCTGGTCCCTACTAGAATTCCTATTCTTTTTGCACGGAGGCTCTCTTAACAGACCTCCCGTAACATGTCAGGTGGTTAACATCAGTTTACTCCAAAGTCCTTCTCCTTCACAACTATCTTAACCTCATGGAAAACTAACAAAATCATTCAAACTATTCTGTGAACCACATTTTGACTGGTGTGATGTTACTGGTTTGTAATTCCTGTCTTCTCTTATATGTGTCTGCTGCAGATCATTGCAGCTGTTTCACCATGGATGTCTGACTCACAGTCTCCTCTCAGAAGGTGATGTTGACATGTGTGTGATATGAAGCCAGGTGAGCATGGCGGGCTCTAACCTGAGGTCCTACTAATTGCTGATTGTTGCAGCACAGGTAACTTTGATTTATGCACCTGGAGCAGAGCTGATTGCAGATAACAAATTAGACACATAACAAAAGACCCGATACATACAAACAATTTAATTTCTACAGAAGCAGAATATTATGGAGAAGCTAACATTTATTTTTGGCTAATGTTTCTTATTTACACAAAAATAAAGAAATCTATGAAAAAGATTGATGAAACCCGCCTATCAGTCATATCTCGCCCGCTCCAGCTCATAATGTAGCATTCATATCAAAATGTGTTCAAAGAAGCAGCTCAGCACCATTGTTGTTTAACGTTAACGTCAAAGTGATATCCAAAGCGTTTCTGGTGGTGTATGAATGTATCGGTGGTCCCAAACGGCACATTCACTAAATTATCATCATTTTACAGAGATGAGATGGTTTATTTTGACAGTTACACGTCTTAATAAATCGTTGCACCCATAGAGCCCCCATAGAGGTAATGCTTCCTCACCCATTTGCTCAAGAATGAGCAAATATACATTATTTTAAAGGTCGGACAGTTTGAACAAATTTTTCTGCCATTCAGGTCTCAAAGTGTTCATTATGGGCATGAAACAGGGACTTTGTGCACTTTCAGTAGAACCCAATTAACAGTCCCCCCAGCACATCAAGGCAGGTTAAAGCGAGCGCCCTGGAGAATCAGAAAGTGTTTAACTAACAATGTGACCCTGGTCTGTTGGCCATAAGGTTTTCAAAGCAGTTAGAGTTGTCACCTGTCAGGGGACGGAGCACCCGCTACGCCAGCATCTGTCCCTCTGACACACACCACCACACACAAAGAGAATGACTGTTCCTGGACAGAAATACAGATGCTCGCGCCCTCAGTCTCTACCACGGAGCATCTGTCCTTTCTTGTCCGTGGTGTTAGAGTCCACGGCCTCTAAAGTGCTGCAGCAGATGGGAGCTGATTCCCCAGCTCACCTTCTGACACTCCTCCTGTGTACTCGTTTACCCTCCAGGCACCTTTGCCTACATTAGCATGCAATTACTGCAAATTATTTCAACCTTTGAGGCAGACGCATTAAAAAGGGAAAACAGCTCTTCCTGTTGTATCAAGGTTAGCTGGCAGGTTCTGTTTTTCTGTCATTGTAAAAAAACACTAACTTTACCATTTCCTTGCTAATCTGAAGGATCTGTTTGCTGAACTGTCACCAAGTTTTGGAATGAATAATGCAAGGACTAACTTTGACCTGTTCGGCTGTCAGTTTACTGGTTTGATATCCATGTTAGTTTAAAACCAGTAAAACCAGCCATTGTTACGTTAACAAAAGAGACAAAAATATAAATCTTTCAATAGAATAACACATTCAAGAAATATATCAGTAACAGCTAAACTAATTCAAAAATCACTTTTAAATCACCCTTAAATAACTTTTAAAATAATGCAATTTTATGCAACATTAGTTGAGATATTTGCATCCTGGCTGAAACTGCGGCATGATGACCACTGCTGCTGTCTTTCAAATGAAACGGCAAATTTAGTAAGACATCAACTAACGAACTCAATAACAACCTCTGACGGGAGGCTGACTCTAAAAGTAAGTTTTTACAGCTGAAATAAACCAAAATGCAAGGCTGCTGTCGAGAAACATGCACGTAAAGTACAGAACTGCTCCTGACATTACCATCTATGGACAAAACAATGAAACTATTGTGGTAGACAACTGGAGGGCATCACCACTTTTAAAATGGTATTAAAATCCCGTCGTCTTCGACCTTTTCTAAAATAAAGATATTGATCAAATCCTGAATTTTGGGGTGTGTGGAATCGATAGAAAGAAATTATGATCACTTTTACCCAGAATGTCATTTTGACCCCAGACAAATGAATGTAAAGCCACCCCGGGTTGCCTAGCAACACAGTTGTTTAAACACGTGTTTACATGACGGCTGCTTTAACATGAAGCGCACCGTGCTACAGTGATCGATACCTAGGCGAATGTAAGGTCATTAGTTATTTTCTTATTTTTATATCCTTTATGAGTTTATTCTGATGTGTAGTTTAACTAAGCAATCTCTAACAAAATCATCTAAAGAATTTATAAAAATTCATAAAACCCTTTAAAATGAATCTTGGATACTTGTTTTAATAATACACATACAAATACATGAAAGTTTACAGCTGAACTACTTGAAGAACTTTACTGCGCTTTGTAATTCTTGGTTACATCCTACAAACAAAACTGCTTTCAAACATTAAATAGATTCAGTGCATGTTTTTCAGTGTTAACCTTCAAAAAATGTGACTCTTTTTTTACAACTTTACACTAGAGAAGGACGCAGCGATGCTCTGATAAATACTCTTTTCCTCTTGTACTGCGTGTCCCTCTCGAAGTTCCTGTGAAAAATATGGTTTCATCAAAGTTTTCTCCTAAAACACAAAACTTCCACTGCATGAAGGAGGGGCAGGAGGCAGGGCAGGGTTATCCTGCTCTGACTCAGGAGTCACTTTCAAAGTTTTCTGCCAGCCTTAAAAAACTCCTGCTTTGCTTTTTTCCTTTATACAATCTACATGGGAGGCGTGGCTAATTATCTGTCATAATAGCATTTAAATCACTTGCTTAAAGTTAGTTGCTGAGTCACACTATTAATATGCAGACATTAATTCTGGGATTTTATTAACATAATGTTTATCTTCTGCTGTCTAGTGGTGGCTTATTTTCTTTGTTTTTTATTTTTATGAGCATTTGACATTTACTATCACTTTGGTATTTAAAGCACTTTGCAGACTTTTCATAGGTGGTGACATGCAGGTGGCGGCCAAAGAGCAAATCTACTCACGCACAAAAAGTACAGAGTATTGTGTTTAAAAAAGCCACTTCACAGTAAGACACTGTTAGACACTAATAAGAACTGATATTATTTCTGCTTTGCATCAAACCAAGCAGGACACAGCTGCTGACAAATCATAACAACTCTCTGATTCAGCAGCTAAGGATTTACGACCCTATCTCCCCAAACTGGTGGAAAAAAACATGTTTGATTAGAGCTTAGGCTGTGGCGAGTATAACTACAAACACTCTTTACAAAATATCTACTAAGTGCTGTTTGTTTGTTACTGTTTCATTGTTTTCAACTTCGTTAGTTTGAGAAAATAAGAAGTTTTTGTAGTTTTTGGATTTTACACAATCGAAAGACTTAAAAAAAGACTTACTTGTACCACTGAGTCACACGAGCCTGTGACGTACTGCTGAAGATCCAAAGACAGATTGCATACCTGTGTCCAGTTTTCAGTCACCTTGTTTGTGCTGTACGTGCTATAGGAGCTGCCCTATAATAGCGTTAGCTAGGTGTAGCATATGTGTTAAATGCTTATGAATTTCACCAAAACAACCTTTTTTAATTAAATATTTCATTTTGCATTTTTGCATTTATGTGTTCTGAGTCTGTGTGTGTTCGTGTGGTTGTGACGCAGGTGTGTGCATGTGCTCCCTGGTCAGTAAGTCACTGTTACGTTGCTCTTAGCTAATGACAGTTTCTAAAGGCCACAAGCTGTAATTTACATATGACTGAACTGCCACGTTTTTGGCCTGTTTGATATCGGACTCGTTCGGTGTAAGTCTTCTACAGGGCTGAGTACACTAATCAAAGTTTTTAATGAGTTTTAGCCCGAGGATCCAGGTGTTATACTATCATGCTAACTTAGCCTGGCCTTTAAGGCCTTTAAGGTGTGGCAGATAAATACAACAAAGTAAAATAATACGACTAAGACACAAACTGTGGTATTTTGTACATATAATAATAAACATGAATTCACTGTGTAATTGTGTAACTTTATTAGCAGCAACCTCCTGAAATGCACCAACAACATTGAGAGTAACATCCTCCTCTCTGCCCCTTAATGCTCTCTGGTCGCTATGGTAACATGTAAATATTTCTTTCACAATAAGACACACAACTACAACACAGGGAAAGACCCAGGGAAACCGAGTTAACAATAAAAACCCCGAAAACCATAAATTTCACACCCGAGCCTCAACTCTCACGGCCCGGTACCAAACGACTCACGGACTGGTCCGTGGGCCAGGGGTTGGGGACTGCTGTATTAGCAAGCACACAACACACACAGATCACAGCTCTGTACTTCTGTATGTTGCAGTTATGGAGATATTTCATGAATTGCTTTTGTGGTACAGTCCTGTATTACCTGTTAAATGGCATTTATTAAGATAATTGGATTTGAGTTTAAGGTTTAAGGTATGACGTTTTAAAGCATCATCTAAATGTTGTTATTGAGTTGTATTCTTTGTCTGATTGTTTAACTGTTTTTGTATTATTTTGTGTATTATTCTTATAAGTTGTTTTTGATTATTTTCCAGTGATACATTACTTTATATTATTTATTTTTTTGAGGGCTTAAGTTGATATTTTAAAAACAATTGATTGTATTTGATGTATTATATTATTGTGGAGTTAACACAGCTGCAAGGCACAGCTCCTTTCAGCATGGCAGGAGCAGAGGTGTCCTAGCAGGTGCGACACGCACGGATCACACTTCTGTATTTCTTCATGTTGCAGCTCGCAGATGTTGCTGCGACTTAGTAAACAGCCCAGAGATCCAGTGTTGTCTCCTGCCTTTTATTTATACACCAGAACACACCGCATCGACAGGCGTAGCACACAGACGGGTTACATAGGTACAGGTGTGGTGATGTTTCAGCTCGTGCTTCAGCTTTGGAGAGTTAAACGAGATTATTTTGTTCATCTGTTACGTAGCTGTGTCAGTGAAATTCATCCACACAGTTTATGGATACAGTGTCGCTGCCAGGCTTGCTAGCATGAGCGGATATTTACTACCGTGTGGTCACTCTTCAAAGAAACCCTCAACAAGCAGCAGCCAAAATATTAATACTGACACTCAAAACATCATAAATGAATGAGAGTGATGTCACAGCGACTGTCTCGATCTTAATATGCAGTCCAATGATGATCAAGCCTTTGATTAATAAATGCGGCGCACCTCAGAGGTTGGCCCTGCCAAGGCTTGGTCAGTAACATGATGCAGATTATTTCCCACTCATGACAAAAGCCACAAATTACAGGAAATCACATCATTTTCACTGAGCTTCTATGATTGCTGGGTTAAATTTAGCTGTTTTTTCTGAGCAGGCGTAAAAATATCACTAATTTGAAGTATTAGTGAAAATTCAATTCAATTCAATTCAATTCAATTTTATTTATATAGCGCCAAATCACAACAAAAGTCGCCTCAAGGCGCTTCATAGATACAGAGAAAAACCCAACAATCATATGACCCCCTATGAGCAAGCACTTTGGCGACAGTGGGAAGGAAAAACTCCCTTTTAACAGGAAGAAACCTCCGGCAGAACCAGGCTCAGGGAGGGGCGGCCATCTGCTGCGACCGGTTGGGGTGAGAGAAGGAAGACAGGATAAAAGACATGCTGTGGAAGAGAGACAGAGGTTAATAACAGATATGATTCAATGCAGAGAGGTCTATTAATACATAGTGAGTGAGAAAGGTGACTGGAAAGGAAAAACTCAATGCATCATGGGAATCCCCCGGCAGCCTAAGTCTATTGCAGCATAACTAAGGGAGGATTCAGGATCACCTGGTCCAGACCTAACTATATGCTTTAGCAAAAAGGAAAGTTTTAAGCCTAATCTTGAAAGTAGAGATAGTGTCTGTCTCCTGAATCCAAACTGGAAGCTGGTTCCACAGAAGAGGGGCCTGAAAACTGAAGGCTCTCCCTCCCATTCTACTTTTAAATACTCTAGGAACAACAAGTAGGCCTGCAGAGCGAGAGCGAAGTGCTCTAATAGGGTGATATGGTACTACAAGGTCATTAAGATAAGATGGGGCCTGATTATTTAAGACCTTGTATGTGAGGAGCAGGATTTTGAATTCAATTCTGGATTTAACAGGAAGCCAATGAAGGGAAGCCAAAACAGGAGAAATATGCTCTCTCTTTCTAGTCCCTGTCAGGACTCTTGCTGCAGCATTTTGGATTAGTTGAAGGCTTTTCAGCGAGTTTTTTGGACATCCTGATAATAATGAGTTACAGTCGTCCAGCCTGGAAGTAATAAATGCATGAACTAGTTTTTCAGCGTCACTCTGAGACAGGATATTTCTAATTTTAGAGATGTTGCGCAAATGGAAGAAAGCAGTCTTACATATTTGTTTAATATGTGCGTTGAAGGACATGTCCTGGTCAAAAATGACTCCAAGGTTCCTCACAGTGTTACTGTAGGCCAAGGTAATGCCATCCAGAGTAAGAATCTGGTTAGATACCATATTTCTAAGATTTTCAGGGCCGAGTACAATAACCTCAGTTTTATCTGAATTAAGAAGCAGAAAGTTAGCGGCCATCCAGGTCTTTATGTCTTTAAGACATTCCTGCAGTCTAACTAATTGGTGTGTGCTATCTGGCTTCATGGACAGATAGAGCTGGGTGTCATCGGCATAGCAGTGAAAATGTATGCTATGTCTTCTAATGATGCTGCCTAAGGGAAGCATGTATAATGTAAACAGAATTGGTCCTAGCACTGAACCCTGTGGAACTCCATAATTAACCTCAGTGTGTGAAGAGGACTCTCCATTTACATGCACAAATTGGAGTCTATTAGATAGATATGATACAAACCACTGCAGTGCAGTACCTGTAATACCTACAGCATGTTCTAATCGCTCTAATAGGATATTATGGTCAACAGTATCGAATGCTGCACTAAGGTCTAGCAGGACAAGCACAGAGATGAGTCCACTGTCAGAGGCCATAAGAAGATCATTTGTAACCTTCACTAAAGCTGTTTCTGTGCTGTGATGAGCTCTGAAACCTGACTGAAACTCTTCAAATAAACCATTCCTCTGCAGATGATCTGTTAGCTGTTTGACAACTACTCTTTCAAGGATTTTTGATATGAAAGGAAGGTTGGAGATTGGCCTATAATTAGCTAAGACTGCTGGGTCTAGAGATGGCTTTTTGAGTAAAGGTTTAACTACATCCAGCTTGAAGGCCTGTGGTACATAGCCGATTATTAGAGATAGGTTGATCATATTTAAGATCGAAGAATTAATTAATGGCAGGACTTCTTTGAGCAGTTTTGTAGGAATGGGGTCTAAAAGACACGTTGAAGGTTTGGAGGAAGTAATTATTGAAGTTAACTCAGAAAGATCAATTGGAGAAAAAGAGTCTAACTTAACATCAATGGTACTAAGAGTAGCTGTAGATAATATTACATCTGTGGGATGATTACTGGTAATTTTTTCTCTAATGATAAAAATTTTATTTGTGAAGAAGTTCATGAAGTCATTACTAGTTAACGTTAAAGGGATGGTTGGCTCAAAAGAGCTCTGACTTTTTGTCAGCCTGGCTACAGTGCTGAAGAGAAACCTGGGGTTGTTCTTATTTTCTTCAATCAGTGATGAATAGTAAGATGTTCTGGCTTTGCGGAGGGCTTTCTTATAAAGCAGCAAACTTTTTCTCCAGGCTAAATGATGATCCTCTAAATTTGTGACACGCCATTTCCTCTCCAGATTACGAGTCATCTGCTTTAGGGTACGTGTTTGAGAATTATACCACGGAGTCAAATACTTCTGATTAGAGACCTTAGTTTTCACAGGAGCTACAGTATCCAGAGTCGTACGTAGTGAGGAGGTGAAATTATTAACAAGATAATCGACCTCTGTTGGGGTAGCGTTCAGATAGCTGCTCTGCTCTGTGTTGGTACAGGGCATTGAAGATGATAACAGTGGGTGGATTATATTCTTAAACTTAGTTACAGCGCTTTCAGAAAGACATCTACTTTGATAAAGTCTACTCTCCACCGCTGTGTAATCAATTATTGTAAATGTAAATGTTATCAGGAAATGATCAGACAGGAGAGGGTTTTCAGGAAACACTGTTAAATGTTCAGTCTCTATGCCATATGTTAAAACAAGATCTAGAGTGTGATTAAAGTGGTGGGTGGGTTCTTTTACATTTTGAGAGAAGCCAATTGAGTCTAATAACAGATTAAATGCCATGTTGAGGCTGTCATTTTTAGCATCTACATGGATGTTAAAATCACCCACAATAATTATTTTATCTGAGCTCAGAACTAAATTAGATATAAAGTCTGAGAAATCAGACAGAAACTCTGTGTAAGGCCCAGGTGGACGATAGATGATAACAAGTAAGACTGGTTTCTGAGTTTCACAGCTGGGGTGGAGAATGTTAAGCATCAGGCTTTCAAATGAATTAAAAGTCTGTCTTGGTCTTTCATTAATTAACAGGCTGGTGTGAAAAATTGCTGCAACACCGCCCCCTCGGCCTGTGCTTCAAGGTTTCTGGTAGTTAGAATGACTCGGGGGTGTTGATTCATTTAAACTAACATAATCATCCTGCTGCAACCAGGTTTCTGTAAGGCAGAGTAAATCAATTTGTTGATCAATTATTAAGTCATGTACTAACAGAGACTTGGAGGAGAGAGACCTAATATTTAATAATCCACATTTCACTGTTTTACTCTTTGGTTCAGATGTGGATACTTTATTGTTCTTTCTTTGTAATTGTTTATGTTTAAGTTGTTTGTTGCTGGTTTTTAGTTTGTTTTTTGTCTGTTTGGGAGCTGACACAGTCTCTATGGAGATGGGTTTTTGGGGGGGTAGCAGGAGGAGAGAAGCTGCAGAGAGGCGTGTAAGACTGCAACTCTGCTTCCTGGTCCCAACTCTGGATAGTCATATTTTGGGGGGTTTAATAAATTTGTCCATATTTCTAGAAATGAGAGCTGCTCCATCCAAAGTGGGATGGATGCCATCTCTCCTAACAAGACCAGGTTTCCTCCAGAAGGTTTGCCAATTATCTATGAAGCCCACATCGTTTCTGGGACACCACTCAGACAGCCAGCAATTTAAGGAGAACATGCGGCTAAACATGTCACTCCTGGTCTGATTGGGGAGGGGACCAGAGAAAACTACAGAGTCCGACATTGTTTTAGCAAAGTTGCACACCGATTCAATATTGATTTTAGTGACCTCCGATTGGCGTAACCGGGTGTCATTACTGCCGACGTGAATTATGATTTTACTGAATTTACGTTTACCCTTAGCCAGCAGTTTTAAATTTCCTTCAATGTCGCCTGCTCTGGCCCCTGGAAGACAATTGACTATGGTTGCCGGTGTCTCTAGCTTCACATGTCTGAGAACAGAATCACCAATTACCAGAGTTTGACCCCCGGCGGGTGTGTCGCCGAGTGGGGAAAAACGGTTAGACACATGAACGGGTTGGTGGTGTACCTGGGGCTTCTGTTTAGGACTATGCTTCCTCCTCACCGTGACCCAGCCGCCCTCTTTCCCCAGCTGCTTGGGGTCTGCCGGGGAACAGCTAGCGGGGCCTATGCTATCTTCGGCTGCACCAGCTACAGGGGCCTGGCTAGCTATGGGTGAATGAACGGTGCGAAGCCGAGTCTCCAATTCAGTAATCCTGGCCTCCAGAGCTGCAAATATGCTACATTTGTTACAGATATCATTACTGCTAAAGGAGGCCGAGGAGTAACTAAACATCTGACACAATGAGCAAGAAAGTGCAGGAGGGACAGGTGAAGTAGCCATGGTGCTAACGAGTCGGCTACGAGCTAAGCTAAGCTAGCGAAACAGTACAGAGACTGTGAGTGAATACTTTGGCTATAAATTAGGTAGTGAGTACACAGAAAGTGTGCTTCGGATGAAGCACGTGAAAATTATACTATGAAAGAAGAATGTATTTAAAAGTTGTTAATTAAATTGCTAAGCAAATAAGCTACTCAGAAACACCACTGTGTTTGAGCAGGAACAGGAAGTGATACTCTACCGCAGAGCGAGCGAACACCAAGTGACAGCGCCACCAAGAGTGCAAATGATGACTCACAACTGGAGACGTGTTTGTGATGCAAGAGAGTTTCACGACACTACGCCTACAACATGATTTATAGATCGAGTACACAGCTGAGTGTGAGCAGAAGTAGAAATCTTACTTACTAAATGTTTATATTAGTGAAGCTCCCAGAAGTGATGGAACTGCTGTGGAAGGCTTGAAGCTGTTCCCAATCCGAGTCTGTCCTTTTGGATTTTCTGAGGATACAGAAAAAAATCTGTCAAATTCTCAGATTACAGACCAAAGCACTACAGATCTGTTTAGCAGTGAGCAAATGCAACTCATGCATTTATGCTGAGTTGCATTTGCGATAGTTTTAAACACAACATAGAATACGCAAAAATACACAAGTGTAGCATCGCTTAGCAAGAGGATAACTCCCCGTGTGTGTCTCTGTGCGTACAAACGTCCTTCCGCTTCTTTCACTAACATGCCATCTGTGTTTCATCTGCTGAGCTGTGAGAGTGCAGGAGGGGTGTGTGTGTCCAGCATATCTGCAATGTACCACTTCTACAAGAGGGGTAATCTCATCAATGAGCACGCACACACACGCACACACACACACACACACACACACACACACACACACACACACACACAGTGATGTATTAGGCTGCTCTCCCACTATCAGTGGGGGGATCATTAGACCAGACCTGCGACTGTGAATACACAACATCACCGTGCACAGGCCTGATTAACCTGTGTGTTTTTGAGGGGCCGTTGCCTGAGAGCCAAATTCTGATTGCTCTGACTGCTTGTTACTCCACATCAAAGGGTAATAATGTCTTTTCCTTTCTCAAAGCTTTTGTGTTCTTAGTTTCTGTGCTGCCCTCTCCTTCCCCTCTTCTCTTGCTCATCTCTCACATCTTTATTGCTTCCTCAATTTCTGCCTTCCCACTTCTGAACTTTCATCCAATTTGTTCTGTCTCATCTCTCTTCTTTTTCTCCCATATTTGCTGTGTATTTCCTCTCTTTTCCAATTTTTCTCCCTGGCTAATCTCTTTGCCCTCTGATTCCGCCTCGCATGCTGTGTCTCTTTCAACAGCCTCTTCCTTCCCATTTCATTTCCTCTGCAGTGCTCGATTCAGTTTAAATGATGCTAGTGAAGAGCAGAGAGTGACTCTCCACCTGTACAGCATGTCATCACATTGTCCCATCTCTCTCTGAGTATCCACTGGGATTTTTCTTCCAGTATCTCTCTGAAAAGTAGCGATACAAAGATTGTATGTTAAGGAAGCTGCTGAGCCTGTGAAACCACTTATTTATTAAATGATTGAAGGATTGTGAGCAATGGGATGGCACAGAGTATATGCATGACAT
Source organism: Diplotaxodon limnothrissa (assembly GCF_057381915.1). Classification (NCBI taxonomy): domain Eukaryota; kingdom Metazoa; phylum Chordata; class Actinopteri; order Cichliformes; family Cichlidae; genus Diplotaxodon; species Diplotaxodon limnothrissa. The sequence goes on from NC_140597.1 coordinate 19,610,370, forward strand.
GCTTTATGGAGTCTGCAGGCCTCCACAAATGTGCACACACTGCTGCATAGAAATCACGTGATCAGGTTACCGACGCTCCTGCAACATCAGGATACGATCCACACTCTAATTACTTATAAATGGGTAATGTGACCATTAACAAAGAAAAGCGCTAACGAGGAACAAATGATCTACACCCTCAAATTAAGATAATGTCACTGACCTCATGTGGTAGTAAATTAATAACCAATCAGCTATAAATTCGGAAGGGAGCACAAAAGACACAATTTAGAGCTAATGTGATCTGTAAGAGCTTATTAATGAGAATCACCAAACATGAATGTAAGTCAGGTTTAACAAAACAGGACCTGAGGAGGATGTCGGTCGCTTCCAGTGGGCAACTGTGCATACAGCTGGCCGTCATTCTTCAACAATACAGTTGTTTAACAGCTGGAATTAAAGTTGAAAATCTTCAGCTCAGCCCTGACTGTAAAAGATTGGCGTATGCTTAAAGAACAAAATCACAACTCTATTTGAATCACACGTTTTCGCTCTTATTGAAGCACTCAGCCATGCAGTCTGCCTTTATGTGACAGAGTCAGTCACTCAGAGGTGCACAACAGGGTACAAACGATTTAGCAACTCAATCACAAAGTGGGAGACCAAATGAAATGAGGTTGCTGAGGTGTGTGGTGCATAAAAGTGCCCAATGCTCTGCTGAGTCAATAACTGCGGAGTGTTAACATCAGCACAACAACTGTGTGCTGGGAGCTTCATCGCATACATGGACAGGCTGCTCCTGTGCATGTAATGTATCAGGGAATGTGTAGGTGGCCCAGTTTTCCCACATAGTATAGTGTCCCACAGAGATGATAAGACCAAGTGATGAGTCCAGATGATGATTAGATGATAAGACCACATGGGAATGAAATTGTTCAGCAAAAAAAACCTATCTAATAATACTAATCTACTCTGAACTAAACATCAAACGTCATGCCAAGGACTGAGAAAACAATAAACAAAAGGAACAAAATAAAGAGAAATATTTTAAAAAGATGTGCAGAAACTGCAGCATCTGGTGTTACAAACATACAAAGCCACAGAGGAGACAGGCCAGCTCTGCTGAGCTGTGGGTTAAATGTGTGTGAGAGTTCCTGGCTTAACATCGTCCCCAGTAAATTATTTTACCATCTGCAAGACTGGCTGAAGTTATGGATGAGCCTTTCATTCCTACTGGTGATTCTGTTGCTGTCCACAGAGAATTAGACTAAATAAGTCACAGCCGACAAATCAGGACACATGTGGATTTGTTTGACTGTCAGTAAACAAATACAGAGTCTGTTTGTAGCTACAGTGGGGCAAAAAAGTATTTAGTCAGCCACCGATTGTGCAAGTTCCCCCACTTAAAATGATGACAGAGGTCAGTAATTTGCACCAGAGGTACACTTCAACTGTGAGAGACAGAATGTGAAAAAATAATCCATGAATCCACATGGTAGGATTTATAAAGAATTTATTCGTAATCAGGGTGGAAAATAAGTATTTGGTCAATAACAAAAATACAACTCAATACTTTGTAACATAACCTTTGTTGGCAATAACAGAGGTCAAACGTTTACTATAGGTCTTTACCAGGTTTGCACACACAGTAGCTGGTATTTTGGCCCATTCCTCCATGCAGATCTTCTCGAGAGCAGTGATGTTTTGGGGCTGTCGCCGAGCAACACGGACTTTCAACTCCCGCCACAGATTTTCTATGGGGTTGAGGTCTGGAGACTGGCTAGGCCACTCCAGGACTTTCAAATGCTTCTTACGGAGCCACTCCTTTGTTGCCCGGGCGGTGTGTTTTGGATCATTGTCATGTTGGAAGACCCAGCCTCGTTTCATCTTCAAAGTTCTCACTGATGGAAGGAGGTTTTGGCTCAAAATCTCACGATACATGGCCCCATTCATTCTGTCCTTAACACGGATCAGTCGTCCTGTCCCCTTGGCAGAAAAACAGCCCCATAGCATGATGTTTCCACCCCCATGCTTCACAGTAGGTATGGTGTTCTTGGGATGCAACTCAGTATTCTTCTTCCTCCAAACACGACGAGTTGAGTTTATACCAAAAAGTTCTACTTTGGTTTCATCTGACCACATGACATTCTCCCAATCCTCTGCTGTATCATCCATGTGCTCTCTGGCAAACTTCAGACGGGCCTGGACATGCACTGGCTTCAGCAGCAGAACACGTCTGGCACTGCGGGATTTGATTCCCTGCCGTTGTAGTGTGTTACTGATGGTGACCTTTGTTACTTTGGTCCCAGCTCTCTGCAGGTCATTCACCAGGTCCCCCCGTGTGGTTCTGGGATCTTTGCTCACCGTTCTCATGATAATTTTGACCCCACGGGATGAGATCTTGCGTGGAGCCCCAGATCGAGGGAGATTATCAGTGGTCTTGTATGTCTTCCATTTTCTGATGATTGCTCCCACAGTTGATTTTTTCACACCAAGCTGCTTGCCTATTGTAGATTCACTCTTCCCAGTCTGGTGCAGGTCTACAATACTTTTCCTGGTGTCCTTCGAAAGCTCTTTGGTCTTGGCCATGGCGGAGTTTGGAGTCTGACTGTTTGAGGCTGTGGACAGGTGTCTTTTATACAGATGATGAGTTCAAACAGGTGCCATTCATACAGGTAACGAGTGGGGGACAGAAAAGCTTCTTACAGAAGACGTTACAGGTCTGTGAGAGCCAGAGATTTTCCTTGTTTGAGGTGACCAAATACTTATTTTCCACCCTGATTTACGTATAAATTCTTTACAAATCCTACCATGTGAATTCATGGATTGTTTTTTCACATTCTGTCTCTCACAGTTGAAGTGTACCTCTGGTGCAAATTACTGACCTCTGTCATCATTTTAAGTGGGGGAACTTGCACAATCGGTGGCTGACTAAATACTTTTTTGCCCCACTGTACATATCTGTGGACAGCAGTTGACGTGTACTCTGTTAGCCAAACTCAATGTTAGTGGTCTTGGGTCTTGAACCAAGAGTTTTTGAGATTTTACACGTTTACATCCTTCGGATGTTGAGTTTTTAGTTCTTACTCCCATGATCTGTTTGTATGTGAGGTTGTTTTCACCATTCTCTTCTACCTGTGCCTTATTTTTCAGCTTCACCTGGATCATCCTGTGGGTGTATACATAAGCACTGAGTCCCCATATGGTTCCTCCTGCCTGCTGTGTTTGGAGGGGATTTTGTGCTTCATGGTACAAACTTTGTGTTGGACCTTAAACTGTGGCCTAGGTAAATGTCTCATAGTTTCTTAATTCAGTTTGAAGTTTCCTGTGTTTTGCATTTAGATCCTAATCCTGCACTGGCAGTTAATTGGAGCCAAACAATGGACCCCGCAGACTTGAAAGCATGGTGGCACGTGGCTCTGACACACCCCAGAACAGGAGTCTTTGAGGAGCACAACAATGAGTTTGTGATTTGGCACCCAAATTCTCAGTCCAATCAAGCATCTGTGGAATGTCCTGGACAAACACGTCAGGACACGTCAATTATAAAGCATTCAATGACACTGACCAGAATGGACAGGGTTAGACAGGAGCAGTCTTGGGTAAGTTACTTTAAAATAGTAACTTAGTTACATTACTAGTTACTTCTCTCAAAAGTAACTCAGTTACTTCAAGTTACTCGTTACTTTCAAAGTAACTAGTTACTAGGGAAAGTAACTTTGATTTTACTCAGAATTCTCTTGTTAATGTGTTTCTTCCATAACTTTGCCAGTCTTCTAGCTTGCTTACTTGCCACAAGTGCACTGTGCCACCTACCAATAGAAAGGAAAAGATAATGTGCACATTTCCACGAGAGAAATCCCACGCCTGGACCGTCATTGACTGCTGCCATGATTCTAGCCTACGTCACAGCATCATGTGCGCCTTTTACATCCAACACAAAAACTGCAGTCGTGGTGCTTTCGATTGTACTCAGAACTTCTGCCTTCTGAATAGGAAGATGTAGGCAACACCAGACTGCATATGAGCTGCATACAGGGCTGGACTGGGACAGGAAAAACAGTTCACACAAAGTTCAGGGGGCCGGCCCGGAGGCTGACGGCCCAAGAGCCCAGAAAACAGTCCAGGGGGACGGGCAGGCGGCAGGCACCGGCGGCGATGGAGCAGACCAGGAGGCCGGCCGGGCGGGAGGCACCGGCGGCGACGTAGTTCAGGGGGCCGTCCATGACGGCGGTGTAGTTCAGGGGGCCGTCCATGATGGCAACGACGTCCGGTCATCGGCCTGGAAAGCGGCCGAACAGGACGTGCAGGACAAGCAGGCCGGACAGGATGAGCAGGACCAGACGGCATGGGGACCTCAGGCGCAGACGAAGCTGAACACTCGGAAGCTGGACCAGGCGGAGCTGCAGAGGCTGAGGCTGGACCAGGCGGAGCTGCAGAGGCTGGACCAGACGAGGCGGAAGCAGATGCTGCGGGTGGCTTGGATGTTGAGGTTGCAGGCGGTGGAGCTGGTGGTGGCTGAATGGCCTCGCCAGAACCGTCAGCAGACACTGGGATGTGCTGGCTGGGTCCTCCCGGACCCCCAGCTGACGAGGCAAGAGGCTGAACGGGCCCCTCGGACCCTCCAGCGGAGACAGGAGGCCGAACGGGCCCCTCGGACCCTCCAGCGGAGACAGGAGGCTGAAGCGGTTCCTCGGACCCTCCAGCAGGAAGAGACGGCTGAAGCGGTTCTCCAGAACCCCCAGCGGGAACAGACGGCTGAAGCGGTGCAGGTGTTACAGCAGTGATACATGTTGCACACGTCTGCTGTTGCTCACAGTGGTCCAAGGGGCCTCTCAGGGAGTTTGTGTGTTTGCTCAGACACATGAAATATTAGAGGGAACATTGTTTGTAATTATGTGAAAGTGCATTTGTTTGTCTCACTAGTCTTGGTACAAACACTTCTCCCAGTGACATTTTGTGTCTTGGTCAAGTGCATCAGCACCTTTCTGTCAATGCATGCACGTAGTTTGAAACACGAGTAGGTGCATCCCAATATGTGGTGGTGGTGTTGAAAACCAGTCCTCAGGGACATGTTATAGAACACAAACTGGGTACATCTACTTATTTTTGAGAAAAACTTTATCAGTAAAACAAAATATCCCTGGATTTCCTAAAAGCTTCTGTGCTGTTTGTATGCCATTAAATATTTTAGTTAACAGAGGTGTGTTGGAGCACACGTTATAATTGTGATAATTTTTCACCAACATACTTATTTAAAATATAAAAATGGAAAATCTGCAATTATAACAGACAAAGCAAAAATCAAGCATGAGTGAATTCTACTCTTTATGTTACTGCAATGTCTCCTGCTGTTACATCCAATCTCTCAGAGAAAATTACAGGGTGCCTGATTTCTTTCCCAGATGGTGCACACATATTTGAGCCCACTTATGGCACTTGTGTGGGCCAAATGTGGCCTGAATGCTACACCACACCTGACATGTGACCTATGTAATGTGGAACTCATCAGCCAAGAACATGAAAAATGGTCAATTCTGACCACATTTAAGCCACAAACTCAGTCATAGTTATTAAGATACTAATAAGAAAGGTTAATATAACTGCAGGACATATTCCCTGTTTCACTCAACAGACCTAATGTGACTAAGCAGAGCACATCTGCTCTCTAACTCTGTTACGACAAGCTAAATGCTGCATTACCCAATGCAAATGCTAACCACAATCAAAACTATGTTTCCGTTGTTAACTGGTTAAGGACGTTAGGCATGATTTGACCAATGACAGATTAGCATAACAACAACAAGAAGTACTGTAAAAGTACACAGGAAGTAAGACTCCTCTGTAAGCAGGTCACCAAGTCACATGGTTTCCTACCTAGGGATGGGTATCGGTATCCGGTGCCATTATTACGGAAGAGGATTAGGGCCACTGGAAAAAAAATCTGAGAAAAAAGTCAGAATTCTGAGAGGTTTTTGGAAAAAGTTTGATAATTTTTCCATTGTTTAAGCACTGCTTCCAGCCAAGAGTGATACCATACAGTATATCCCCTATAGCTGCAGAAAAGGCTAACATTGTTATCTTTTTACCAAAAAAAAACAGCTGAAAATGAGAGGTTTTCGGACAAAGTGTGTGTTCTCCATTCTTTAAGCACTGGTTCGAGCACCGGCACCGTTTCAAAAGTATCGGTTTGGTTCTGGTATCGGATAAAACCTAAACAATACCCATCGCTATTCCTACCTGCAAATTCCACAGTGCCCTTTCCCAGTTATCCCACTAATAGGTTTTCTTAAGGACTTTAATCTGATTATTTTTAAATAATCCACATTGAGAGGTTGGGATGGTTTATTTAATCTAATTATCATTTTATATTTTGATCTCTTGAAAAGGGGCAGCACGGTGGCACGGTGGTTAGCAAGAAGGTCCTGAGTTCAATTCTAACATCAGGCCGGGGTCTTTCTGTGTGGAGTTTGCATGTTCTCCCCGTGTCTGCGTGGGTTCCCTCCGGGTACTCTGGCTTCCTCCCACCGTCCAAAGACATGCAGTTTGTGGGGATAGGTTAATTGGATAACCCAAATTGTCACTAGGTGTGAATGTGCAAATGAATGTGAGTGCGAATGGTTGTTTGTCCCTGTGTGTTAGCCTTGCGACAGACTGGCGACCTGTCCAGGGTGTACCCCGCCTCTCACCCTATGACAGCTGGGATAGGCTCCAGCGCCCCCCGCGACCCTGAAAAGGATAAGCGGAAGTGAATGGATGGATGGATCTCTTGAAAACAGAGCAGGTGTAAACTCATCTGCTTATGTACAACTGCTAGTCACAGTGAATGCAGTGTTTGTGCTTGTGAGACACAACAGCAAGGTTAATGACTGAGCAACTGAGAGCTGGCTTCAGTGCAGCTAGAAGGCGTTAGAGCTGCTAATAGATATAAGAAGGCTGCTTGTGTAGTGGATTCCCTGTTGCTCCTTCTTGCTTTAACCTAGCCAGGCTAATGGAGAGAAGGAGACGCCAAAGAGTTACTTGTGCATTAAAAAAACCCCCCAAAAAACAACTTCCTTTGTATATTTTTAGTCATCCGTGTGTGTGTGGCATTAGTTCCAGTTCAGGTGGTACTACTGCATTATGATTTTTTTTCATATCTTATCGCTTTTATATCTGTTTCTTACTTTGTGAAAGAACTTCCAATTATGAACGTTTAATCGTAGCAAAACCTGTATTGTTTGAACAGGCCTTAAACTTAAACTTAAACTTAAACGGGCGACCGTGGCTCAGGGGGTTGGGAAGCGTATCTGTAACCGGAAGGTCGCCGGTTCGATCCCTGGGCTCTCTGTCCTGGTCGTTGTGTCCTTGGGCAAGACACTTTACCCTACTTGCCTACTGGTGCTGGCCAGAGGGGCCGATGGCGCGAAATGGCAGCCTCGCTTCTGTCAGTCTGTCCCAGGGCAGCTGTGGCTACAACCGTAGCTTGCCTCCACCAGTGTATGAATGCGAGAGTGAATGAATAGTGGCATTGTAAAGCGCTTTGGGTGCCTTGAAAAGCGCTATATAAATCCAATCCATTATTAAACTTGCCCTGTGTTAGCTACCTGTGTCTGTTTTATTGTATGTCATTATAGGAATAGCCTGTGTGACAGCAAACACATGCTTTTGTTACGTTTGATTATATCGTCAGAATGTAAATCATATTATATTACCACATAGCAGTTTTACCCTTTTGGACCCCAAAGAGTGCTGTCGGGCTCATGTACGCTAGCCAACAGCGGTTTTGTTTTGTTTGTTTGTTCTGGCTTGCTCCTGTTAGTGTAACACTAACATTATGCTAATGTTGTGTGCTTGTTTCATGGCAGATAAAGAGTAAGAAAGTTGGTTCAAACAGGCGATAAGTGCACTGTTCTCATATGTGTAACATGCAGGTATCTTATATTTGTTACTGTAACAGCTCCATGTTTGATTGCCACTGGAAACTCCAGCTAATCCTGTACAGCTAAACCTTTAATGTATTTACATCCTGTCAGAGGTCAGTCATCTGTATGCCTTACCTACACTGGTAGTTTCTACAAGTGCTTCCTTTAAAGATGAGAAAAGTTCCATTCAGGACCTGCACACTTTTCTTTGCTAGATGCTAAGTCACTGAATTTTACTGACAAACCACAATCTCTGATTTAATGCTGCTAGTCTTTTTCTGTGTGGATGTCCCTTCACAGTCTCAGCTTCAATCAACTAATGGATGCACATGTAAAGTAGTTTTTGTGTAAAAATAAATAATATGAAAATATAACGGAGTAGGGTGTGTACAGCCATCAGGACAAAGCTGTTAAAGGTGATTGATATGCACTAGAGTAGCCTGACATTTACCCAGTACCTTCACTACCACAGTTCCTGTTTGGCCTTTTACACCTGCAGTTATGTAAAGTGATACCAAGTAGAAAACATGCTTGGTCATGCCCAGCTTGATAACCTCACACTGTGCTAATGCCAGTACATCTCTGCTTAATCGGTATTATTGACAGTGATTATTTCATTCCCTTTCAGCGTTCGTGGACTGTAACACTGGGAGACGTGTGATGGGGCGCATCTGACTGCAATGGGGGAATGGTGGGAAGTCGGTTTTTTGTCAAGTAGTTTTAAACTTCTTTTATAAATGTTTTTGATAGTTTTAAGTGTTGATGGACAAGCAAGTGACCAGGACGTCAAACAATAGTCCATATGAGAGATGATCATTGAGTAAAAATACATTTTTGCAACATTCATATTTAAATTATTACATATATGATTAAAATTTTGATTATTAAATTTAAGTACCTGGGACACTTTATTTATGTTGGGTCTAGAATGACCCCAAGATATTTAAATTCTGGAGCTAATTCAAGCTCTACTCCATCCAGGAATATGTTTGACTGCTTCAAGTTTCAGGGGCGTTTTGAAAAATACATACAGACAGTTTCTGAGGTGTTCAACATTAGGTATGAGTCCTCCAGCCAGCTATGCATTAATGCTAAAGCAGCTGTAAGATCTTTTGCCACCTGCTGGACACTATTTGCTTGCGTATATATAACTGCATCATCCGCATGCCTTTGAGCAAATATATTTGGACAGACTTCAGGTAAGTTATTGATAAAAAGAGAGAACAATAAGGGCCCAAGAACGGATCCTTGAGGAACCCCTGTATCGCAGTCTAAATATGGAGATTTAACCCCGTCGAACACCACACACTGTTTCCTGTGTGAGAGATATGAGGCAAACCACTGAAGAGCCTGACTGGAGATATTAAACTGAGTCAATCTGGACAACAATATCTGATGGTTTACAGAGTCGAAAGCCTTCTTCAGATCTAAAAATACAGCTCCAACACAAGGACTCTTGTCCAGCAGGCTCTTCGAGTTCTCCACTAACAGACACAGGGCAGTATCTGTGGAGTGATGTGCCTGAAAGCCAAACTGCAATGGATGTAATGAGGGCTGGGCGTTTTCTAGGTGAGCAGTGAGGAGTTTAACCTCCCACTTCTCAGCTATTTTAGATACGACCAGGAGTATGCTTATGGGGCGATAATTAGCCATGTCAGTCTTCACACCTGCTTTGAAAATTAGGGTAACTGCAGCATTTTCCAATCTGTTGGAACAATGGAGTGTTCGAAAGACATATTCAAAATATGAGTTGTTTGAAACCTTGTTTTAAACCTGTAATTAGTTTAGCAACTTCAGTGTCTGAAATATGAGTGATGGTGAACAAATTTTGACCAACATCATTCACATTATCAGAGCATACGACTGGGTCAAAACTCTGACTGATCTCCTTAACAGATGAGATAAAGAAAGTGTTTAAATTACTGGCAATAGATAGAGGCTAACAATAGAGTTATTTACATAAAGTTCAATTGTATTTTTACTTTTGTTTGAATGACGGCCTACTAATTTATTTAAGTGTTGCCAGATAATTTTACCATTACCTTTGGCTCTTTCAATTATATTTATAAAAAAATTGCTTTGGCCTGTCTCAAACTTCTTGTTGCTTTGTTCCGCATTGAAGTAAATCTCTGTCTATCCAGAGTTAGACTTGTTTTCAGGAACCGTTTTAGTAATTGAGCTCTTATTTTCATTAAATTCTTGCACTCTTTGTTTAACCAGGGCAGATTAGATGTTGTCTTTATTTTTTGTCGACCTCTAATGGAGTATGTTGATATAACATCCTTGACAATGTCAGTGAAGTGACTGCTGCAGAATTGTGGATCATCACTACACAATAAAGGCTCCCAGTTAACTGATGCTAATTCTTCTGCTACATTTTGTCGCGGACTTCTTGGTATGAATTCATAAAAGGATCTCCTATTAGATGAACTATGAAAGTGATTCTTTACCCATGATTTTAAGTTTTCTAGAAAATAATATAAAATTGTGGTCTGAAATACCAGTGATAAAATTATAAGATCTATTTTAGTTTTAGAGTGTCTAGTTATTCTTGTGGGTTGTTCAATGTGTTGAGTAAAGTTTTTCTCCATTATGTCCTTGAGTGTTTTTCTGTCCTTTTCACAGTCCCATTTACATTAAAATCTCCCATTACAATTATTTAATTAAACTTATTATTTGTATGATATTTAAGTAATATCTGTAGTTGTTCATAAAAAATATTCTTTGCAGAAGGAGGGCAGCCAAGATTGAAACCCAGGCAGCTGAGGTGGAGGCCCAGGCAGCCGAGATGGCGACCTGGGCAGCCGAGGTGGAGGCCCGGGCAGCCGAGGTGGAGGCCCAGGCAGCTGAGGTGTAGGCCCAGGCAGCCGAGATGGAGGACCAGGCAGTCGAAATGGGGGCCCAGGCAGCTGAGGTGTAGGCCCAGGCAGCAGAGATGGCGGCCCAGGCAGCCGAGATGGAGGCCCAGGCAGCCGAGATGGAGTTCCAGGCAGCTGAGGTGTAGGCCCAGGCAGCCAAGGCAAAAACCCAGGCAACTGAGGTGGAGGCCCAGGCAGCTGAGGTGGGAACCCAAACAGCAGAAGCGGAGGCCCGGACAACAGGGGCGTAAACACTATTAGTTGCAGATGTAGCCTTACTAACTGGGACGGTGGTTGGAGCACAGTTAGTTGAGGTGGAAAGCAATGCAGCGATAGCTGTGCCCATAGGCTAACTAGTCTAATTAGTTAGCCAGTCCAAATCACTGATGTTTGAATTAGGTCCAGGATTTAGTTCTATATCACTAGCCAAAAGTAGCATCAGAAAAAGTTTCAGAATCTCCAGGGACAATTGTGGTGCATTTAATTGTTCATGTTTACCTGGGGGTGGTCTGGCATGACCAAAATCCAAGAATCTTGTGAACAAAAGATGTTGACTCCATTTGGCTGGGAAAGTGGTATAGTTATCCAGCTTTCTTGGACATGTCGAATTCCACAGAAAATAAAAATGTATAAAAACAAAAAGACAAGTTGATGTCAAGGTCCAGGGGTTTTTAGATGTTTTTTTAGGTAGTTTTTTTGGCAAAAGCACAGGACCTACCAAGCTGTGTGTCTGCACCCTAGCAGCCATCTTGATTTTGCTGCACCAGAGTTGCATTTGGTTTTCCATTGTTTGTTCTGAAAGAAAGAGTTTTGGTCATTTTGGAGGTTTAAAGAAATAGACTGATACTATATGGACAATTGGAACACCTGGGTATCATATCCACACAAATTCAATTTAAATTAATTGAATTCAATAAATCTTTATTCATGGAGCACCAAATCACAACAGCAGCTGCCTGAAGGTGCTTCATATGTGTAAGTACAGACCCTACAACACACACAGAGAGAGCAAAACGAAGAAAATCCCAACAATCAAACAATCCCCTTTGAACAAGCATTTTGGCGACAGAGGGAAGGAAAAACTCCCTTTTAACAGAAAGAAACCTGCAGCAGAACCAGGCTCAGGGAGGGGCGGGGCCATCGGGAACAACTAGTTAGAGATCATATTAGCATTTATCTAGCAAAAAGTGTATTGTCAGTGGTTTCAACAAATGAATACATCTTGACTTCATCCTTAGCCATAAATCTAAACACTTCATTGTGCAGCCTATCCCAGCTCTTATACTGTTACCATCTGTTCTAATGGACATCAGAGTGTAACGCTCCTCTTTCCTAATGCCTGTGTTAACTAAAATCCTTGGGAAAATTATCATTTATGTTTTTTTCATTTTGTGACCCAAGTAACCACTTTTCAGATTCAATTCCCATCATTGTCAAAAAGGCAGATGAAGTAAACCATTGTTTTGGGTAGCTTCCGCTGTGATTGGCAGTTTGCTAGCATATGGCCATCAGTGTCACAACCATCCCACTCTTGTCACTTTCTGTGCTCTCTTCATCTTGTGTTGAATGCAGTTTGAATAATTTGAGATTTACAGATTTACAGAGTGGGGATTCATAATCGGGAATGAATAGCGATACCCTTATTTGTGATATATTTTCCACGTGACACTATACTGTCAGATTTGTGAGATCTGTGGTCAGAGTCCAATAATCTTTGCAGCACCATAGTTTAAATAGGAGCCATTCTGATTTTCCTGCATCTCAGTCATATCTGTATTACTCAGTGCTGGATTGCTAATATCAAACATGCCAACGTTTCAAATAATGAGTTGGTTTGTGCATACGGAATTCATGTGATCCGGACTACAGGGAGTGCAGAATTATTAGGCAAATGAGTATTTTGTCCACATCAACCTCTTCATGCATGTTGTCTTACTCCAAGCTGTATAGGCTCGAAAGCCTACTACCAATTAAGCATATTAGGTGATGTGCATCTCTGTAATGAGAAGGGGTGTGGTCTAATGACATCAACACCCTATATCAGGTGTGCATAATTATTAGGCAACGTCCTTTCCTTTGGCAAAATGGGTCAAAAGAAGGACTTGACAGGCTCAGAAAAGTCAAAAATAGTGAGATATCTTGCAGAGGGATGCAGCAGTCTCAAAATTGCAAAGCTTCTGAAGCGTGATCATCGAACAATCAAGCGTTTCATTCAAAATAGTCAACAGGGTCGCAAGAAGCATGCGGAAAAACCAAGGCGCCAAATAACTGCCCATGAACTGAGAAAAGTCAAGCGTGCAGCTGCCAAGATGCCACTTGCCACCAGTTTGGCCATATTTCAGAGCTGCAACATCACTGGAGTGCCCAAAAGCACAAGGTGTGCAATACTCAGAGACATGGCCAAGGTAAGAAAGGCTGAAAGACGACCACCACTGAACAAGACACACAAGCTGAAACGTCAAGACTGGGCCAAGAAATATCTCAAGACTGGTTTTTCTAAGGTTTTATGGACTGATGAAATGAGAGTGAGTCTTGATGGGCCAGATGGATGGGCCCGTGGCTGGATTGGTAAAGGGCAGAGAGCTCCAGTCCGACTCAGACGTCATCAAGGTGGAGGTGGAGTACTGGTTTGGGCTGGTATCATCAAAGATGAGCTTGTGGGGCCTTTTCGGGTTGAGGATGGAGTCAAGCTCAACTCCCAGTCCTACTGCCAGTTTCTGGAAGACACCTTCTTCAAGCAGTGGTACAGGAAGAAGTCTGCATCCTTCAAGAAAAACATGATTTTCATGCAGGACAATGCTCCATCACACGCGTCCAAGTACTCCACAGCGTGGCTGGCAAGAAAGGGTATAAAAGAAGAAAAACTAATGACATGGCCACCTTGTTCACCTGATCTGAACCCCATTGAGAACCTGTGGTCCATCATCAAATGTGAGATTTACAAGGAGGGAAAACAGTACACCTCTCTGAACAGTGTCTGGGAGGCTGTGGTTGCTGCTGCACGCAATGTTGATGGTGAACAGATCAAAACACTGACAGAATCCATGGATGGCAGGCTTTTGAGTGTCCTTGCAAAGAAAGGTGGCTATATTGGTCACTGATTTGTTTTTGTTTTGTTTTTGAATGTCAGAAATGTATATTTGTGAATGTGGAGATGTTATATTGGTTTCACTGGTAAAAATAAATAATTGAAATGGGTATATATTTGTTTTTTGTTAAGTTGTCTAATAATTATGCACAGTAATAGTCACCTGCACACACAGATATCCCCCTAAAATAGCTAAAACTAAAAACAAACTAAAAACTACTTCCAAAAACATTCAGCTTTGATATTAATGAGTTTTTTGGGTTCATTGAGAACATGGTTGTTGTTCAATAATAAAATTATTCCTCAAAAATACAACTTGCCTAATAATTCTGCACTCCCTGTGTTGGCTCTGTATGATGTCAGAGAGAGCAGAGCTCTCCAGTCTTGGCTCATCCCAGGGAAACTACTCTGGCTGTGAGCACAATGGACCCACCCATTTACTGTTTGTGAGTGATGTTGACTTTAACCCTGAATAGTGGACACTACAGTGGACAGCTATTCAAAGGCTGCTTGCTTGTATTTGTGTCAGTGTTGATGGTGTACTTGCATGGACACTGATGTGTCACTCCACACCTGCCACCCACTGGTCATTTACTGTATGACGTGTTTCACTGTAATTATTGTTATTCAACCCTGTCATGCATGAATTATGACCTCAATCAGGATTTTATTCTTATGTATTTTTATTCATCTTTTCATGCCTAAAGATGAATTAAAAAAATCCTGATTGAGGTCATAATTCATGCATGATAGGGTTAAAGAGAAAGGCACTAAATCAGCTTGTTTCAGACAGAGGCTGAGCTGAAAGGCTTTAGCCATTGCTGGATTATAATCCATGAATAAAAATATGGAGCTGGAAATGCGCATAACAGGCTCTCTTTGATTAACACAGAAAATAGAAAATCTTATATTTACATTAACATTACTAGAAATACTATTGGACCCATCTAATTTTTGCTCCTATTTCATTAAAAAAAGAAAAAACATTTCCAACATGTACATTTGTCTGCATTTCATGCCCAGTGGCGTGTCTAGAAAATTTTTGTTGGGGGGGCCAGGTAGGGGCACAGATTTGGAGAAGGGTGGCAGATTTAATTGGCAGATAATGTTTAAAAAAAAAAATTCTACCAACCCTTAACCATAATTCAATAATCCTATAAACCTAATAACCAAATGCACTTTTAACTCTTATTAGAATGAGATTTTAACCACTACGGTGCAAAGTTTTTAGATACTGCATTGATAAAGTACAAGAGATACAATCAGTGCTTTGTCAGTGTTTACTCAGCATTCAAGGACAGCAATATTTGCATAGTATTTTTACTGACATATACTGCACATATGTTTTGGGCAAAAACATTTTTGAATATTAAAATACGAACATTTGTAGCAAACAATTGACAAATTAGCCAGTTCCAATGTAAAACTTTCTCTGCCTGTTAAAAAAAGAAGATAATCTTCTCACAAACTGGTGTTTGATTTTGAAACAGGAAAAAAGTGGAGAAACAACTGAAAAGACTAATATTTGAATAAAACCTGAAAGCAAGTAAATACTTTCTATGCTGCCTTATGGTAAACTTTGGTAATATTGATAAAGAACAACACTGGCTGATGATGAAATACATTCAGCTGGCATGGTGACACTGCCAGTATAACCTGCAGGGCTGGACTGGGACAGAAAATCGGGCATTTTGACTACAGACCGACCCACCAGGTATTAAAGCCATAAAGCCTTTGAATGAAAACAAACCCTGTTGTGACAGTGATGTACAGTCTTTTTGGTATATGTATGATTTCTATACATTTTACGTCAGATAAAAACTTTGGTTGTAAGATTTAGATAATTATTTAATAAAAGCTAGATATTTTAAATGAGAATAAGAAAGAAAAGTATTTCTTTGTGCCCCCTTTCCCTGTTAATGCCCTACCTGGCCCCCTGGCAAAACTTTGCTAGACCCGCCCCTGCACAGTTACCAGCTGTCAGCTACATAAAAAAGGATCCTGGTGGGTGGTCTTCACGTTTCCCTCTCACCAGATATCCAAACCGACATCATGACCAGCAGCTTTACAGCTGTGGCTCCAGCAAACATCAGCTGATACTAGAAATTAATATTAAATAAATTCTAACAACAGCCGATCAAGCTTAAACGTGCTGCTGTTGTTTAGCGCAACATCTGCTGGTTTCGTCTTTCTGGCGCAAAGTGGGCGATAAACAAACAAGAGAGAAAAGCCGATCAGCTGATCATCGATCAGTTTCATGATTGAAGTAGCAACAGGAGAGGCAGGATGAGAGAAGAGGCAGCTGTGCAGCGTAAAGACAGAATAAATCCAGCTTTGTGTCTTTTTCCATTCTAGCTGAAGTTCGGGACAAACTGCGTCTCTTCTCAGCTCAATACGAAACGTGTAATATTTTCTCTGATTGAGGGACCATTCCATTTTTTTAAGGAGCCGTTGGCAACTCTACTAACTAACCTTATGAATAAAATAAAGTTCACTATCAGTAACATCATAGCAACCGAACAGCTGTATAAAAACTCCAAGCTGGCTAGAACGCAGTATGAGTTATTGCAACTGACAGTAAAAAGTCAGCACAACGAAAATAAACTCCACCTAAACTTAGTTCATATCTGACCCAGATAGACTGCAGGTCATAACTTCTTACCTGAAGTTCAGTTCACCTGACACTCGGACTGGCGGCTGCCTCGGGGCTCTCCTCCTGCCTCCCCTTCCCTCATCCACCTGCTGCCTCTGTGGAAGCCCCCGCCATAGCCACCAGTTATTTCTACACATCGACCTGCATCTGGCCAATCCACCACCTCTCATTGTTCATGCCGTTACAAAAAAAATAAAAAATAAGTCAAATAAGCCCGATGGCCAGTCCAGCTATGTTAACCTGCAACCAAATCTGCAGCTCCATACAGCAATGTTACGACTTAGATTACATCTTATAACTCATAACTCTTATGTTAGCTCCCCTCTGTAGCATACTGTCTGAAATATTCCACGGCTGCAATAATTCTTTAAGTGTTATTTTTTCCTTGGTATTCTAATTTCGCCGAAGTTTACTAAACTCAACAAACTTAATATTACTTACCGGGACATTTATTCTGTCCTCATTTTCTTTCACCGAAAAATTGTTTCCTGCAGTGACGTCTTTCGTGCTTGGCTCTCCTACCTTTGCTAACGTGATGCACATAGCGCAGAAGCCGATGCTGCATTCACTTACACTCGGATATCTGAGCGTCACCGTGAAAACATAATCGGACATTTGATATTTGATTGAATTTTATTGTTTTGCCTTTGGGGTGGCACCTGGGGTGGCCAGTCTGGTTGGGGGGGTGGCCTGTGCCCCCCCCCCAGGCCACCCCGCTGGACACGCCATTGTTCATGCCATCAGTGAAGCATTCTGGTGACATTCCAGCAGTCTCCTGAAGTTACTGGTTGTGCCACCGACCCCTCTGTCAGACATAACTGATGTTGTGGGAAAGTATAGATTTGCTGATGCTGAATTGATGTGACAGGTTAGCATTATTGAGTTTCACTGCTAGCAGTCTTGTGGTCTTAGAAAGAGTGTTTACAGGAGCTCTGTTCTCTTGTCTGAACAACAGTATAGAAAATCTATATTAATGTAGTGCTGCATCCTTACATCTGAAATGTGTTTGTATTTTACCTACACATGTGGATGGATAGATAGACAGTGAGATAGCATTTACAGAGGAGGTGATATCAAGAAATTTTCACTTCATTCATGATGCACGTACGTCATGTTCCATGTTAGCCGGAGGCAATTCCACCAAATATCAACATAATAAAACAGGAACAAACTCACACTTTTTCTCTCAGATAGATGGCACATTCAAGTCACAAACATGGAACTTTAAAGCTATAAAACTCAATACTGAATAATGGTTCTACCTAGTGATGCATGGAGTGGAAATAGTGTCTAAAACGGAGAACCCACAGAGAATTATCCCCCAACCCAAAGAAATTGCATTCATCTTCAAATACCGAATCTGTCATCTTATTCCTTAAAAGAAGGACGAGGGCTGTACATGAGCAAAGATGGCTTAAAAACATGCCAGACATGTCACTGGACAGGTATGGATATATGATCAGAAAGTAACTGTTACGTGGCACTGTGTGGCAGGTTTAGGAATAAAAGCATGCAAGACACGGGACTCACGAGCAGAACAGAGAGCGAGTCCATATTGCTGCCTAATCTCAAATAGTAAAGTAACCCAATGGGAATTATGAAACAGTGAGGTGGTGAAACACACAGGACCATATAAGGTCCTCAGAAGTAAACGGAGGACTTAAATATAGAGATAAGGGAAGAGTGGAAACACCTGGGGAACATGGGTGAGCAAAATCTAACTAACGACTCAAACACACAACACGAGAGACAATCAAAAAAAGACAGGAGATGGCAATCCAGACACAAGAAACAACAAACGTGATGCAGTGGAAAGCATAGTCTTGTCTCCTCGGTCATGTCTCTGTGTTTGTCTAACTTGACACAACTGCCAAAACAGGGGACAGTGAAACCAGACAGACTGGGGGGACAGACAGGGAGCACTACAGGGAATTAACTGGAATGAGACACCACAGGAAATTACTAAACAAATGACAAACCCACATATATGAACTAAACAAGGAAAAAGAAATGTGGGCTTGACACAGAAACGTGGAGACAGGACACAGGGAAACACAGAGGGATGACGAGGAGGATAATGGCTAAAAATAAAACTACTAAGGTACGACAATACAGCAGACGATGATTTAGTCACTGGGGAAACATGTTCAAGCCAAAGTTTATTTCAGTATTTGTTTTAGACCTTTAGACCTTCATTTCTGTCTTATGTATTTTGAGCCAATGACAAAGAAATGTGCCTTTACTCATACTCTAAGGTGTTGCTGGTGGTGCTAAAGACAAACATGGTTATGTTTCAACTATCATAATTCCCTAGTTGGAGGTTATGGTAAAAACTCTTCCTTCTGGCTACTGGAAACAGACCTCACATAAACTGGTATCTCCATGTAAAGGCTAATGGAATACTATATTTCAAAACTTCCCTTCAGTCTCATTCAAGTTCAACATTTGTTGAATGCCTGCACAGCAAAACAGAGCGAAATCTTTAACTTGCTCTCCTGCTCCATGAAATATGGATTACCAGACAGCTGCTATTGCATTCATATGGCAGATTAACACTATTGCATTTTCAAGCTTGGAGCGTTTGACGTTGTGGAGCTGTGGTCTTTGTGAACAAGGATCCACTGTGAACTTTTATTTCTGCTCTGCTTACAATCATCATTTCGATCTACCAGTTGGCTTATTTTCTCTTTGACTGATGCATTAATGAAAAAGACAATCAGACAAGAAGTTGTGACTATCATCTATCTTTCCATCTCAATATTCCTATTTGCACAATGATCCCGATCAAGTGTGTCCTCATTTAACAGAGGCTTTAGGGTGTAACAGGTCGTTGGCTGATTCTTGTTAAATTAATGTTGCTACTGATGTTTTGGGCAATTTGGCATAATTTCAGAAATCTCAAGCTAGATTGGCTCCTTCCTTACAGTCATGATTATGTTGTTGCATAGTCTGCTTCTCTGACATGTGCCTTTTCAGCTCTTCCTCATCAAAATAGGAAGCTCAAAAAACAAGATCAATCCCAAGATTCTTCCTCTGTAAGATGCGTTTTCACATTTCTCGAGTAATGAAATTACAACGCAGTCATAATCCCATCAGTCACAGGACACATTTCATTCATTTTTTAAAATAGTACAGCTAGAATATTCAAATTCAAATTTTAGTTGTCACACACACAACCATACACAGTATGACATGAGGTGAAATGCTTTTAGCCCGACCTTTAAATGGCAGCAGGTTTACAGTAAGATATACAAATTTACAGGTTACTACAAAAGTTACAGCTTTAACTTAGAAATTTACAGTAAAAATGTGCAAATGACAGATTATTAGTCAAAAGAAATTATAAATTACAGGAAGTGTGCAAGAAGAAAAACCAGAGTGCGTGTGGTGATGTGATGTGTGTGAGAGTCCAGTCCTACACCTGGTTCAAGGCCGAATAGCCTGGGGGAAGAAGCTCCTCCTCATTCTCTCTGTTTTGGCCTTAAGGGAGTGGAAGCGCTTCCCAGACCTCAACAGTGAGAAGAGTCCATTGTTGGGATGGGAGAGGTCCATCATAATCTTCCTAGCTTTGGACTTGCACCGCTTGGTGTAGATGGACAGCAGGTCAGGAAGCTCTGATTGAATGATGCGTTCGGCTGAACGCACCACTCTTTGCAGATCTCGTCTGTTCTGCTTGGAGCTGTTCCCAAACCAGGTGCAGATGTTTCCATCAGGAGACTCTCGATGGTGCAGGAGTAAAAGTTCTTGAGCACCTTCAGTGGCAGATGGAAGTCTCTGAGTCTTCTGAGGAAGAAGAGACTCTGTGTTAACGTGACAGGACCATGACAGGTCCTGAGTGATGTGGACACCCAGGTATTGGAAACTGTCCACTCTCTGCCACTGATGATGAGGGGTTTGTAATTCCTCGCCTGCTTTGTAGTGAAGTCCACAATCAGCTCCTTAGTCTTGCTGATGTTTAGGAGGTGGTTATTCTCCTGGCACCAGGTCTCCAGGTTCCTAATCTCCTCCAGGTAGGCCATCTCGATGTTGTCAGAGATCAGGCCCACAACAGCAGTGTTGTCAGCAAACTTGACAATGGAGGTGGTGTCTGATGTGGCTACACAGTCATAAGTGTACAGTAAGTACAGCAGGGGGCTTAAAACACAGCCCTGAGGTGCTTCAATACTGAGTGAGATGGAAGGGGAGACTTGTTTTCCCACCCTCACTGATTGGGGTCTGTCTGTGAGGAAGTTGACATTCCACTGACACAGTGATGAGCTGAGTCCTAGATCTGTCAACTTGGTGAAAAGCTTAGAGGGAATTATTGTGTTGAATGCTGAACTGTAGTCCACGAACAGCATCCTAACATAATTCCCTCTGCCAGTGTCCAGGTGACTCAGGGATGTATGGAGCAGGTGAGATATGGCATCGTCTGTGGAACGATTAGTCCGGTAAGCAAACTGGTGGCAGGAAGTGAAGAAGTGATGTGATCTCTCATCAGTCTTTCAAAACACTGTCAGTGCTACTGGATGGTAGTCATTGTGGCAAGCGGGCTGTTGTTTCTTTGGAACAGGGACAATGATGGACTGTTTGAAGCACGTGGGAACCACAGCTTGGGCCAGGGAGAGGTTGAAGATCTCTGTGAACACCGGTGCTAGCTGGTCAGTGCAGGCTCTCAGGACCCGGCCAGGGATTGCATCTGGTCCTGTTGCCTTCCTGTGTTCACCCTCCTGAAGGTGTTCTTCACGGCATGCTCTGTGATGATAAAGGTGTTGTCTTCACTGGTGCACTCCGTGTGCGTGCAGCCATTTGTTGTTTCAATTGCTGCCATGTCGAAGCGAGCATAAAACGTTTTCAGCTCATCAGCCAGTGAAGCGTCGGCATTCATCATAGGAGAAGCTGGTTTTTATAGTTCGTTATTGTCCGCAGTCCTTTCCACAGATTCCTAGAGTCGCATTGTTGTAGTTTCCCCCCGTAGCTCCTCTTTGCCTTTCTGACCACTCTGCGCATGTTGTATGACGCAGCCTTGTATAGGTCCATGTTGCCGGAGATGAGCCCTTCATTGTAGGCAGCGGTGCGTGGTCTCAGAGTGTCGCAGATGTTTTTATCAACCCACGGCTTCCGGTTGGGAAACATTTGGATGATAGTTCTTTCTGCTGTGTCATCCGCTAGTTTCCCGATAAATCCCACAACCTCTTCCGTAAACATCTCTTTAAGTTTTAAACATCTTTAAAACTTAAAGAGATCAATATGCATCCTATAATGATGTCCAGTAGGTGTAATGTAGCTGCACCAGGGAAGAAGCTCCTCCACAGCTACAGCCACACAGATGTTTCTATTAAATTAAAAGCCACCTTTATACTGTAAGGTAAAGACTAACTAAACCCAGTGCTCAGACGATCCCTTGTGAGCAACCACTTGGCGACAGTGGGAAAGAAGACCAGGCTTCTAGCTGGAAGATATGCAAATCCTGCACACAGCCTCTTGTTTTCCAACAGTCCTTTGTCCTGTTCCTGCAGCGTGCAGAGTGTTTGGACAGTTAAAGAGCAAGCTCCAGATGACCCAATATTTGCTAAGGATTGGAGTGAGAGTAATTTGATTTACACCTGTAAGCGCTCAAGTGTTCAAGTGCAAAGTAAATAAAAACAAACCAACAATTAGAGGAGGTATTTTCAGACGGTATTCAACGATGACTTGGAGCTCACAGACCTAATAACATGGTTTCAGTTACCACGGTGATTTTTTTTCTGTGGATACAATTTGCATTCACTTTTGTTATTTTTGCACCCCATCTTTGCACATTCTCATTTCACATAAATATTAAAACACAGAACACAGCACACTTTCAATAAAATGAATTTGCTTTCTTCAGGGCCAAACCCAGATGTTAATTCTAATCAAGTTTCAGACCACCTCACTGTGTAAGTCTGATTACCAGATTCTAACGTGGTGTAGATTCTCTTCCTCCCTCTATACTACCCACCCTTTCTTTCTTTCTTTTCCATTTGCTGGCTTGCACAACAGAACACCCAAATCAATATGGCAGAGGCGATTAATGCGCTGGCAGTGGCAATGTACTTATAAAGAGCTTTCATGGCCCAGTGAAGGATGAAATCACCCTCGGAGTCCCAAGATCTTAAAAACCTGAGGTGCACTGGGCAAAGACAGACAGAGAGAAGGAGAAAGGGAGGAGGGAGAAAGAATTAGTGCATTCCAGTGCAGAGTTTACTGGATCTCTTTCAGTGGGTGAAAGTGTAGAAGGAAAGAGAAATGTGAGATTTCTGAGGGGTGCATTGGTCCTTCTCCAATAACCAAATAAAAGAGCCATGGGTCCACTTTTGACAGGGGAATGAGAGGAGTGGAGCCACGCCATTCTCTATCAGTGCATGCTGCTGCAGAGAGAATGACGTGCGATTAGTGTTTTTAGTGCTACTGTAATTTCCCTATTTAACGCCCCACTGCTACTGCAAAGGATCTCTGGGAATGAAGAGAACCATTCACCTTGTTAACAGTCACAAGTGATTTTCTGCTTAAATGTTGCCTATTGACCCTTGAATGAACACAGGTGGACATAATAATTTGTTAAATATGAAATCGAGAAATGTTCCATATAATGCTAAAACCAAATATTGGTCAAACTCCAAAGCAGGTACCGTTCCCTAAAATATTAGTGGCAAAGATTGTGGGATAGGCTCGAAACTAGGAGGTAAAATAAAGCCTGAAAGAGCCTGCACCAGTGTGTTTATGGTGTTGTCTTTGAAGTCACACACCATTTAGATTTCCTTTATGTATCTAATTACTAATTGTTTAAAATAAAGGCAACTCTTCAGTGCATAGTTAAAAGCACCATTTGACTTGACTGTGTACAGAATAGCTGCACTAAATGCATTTTTGCTGACGAGCAGTAAGTTTGGCGGTCACTGATGTTCGATGAGGTCGTCTTTGCTTTCGGATGCAGCTGACGCCTTTGGTTTCATCTGTTTTCGCTCGTTGTGGTTAATGACGGTTTCTGCAGCAGTTTTTTTTTTTGACTGCTGGTCAACAGAATTCATGAGCCGGAAAACAGGAAAATACAAGAAGTACAAAGTGACTTGAAGGGCCATACAAACCATCTACAATACTTTAATAATTCCAAAGATACAATTATATATAGCCTTCATCCTCCCTGTTACCTCATCTTACCCTCTTGTATGTTAAGCACTGTGGTACACCACTGGTTTTTAAATGTGCTATAGAAATAAAGTTTGTTGTTGTTGTTGTTGTACATTACATCATCACACAGACACACATACATGTAATAAAACATCTGTTTTGCTTTTATTGAATTCCTTGAGATATTTTATGCTATTGAGCCAGTTTACTACACGAGTTTCCGCTTTTTACATCCGGTTACTTTTGTCATTTTACATAATTGTTACATTTTGTTATTATATATTTAGAATTTTCTCCCTTTTTTGTAATTGTTTCACTCTTTTATTTTTACTCTTTAGAAGTAAAAGTAATGCAAACATGTAACAACATTTATTGGAAATGTTTCAGGGTGAAATAAATTCCAAAAATGTTTGTATTCATTTCTCAATGAGGTCACGCTGGACAACAAATTACCTAAAACCATGGTTACCTCTGATTTGTTTGTTTGAACTTTAATGAAATACGAGATAATATAAAAAGTTCAATGATAAGTAGCTGCTCGATTAACTGAATACTTTAATTAGCAATTTAATCCAATTTAAGCAATACTTTAATTTCCATGTTTTTCAATGGGTAATATTTTATTCTCAAAGTGGTATAAGACACGTGTAGTGTTTCAATTCAACATATCTCCTCGTGTTAAAAAAGGTATTCAAGGACTTGCAGTCTCAAAACTTGGAGCATCAATAAAAAGCAGGGAAATATAAGCAAGGTACAACATCCAGACAACTAAGCTACTGAATTTATGGAATTAATGTGCATAATGTGCAAGAAATGAACATTATACTGACTTTTTATTTGCAAAGAGAAATGAGAAAGAACTGCCTTTTTTTTAAAGTAATAGCATAAGTATAATAGTTATACTTTTTTAAGTGCAACTAATATTTTGCATATCTTGAATTAAAACCTGCATTTGGAACTGACAGTTAAAATAATTATATGTAGTGACAGATATATAATCAAATTCTTCATTATGGTCTTATTCTTTTTCTTAGTAATTCCAAAACGTTATATGAGCTTCCTTTCTCTGAAGATTAAGTTTTAGAAATTTAGAATTTGTTTTGAAGCACTGACTGTCTAAGTCAGTCACTGTATCCCTCAAAAAAATGTGTTTCACCATCAGGTTGTTACTCGTGGTACAAACTGAATGCAGCGTCTGATTTTTGCAACTTTAACCTGTGAACACACATGCAGGTTTCCTCTTCATTGGGCATCACTTCTTCCTCATCTATGTGTCGGGATGAAATGCAGAGGTCATCCTGCCTGCTCTCCACACTGAATGAACAACTGAAGGAGAGAGATAGAGAAGAAGAGATGCATGAGATAGAAGAGGTACATGAGTGTGGGCTGAGACTGCAGACCAGTTTGTGGCACTGAATAAATGCATGCTTGCATACACATATCATTTTATTTTACAGAAAACAACAGAAACAATATTCATGTCCATAAAACATAGTTTTATGGACATGAATATTGTGGGTTTAAAAAGCTTAACACACTGACAGGTGTGAAATGTGTGTGTGTGTGTGTGTTCATGTTTAAAATTAATAACCTGCCCACTTTACCTTCAATCAATCCCGTCTCTCCAACTTCCTCTTTTATCTCCCTAATGACCTTCTTCTCCCTCTTGGGAGAGTCCCGGGATCTGCCAGAGGACAGCTACAAAAATGATCTTAGGTAGAGCAGAAAATTCTCCGGTTGCCTTTTACTTCATAGTCAGGAGAAGTTTTTGATGCTATCTGTCAGATGACCTTGTAAGGTCCAAGACGAATCCACAGGCAGATTTTAAGGCAGATTTTAATGACCTCTTACGAACCTGTTCGGCATCATTACAATATGCTAAGACAAACACTGTTTAAAGCCATATACATCCAACCACCACTCCAGAACAGTGGGAAGGAAAAACTTGCTTTTAAAAGGAAGAACTCTCCGGCATAATCGGTGAATGGTTTGGTTCAGGGTCACATGATCCAGCTCTAACTATATCCTTTGTCAAAAAGGAAAGTTTTGAATTTAAAGTAGATAGAGTATCTATCACCCAAATCCACACTGGGAACTGGTTTCATGAAGAGTGGCCAGGAATCTAAAGGCTCTACCTCCCACTCTACTTTTAAAAACTCAAAGAGCCACAAGTAAGCCTGCAGTCTGACAGTGAGGAGCTGCACTGGAACAACGTGGCTCTATGAGGTCCTTAAGATATGATGGATTGCAAATTCAACTTTAACTTCAGTTCAGGTAGCTAGAGAGGAGAGGCTAACATGGGAGAAATATGGTCTGTTTCTAGTCTTTGCAGGATGATCAGTTGGCTGTTTTGCAACTTTTTTGGAAAGAATAAATAAAGAATTAAAGCTGTGGCTACAATGTAGCTGCCATCACCGATGTGTGAAAGTGTATGTGAATGGGTGGATGAATGGATGTGTAAGGCGCTTTGGGGTCCTTAGGGACTAAGTAAAGCGATATACAAATACAGGCCATTTACCATTTACCTTCCACATCCTGTGGTAAAAGCTAATTAATAAAGATAAATTGATCATATTTAAGATTGAAGCATTAAACCATGGTATGTCTTTCCCAAACGTGGTTACCTTAAGTAAGCTTTACTCAGTTTTTTCGAGGCAACAAGTTTGCATAATTTTTATAATTCTGAGAACAAATGAAATTTTCGAGTGTAGGAAGCGGGTCTGAAAGATGCAATGATGGTTTGGGTTAACCAGAGACTCAAAGACTTAACAAATATCAACAGTTCTAAGAGTTGCTGTACATAATGATATGTCTGTTGGATTGCGGTGAATATTTTTGGGTTAATGTGGTTGGAGCCTACCCCTGTTGTCCATCATAGTACATTTAGATGTTAATGAGAAAAGTTCAGACAACAGAGAGTTTCCAAGGATAGTGTTAAGCCTTCAGCTTCTGTGGCAAAAGTCAGGACAGGACACTGAGTGGGATTAAAGTGGTGGGTGGGCTCATTTACATTTGAGAACAGCCAGCTGAGTCTAATAATAAATTAAATGATGTGCTAACCCAACACAGGCTGCGGACAGCAGGGTCACTTGTGGAACCTTCAGCTACTGGGTGTCTCTCCTGCAGAGTCCCAGTTTGGATTCAGGAGACAGCTAGTTTGTTTTCTAAAAACCTATAAAAAGGCGATCCTTATATATTCATTTGATAAGCTGGAAGTCTCTGTAAATAAAAGGGTTCTTCCTTCGAACTACAACAACTGTTTGCTCATAGAGTATCTGAGTGCTCTGGCTTCTCTTTGTAATAGTGTGGAGTCTTTACAATACAACATGAAATACCCTGAGGTGACTGACAGTGATAGCCCTCCACCTGTGACCCTGAATTGGATAAGCAGAAGAGAATGGAAGGATAGATGGATGGATGGAGGATGGATGGATGGATGGATGGATGGATGGATAGATGGAGGATGGATGGATGGATGATGGATGGATGGGGATTGTTACTGTGAATTGGCACTATTTAAATCGAACCGAATCCAGTTGCTGAATGATATAAATCATTCAGGTTTGGAGTCTTCTCCCACCCCCATTCTCTGCGGCCTGCTGGAGCGGGAGGGCTAGTAGGAGGAGTTGGCCGTCCGACTGCGGTCTGGGGTGTGGGGCCTCCCTGCTGCTGCGGAGTCGGGGTGGTCTGCCTCTCCCCACCGCAGGGAAAAGGGTAACACCACCTGGGTCTGGGTGCAATTCCCCCCTCCAGGGGCAAGGGTACCTAGACCCGGATTGTAGAGTGTGGAGTGGGGAGTGTGATTGTGTGTACAGCGTCTCTTTATGTCTGTCTCCACGTTGGTTGAGTGTGGAGTGAGTGCATATGAGAGCATGAGGGTGGGAATGGATGTTTGTGTCTGTGTGTGCCTGTATGTCTGTGTCTATATGTCAGGTTGGGTATCAGACGCCACCTCTCTGGGGACACCTCAGGCCCTCCAAGGTTTGGAGGCCTATCTCCACCCACCACCACTTCCCCTGCCGGTGGCGGACTCCCTCAGGTGTCGGTGTGTTGGTGGTTCTTTGTGTCTGGGGGTGGGCGTCCGGGTACACACCGGCTCACTCCTTGGCGGCCGCTTGTCGGGGCCTGGGGCCTGGGGCTCGCTCGGGCCCCCTTTGGAGGTGGGGTGCCCCCGGCCTCTCGGCCTAGGGCTCGGTCACTCAGGCGCAGCTGGGGGCCGGCGGAGCTCACGGGCGCGTCACTGCAACCCCCCCTGGCTTCTGCTCCGCGGCTGCTGAGTGAGCCCTCATCTGGGACTCTCCTCAGCTCTTACTGGAACAGTGGCGCGGCTGCCCCTCTGATGGTCTTCCATGGTCTTTTGTGTTCTGGGGGCCTCTGGATGTCTGGAGTTTTGATCTCCTCCATACCCGCTTCACACCCTGGAGGACGGGGCTGAGGCCCCCCCACACTCCCTAGCAGATCATTACATGGAGAAACCTTTGGAATGCAAGCATGCTGATCCACACAGGTATGCACACATGGGTATTCACAGACGCGGACTAAAGCTTTCTTGGCTGCTGCCTCAAAGCACACTGTGCGCTGTCTATCTTGCGTGCTGCACAATATTGTTTATTACTTAGTAAATACTGATATCTATGACTAGCTAGTTTATTGTGATGGTGCTTTGTTTTCTCTATTATTATGTTGCTCTTTGTTGTTTGCTGTCTCCTCTGTTTGTTTGTTTGTTTGTTTGTTTTTTTTTTCTCCATACAGGTGACCCAGGAGTTTTTTTTTTTTGTCTCTCTTCCCCCCCCTTCTCACCGTCTCCTCTCCCCTTTGGTTTTCTTTCTTTCTCTCCCCCTCTCTCTCTCATTCATTCCCCCTGTCCTATTTATTAAAAAAAAAAAAAAAAAAAAAAAAAAAAAAAAAAAAAAAGACAAAGGATGAACTGAAGCTCTGCCATCACGTAATGTCGCATACTGCTGTTTCTGATGTCATTTAGAAAAAAAAAAAAAAAAAAAAAAAAATAAATAAATCATTCATGAATTCTTTCGCAGTCCTATACCAGGGTTATGAAAAACACGTTGTTTTATTCAAAGATCCTGACAGTCCACTGACTTTGCTAATCCCAGTCACCACTGGGATTAGTTATCTACACTGTGGAGTGAAGTTCACTGTACTTTCTCATAGGTGCTTGTTGAGTGGGTGAATAGGCCCACAACTTTCTGATGTCACATAATGATGTGGTAAAAAAAGGACTGATGCTAATGTGGCATGAGCCAAAATAAAAGATATGATTTGGACTTTTTTATCAAACACAAAGCAGCACTGAGCTGTATGGACGCCTTTGATAACAGTGCAACCCTGTGGTTTCCATGTCATTGTCAAGATATTATTACTTTTGTATTTTAGGTTCTATTTAGTAGAGTCTCATACATAGAGTAAGAGAATGATTTCTCTTTTATATTTGTTATATATTGCTTCAGGAAGTTTTTCCAGCAACATCTGAGATATTGCTTAAGATGGATTAAGATGGATTAGAAAGATAGACGGCGAGATCAGCGCTCAATCACAGATATCACTGTTGTGGGAAAAGAAACGCTCTGCCTCCTACTCTGTGCTTCCTTCTAAAATTGACAAGTCTTCATAAATTTTAATGATTTGCCACATTATTATGATGATTTACCACAGTGATATGTAAAGACATGCTCCATGGGTGTATTTGACTGATGCTGGCTCTGACTTTCCTGCAAATCCTTGGCTGAAATCATATTCAAAGTATAGCTGGTGCTAGCAGGCTTTAAAAGGCTGCAGTGTGCATTTCCCAACCCGGACTCTACTGTGGCATTGTGGGTGACATTGAAAGGCCATAGAACTTCCTGAACTGCCTGAGCAGCACTTATGTAAAGGCAGTAAAATAAGGCATCCAAAGCATTGGTGTCTGAAACTGTGAACGGGCAGTTGATCAACAGATAAGAATGATCTGTTGATCAGAAACACAGAAAGGAATGATGTTTACTGTGTTCTCATTCATGTAGGAATATTGTGTTGATGCATGACAACACAACTGCAAATTGAACAGTTTCATAAAAATTCCAGTCCTCAAACTCTTGATTGATTAATATTAGTTTAATCTGTTTGTGACACATGTTTGTTGTCATGTTTAACACACAGAGCCCTTCCCAAACAGGCAAAGTAGGAAACACAGACAGGGGAACAGCAAACTAACAAGCAGTAAAGAAATCCCCCAACTGACACCTTTGCTTTAGAAACAGCAGCTAACTAATAAACACCAGCATTGCTCTGTGAGCACTGTCTGTCATCATCAGCACAGAAACATTTGCTGATTCGTAACACACAGATCTCATTGAACATACATTTTTGTAACTCATTAGTTTATGGGTCACACAAAAACAGTCAACACTGGAGTATTAGTGACTGGGAAATTTGCAGATAAAGAAACTGCTGTCAAACTGGACTGTAAGGAACTAGAATGGTCACTAATTACATTAATATTGCTAAGCTGTTCCTAACACTCCATCACAATAATGAGGTGATTAACCTTCTAAGTGCTAAATTGGTGACTTGCTCTGATCCTAACTCTGCAGGAAGATAATAATCAGCTCAGACGAGAGGTTCAGACTCTGCTTGGTGCGCTCTCTCTCCGGTCCTCAGCCCTCCAGACGTCACCAGTTCCCCAACCTTCTGCATTAGGCCCCAGTACCCAGGACCAGAGGCGGTCCTTGTGGACTGATTCCATGCCTCAGTCTCCTCATCCTGACCATGCCTCCAGGCACTACCCACACACACTGTACGTTCCTTTCACATACCAGAGGATGACATACAGGATTTACCTTGGCCAGAGGCATCACTTCCACTTGATCCTCAGAGTGCTGAGCCATTCCCTGTTCCACCACCTCCAGCATCAGAAATTCCTGCTAGTGCAGCAGCCTCAGGTCCTTTCAGATGTACGTCACCTTATCAGTACAGTCAACTTCCTGTGACTGAACAGGTCAGGAAAATTAACGTGAAGGACGAGTATGGCCCTGAAGCATTTGTGAAGAGACAGGTCACCCCTGAATATGCAGAGCCATACACCTTTCAGCGCCAACAACCAGAAAGCCTCCGGGAGATGACTGGGGACCCGCCTCGCTGGGCGCCAACTGATTCCAAAGCCTGGAGGAAATATGGTCAGCACGAACCTCTACCAAGTACAGAGACTGTGTACCGGGGACCAACACCACACATTCCATACTTCACGTCTGATGACCCCAGCCAGTTCGCTCGTTTGCGAATGGCCCTTGTGTAGCACTTACGTGGAGTTACATAAAGTAAACCTTCCGGTTTCGCTCTGCCCTTGACAACAACAAGTGCAAATACATAATTTGTGAAAAATATCAGTTTAGATGGTATTTTTTTAACTCGTTAGAGGTTAATTTCTCCAGCTTACCGATAACAAAAGTTTTAGTCCGTCTGCTCTGTTCGGCTGTAGAAGCAAGAGACTGAAAACTTGGGAGCTGGTACTAAGGAGGGACAAGAGCTGCCTAGAGCTTCACCGATTGGCTGACATGCGAGGAGTGGAGTAAAACAATAGGCTCTCATCAGAGCTCATCAACCCTCTGAGAAAACTTAACCCTTGTTTGACCAGAGCATATCATATATAATCTGCGTCCCTTCTATGTTTAAATAAATATTTTGATCTCATTTCACTTTCATTAACAGGGACAGTAAGAACAGAACAATGAACATTAAATGTTTTAATTTGTCTTCTCTTTTTGTTTGAGATGATTTTAGGAACTGGGTTACACCCTCCCCTCTTGAATTCATGCAAGTCCCTTTGCATGTCCACTGTGAACTGCATTATCTAAGAACAATAATTCAGCTTTGGCATTTAAAGAGTCAATGAAAGCTGTGGTTAAACCCTGAAATAGTGATTTGACCACAGTGACAAGGGGATTTCCCAATTCAGCATAGTCTAGCCTTTTTGGTGGCTGGCGACTTCTTTCTGATCTTCGGACAGGAATTTCCTTTGCTTGTTTGTTCATCTCTCTCTTTGTTTACTGTTTCCCTGTCAAATATCAAGTCCTCTCCTTCCTCATCACTCCCTAACATGTCCGAAAGAAGTAGGATTTGTTCATCCCTCATGTCAGGGCGATCCGTAGAAGGTAAGTCTCTATCCTTTTCAGGTTTGTCATTTCCGGGTAAGTCTCTTTCCGTTTCAGATTCGTCATTTCCCGGTAAGTCTCTTTCCGTTTCAGATTCGTCATTTCCAGGTAAGTCTTCCTCATACGAGGCTTCTCCATAACTCGCGATCTGATTGTCATAAGGTTGGTTATGGTCAGCATGACTGGCTGGAACAACATCGGAGATGGTGTCTGCACAAGCTGGAGTATTACCAGCCAACTTGTCTTGATCTGCAGTCACATCATCTTGACCAAGACTTGATTTATGAGTCAGCAGAACATCTCGCTTGACAATGTATGCCGAGTCATTTGGCACTGATCTATCTGCAAACCAGTGGACTGAAACAATATCATCCTCGTTCGAGGGGTGATCTGCTCTTTCATTGTCTTTGTGAGTGGTCTGTCGCGTTCTGGGCCTTTTCTTTGGTTCTGGTTGTTCAGGTTTCACTTCCTTGGCTGCAGAGAGGAACCCACGAGGGAGTAAGAGGTCTCTGTGTAGGGTGCGTATGGGGCCATCTCCGCCCTCTGGTTTAACAGTGTAGACGGGGAGGTCTCCAGCTCGTTTCACCACCACATAGACGGTCTGCTCCCATTTATCGGCGAGTTTGTGTTTTCCTCGAATGCGTATGTTCCTGACCAGCACTCGGTCCCCGATTTCCAAGGTAGATGTGGTCACATGTTTGTCAAATCTGGTTTTGTTCCTTTCGGCTACCTTTGCAGCACTCCGTGTAGCTATTCTATACCTCTCCTCAAGATGGGATTTGAGGTCCTTAACATATCGGGAGTGTGACTTGTTTTGTTGTTCTCTCACAGGTAAACCGAAAGCCAAATCGACAGGCAACCGTGGCTGGCGCCCAAACATCAGCTCATATGGTGTGAATCCAGTTACCTCATTCTTGGTACAGTTGTACGCATGAACTAAAGGCTTTACAAAATCCTTTCAATGTGACTTGTCTTTGTTCTCCAGAGTTCCAAGCATACTTAAGAGTGTTCTGTTAAAACGCTCCACTGGGTTGCCCCTGGGGTGGTACGGCGTAATCCGAATCTTCTGTATGCCTGCTACTTCACACAGCCCCTTGATCAACTGAGACTCAAAATCAGGCCCTTGATCGCTGTGTAATTTTTCAGGAATGCCATAGTGTACTATGAAATAATCCCACAAACACTTTGCGACAGTCCGAGCTTTTTGGTTCGATGTTGGGATAGCGACTGCATATTTAGTAAAATGATCTGTGATGACAAGAACATCTTTCACATTACTGCTGTCTGGTTCAATGGATAGGAAATCCATGCAGACTAACTCGAGGGGTCTTGTCGTCATGATATTCACCAAAGGTGCAGCCTTCTCAGGTAACGTTTTCCTGCGTACACACCTGTGGCAGGTCTTTATCTTTTTCTCCACATCTGTGGACATTCTTAGCCAGTAGAACCTGGCTCTGACCAGATCGAGTGTGCGCTCTATTCCCATATGACCCATATTGTCATGTAGGCTTGTCAACACAGACTCTCGCAGGTCTTCAGGTAAGACCAACTGGTAATGTTTATTACCGCCTTCTCTTCGTGTTCTGTAGAGAATGTCATTGCACAGCTCGAACCTGTTCAACTCTCTCAGCAACAGGACTACGTCTGGAAGTTCTTTCCTCAATGTGGGAGGGGGTTTCTCCCCACTCTCCATCTGGGTGATAATATGTCTGATGCACCGATCAGATCTCTGGCTGTCTCTGAGATCTGCCTGTGAGAGTTTGGGAATGATGTCTAGGCCTCCCAACGTCTCTTCGTGCTCAAAGCTGTCAGGTACAGCATCTTCAGAAATGGCAAGACTTTCGACAAAGGTTATACCTGCATCATCACCCAAAGCTTCAGAGGTGGTTGAATGATAAACAAACTGTCTCTCACAGATAGCATGAACAACGTCCTGATCGACTGAGTCAATATTGTCTGGATCTGACAGATGTTGTTTTGCGAACTGGCATATCCGGTCTCTCTCTTTTTGAGATGTAAGGTCATCAGGTAGCCTGCCATGAGGACGACGCGAGAGTCCATCGGCATCTCCATTTTGTTTTCCAGAACGATACTGGAGTCTGAAATTGAAGGTAGAGAGGGCCGCCAACCACCTGTAACTGGTTGCATCGAGTTTTGCTGAGGTGAGGATGTAGGTCAGAGGGTTTGAGTCTGTGACAACGGTGAACTGATTGCCATAGAGGTAGTCACTCAGCTTCTCTGTTACAGCCCACTTTAAAGCCAAAAACTCAAGCTTATGTGCTGGATAGCGGGACTCACTACTTGACAAACCTCTACTAGCGTAGGCGATAACCCGCAGCTGTCCCTCCTGCTCCTGGTATAAGGCTGCGCCAAGGCCCGTAGTGCTCGCATCCGTATGAAGGATGTAAGGCAGCTTCGGGTCAGCAAAGGCCAGGACTGGAGGCGACGGTAGCTTGTCAATGATAGCCTCAAATGCTTTCTGGCATGCAGGGGTCCACCGTCCATAAAACGGCTCCTTTGGATCATGATACTGATTACTCCTCCCTTTTGATTTGCCATGCTTCCTCAGTGGTGGATAACCGGACGTTAGATCGTTCAGCGGTTTCACAATACTTGAGTAGCCTTTAACAAACCGTCTGTAATATCCACAGAACCCAAGGAAGGATCTCAGCTCCTTAAGGTTCTGAGGGACTGGCCAAGTTTTAAGTGTGGCTGTCTTTTCTGGGTCAGTTTCTACTCCGTGTTGAGAAACAACATGCCCCAAGTACCGAACTGAGGACTGGAAGAACTTGCACTTCTCGGGAGACAGCTTTAACCCATACTCCTTTAAGCGTTCCAGGACTTTCATGAGTCTGGCTTCATGCTCCTCAAGGGTTTTCGAGAAAACTATGAGGTCTTCCAGGAAAACAACAACTTCCTTCAGATTTATGTCTCCCATGCATCTCTCCATAAGCCTCTGAAAAGTACTTGGCGCGTTTGTC
This sequence comes from Diplotaxodon limnothrissa, assembly GCF_057381915.1. Classification (NCBI taxonomy): domain Eukaryota; kingdom Metazoa; phylum Chordata; class Actinopteri; order Cichliformes; family Cichlidae; genus Diplotaxodon; species Diplotaxodon limnothrissa. The sequence continues at coordinate 19,645,108 of NC_140597.1, forward strand.
ACTCCCTGTGGCATACGGTTGAACTCCCAGAAACCTAGTGGACAGACAAAGGCAGTCTTGGGCTTATCACTCTCTGCAACTTCGATCTGATAATAGCCGGACTTAAGATCGAGTGTACTGAACCACTTGGAACCTGAGAGTGGGGTGAAGGTGTCATCCAGTCTTGGGAGGGCGTATGCGTCTTTCACTGTTTGTAAGTTTAACTTACGGTAGTCAACACACAGACGTACCTGACCGTTCTTCTTCCTGACCACAACAATTGGCGAGGAGAATGGGGACTCGGTCTCGCGGATTACTCCAGTTGCGAGAAGCTCTTGCAGATGCTTTCGAACAGCCTCTATGTCGTGCGGGTGAATCGGTCGGGCTCTGTGTTTGAATGGTGTCTCATCTGATAGCTTAATGTGGTGTTTGACCTTGTCCATCCTTCCAAAATCCAGATCAGTCTGGATTTGGCATACTGCTCAGCTTTTGAGTAATGCGGTCTTTCCAGTCAGAAGGGATGGGAGAGTCGGCAAAGTCAAATGTCACACTAGAGGTCTTGGATGGTTCACGCTCTGATGATTCGCTCACACTTTGCTTGTGAGGTAGGACAGTCTGTATTGCACTGAGTTCGGCAATCACGCTCTTAGCTGGGATGGTAATGTCATGCTCTGACTCATTGGAAACTACTACAGGTAGCTTGCACGACTGGTTACTCGGCAAGTCAAGGAGACAGGTTTGTACTAAAAGCCCCCCAGGCAGGGAAGATACTAAAGGATATTCTAACAGGGCAGATCTCTCAGTGTAAAATTCCTTGATTGATACTGTCCCCTCAAGAACGACTGTTTTCCCAGCTGGGACGATCACTTCATCCTTGCCACGCATCCTCACTAATCCAACGTTTTCATCTGAACCTTGCTTTTGCCGCAACTCCAGTACTTTGAGTACGGTTCGGTACCCATGAGGAATGGGATGGTAGCCCTCTGGGTTTGCCTCTCTGTACATTTCATACACTACATCAAGAGTGTTTGTTCCAATCAATACACAAGACTTCGTTAATGTCCCGGTGTCTGGGACTACTAGAGCTAGCGTTTTGACTTCTAGTTCAGCACCAAGAAAGTCTTTAGGAAAGGTGATTCCAATCTCAACATAACCCAGGTAAGGTACAAGCTGCCCATTGGCCCCTTCAACCTCCAGAAGGTCATGTAGTGGCTCTATCTGTTGCTCAGACAAATACTGGTCATAGTAGGACTTGGTGACAGTGGTCACTTGAGAACCTGTGTCAAGGAGACAACTGCACATCTTACCTTTGATCGTGACTTGACCTGTACTCTTTGTGCCTATGAGCCTCTTAGGTAGTCTGAAAGGTTGTTCTCCAACATGGGATTGCCTCAAAGTGGCCTGTGCTCTTGGTTTAGCTTGACTTCCAGATTTAGCGGGACGATGTTGACCTGCTTCAGTCCCAGTTTGCCCCACAACTGAGACTGCGTCTAAAAATCCTGGTCAGCAGATGGAGTGTTTTGCATCTCCCAAATGCAACGCTTCTCTCTCAATTGCTTCCTCTTATCAGCGACAAGAGTGGGGTCTGGGTCATTACTGCAACTTGCTGAGATGTGGCCATCCTGACCACCAGTACCATGGTTTTGGCTGGGTGCTCTGCTGCAAGTTGGCAGGCTTCGCACTTGTGACCTTGATGCTAGGTGTTGCCATAGCCATCTCACGTAAATCACACTCAGCCTTGTCCTTAGGCTTCGAGCTTTTCTTCTGTTTCTTTGCCATCAAATTAGTAAGCTGACTCTGTAGGGATGCAACTTGCTTCCTCAGACCTGTCAACGGGTCAGAATCAGATTGAGTCACTGCCTGTAGCTCACTACAGGTGCAAGTCTTTTGACAGTGTGCCACAACCCGCTGCTGGGTTGAGCCAAGGTGTTTCTTCATCCGTGTAGCTTTAGCTGCCAGTCTATCTTCTTCTGTTCGGAGCATTAATAGAAGTTCTGAGAATGTTGGAGGTTGGCTTTTCTTGTTTTCAAGATTAAGATCCGAGAGCAAGGTGTGGTTGTCATGGCTACTGAACGGACTCACGCGCAGACAGTTCTTTCAAGGAAACAAAAAGGGGATTTATTTACAATAGGGATCACCTTAGTGCAAAATATATGTACAGTGAGTTGGGAGGGGGTCCAGGGCTCCAGGGAGAGAAGGGGGGGGGGGGAATCCACACACACGCTTCCTCTTCCACTCAGTCACCGCCACCGCTCCTCCGCACACACGCACTCCTCTTCAGCCGCACTCGCTCCAACACTCCACACACTGCCCCACTTGGACAGGTCCGGTGATTCGGTCCAGAATCTACAGACAGAAGGTCAAGGTTAGTTCCACAACATAAAACACATGTAAGCGATTCTTCTTTGAATATGCCGCGAGCACGAACTCAGGTGGTTCAACATTCCAGCGGTGAGCTGCTCTGTGCCACTGCCTTAAATAGCAGCTGGGGAAATCAGGCAGATCAGCCGCAGGTGGACACCATCACACGGGTGCGTGGGCCAAGAGTGAGAGCCCGTAATGAGCTCCACCCAGGCAGAGAGGAGGAGGAGAGACAAAAAACCAAAACTAACAACAACAAAACCTGTAGCCAGCGTGGGCCAACCAGAGAGACACGGGGACTGTAACAGTGGTCCCAACATCCACGACAAAACTGCTTGAGAATGTGTTTATCGGCATCCCCAGCAGAGACTCCTCCCCTCTTCAGAGTAAGGTTCAATGCGCCCTGAAGACGACAGAGGTACGCAGAGGCCTTTTCACCAGGATCCTGAAGAGTGTTCATGAATTGGGCGAAAAGCTCCTCTCCGTCCTCCACTGTTCCAAAAGCTGCATCCAACAACTGAAGGTAAGTCTCAGGTGTAGCTTCTGGGCTCAGTCTGTTGACAATGTCAGCTGCAGGGGACAACAAGCTCTCAAAGATCTTCCTAGATTTTTGAAGTTCAGACATGGCAGGGTCTTTCCTGAGAAGTAACTGAACGTTTCAAGTACCAGATCCTAGTCGATCACCTCAAGTTGGAATACGCCCTCCTTATTGCCGATTCCTACAGCAATAGTCGCTACCCATACAGCCAGACCATGTCATCCCTGATAGAGCTGTATGGTCAACCTCACAAACTTGCCCTGCAGCGGATCACTGACGTGTTGTCAAAGTCTCCGGTACGGAGTGGTGACAGCCGAGCGTTCCGTCTTTTTGCCCTGAAAGTGAGGGCTCTCGTGGGAATGTTGGAACAGCTTGGGAAAGAGGGGAGAGCAGAACTAGAGTGTGGGTCACACGTCACCAGACTGCTGTCAAAACTGCCACACAGTCTTCGAGCGCAGTTTAAGCGGTTCATCAATCCTCTTCAGACACCCATCTCAACCTTAGCAGATTTGGCAGAGTGGCTTGAATATGAAGTCCGCATCCAAGATGATGATGTGTATTTCCATCATCCTCAGCAACCTCGAGAGCCACGTGTGGATCGTGGGAAGGGTGCCAGACCCAAGCAGAGATCTGCAGCGGCTTATTGGGCTACGACCCTCCTGCTAAAGGCCCAGAGCCTCCAAAACAGGCATCATGTCCAGTTTCCAAATTGGGGAAGCCAAAGAAATTCTGCCCCTTCTTTAACCCTCCTGTTATGTTGCGGGTCCGATTGACCCAGAACAGAAGAGATGTCACATGTCATCTGCATCGCTACAGAAAACGAAAAAAATCAAAATTATAAAAGAAAATTGTAAAATAATCAGTGCCAGTGTTTCTGGCACCTTTGGATGAGTAAATTTGCCCCGGGTCAAATTAAACCAGGAACATAATTGGTGTTCCTGGAAACCAACATAACAGGAGGGTTAATAATCTTCAGCACTATTTCAATCAGTGCACAGATTACAAGAAGCTCAATATAGAGCAGAAGTCTTGGATTCGGACAGGCAAGCGGTGCTGGAGATGCAGAAGGGACCATCCAGAGGCGCAATGCTACCTGAAAGCTAGATGCCAGCAATGTAGTCAGGTGCATTTGGAGACACTCCACGAGGTTAATGCATCGCGATCCACTAGCTCTGACAGACCGGCGGCGGAAGCTGCCCAACCCGTCACGTACTACGTTGATCCAACCTGGGGGACCAGTTGTGTACTACTGAAAATGGTCAGGGTGTGCCTCTATAATGGCAAAATGAAGCTCGAGACATATGCCATCCTAGATGATGGGTCAGAGCGCACAATCCTTCTTCACAGTGCTGCCCAAGAGCTGGGCCTTCAGGGAAAGAGGGAGGAGCTGATGCACTGCAAAGGTCCTACCACCACCTGCGAAGTCTTCCATAGGTGTCCATAGGAGTCATTTTTGACCAGGATATGTCCTTCAACGCACATATTTAACAAATATGTAAGACTGCGTTCTTCCATTTGCGCAACATCTCTAAAATTAGAAATATCCTGTCTCAGAGTGACGCTGAAAAACTAGTTCATGCATTTATTACTTCCAGGCTGGACTACTGTGATTCATTATTATCAGGATGTCCAAACAACTCACTGAAAAGCCTTCAGCTAATCCAAAATGCTGCAGCAAGAGTGCTGACAGGGACTAGAAAGAGAGAGCATATTTCTCCTGTTTTGGCTTCCCTTCATTGGCTTCCTGTTAAATCCAGAATTGAATTCAAAATCCTGCTCCTCACATACAAGGTCTTAAATAATCAGGCCCCATCATATCTTAATGACCTTGTAGTACCATATCACCCTATTAGAGCACTTCGCTCTCGCTCTGCAGGCCTACTTGTTGTTCCTAGAGTATTTAAAAGTAGAATGGGAGGGAGAGCCTTCAGTTTTCAGGCCCATCTTCTGTGGAACCAGCTTCCAGTTTGGATTTGGGAGACAGACACTATCTCTACTTTTAACATTAGGCTTAAAACTTTCCTTTTTGCTAAAGCATATAGTTAGGGCTGGACCAGGTGACCCTGAATCCCTCCTTAGTTATGCTGCAATAGACGTAGGCTGCCGGGGGATTCCCATGATGCATTGAGTTTTTCCTTTCCAGTCACCTTTTGTCAGGGCTCTGTGTGCGGGCAGGCAGAGATGAGGATCCAAATGCAGGACTCGAACACAGAATTGAAACTCAAAAACCTCAGCTTTATTGCTGGCAGGAAAACAAACATGAAGTGATGATGGAACACTGAGACCAAGGACACTGCAAAAAGTCTGATTGAGGTAGCGACTGAGCCATCGATAACTGAACTTGAGGTGATAGTGGTGGTGGTGGTGGAGTTGGTGACTGGGCTACAGACGGCTGCTGACCAGGTGACACTGGAAACTGTGCTACAGACGGCTGCTGACCGGAAAACTGAGCTGAAGGTGGCTGCTGACCGGAAAACTGAGCTGAAGGTGGCTGCTGATCGGAAAACTGAGCTGAAGGTGGCTGCTGATCGGAAAACTGAGCTGAAGGTGGCTGCTGATCAGAAAGCTGAGCTGGGAACTGCCATAAAGGTTGTAGTGATGGTGGTTGTGATGGTGACTGAGCTAATCCTCCTGAGCCTTCTGAACACGACAAAAACTGCTGGAAGGGCTCACCTGAGCCTCCAGCTGACACAGGAACGGGTGCCGGCACCAGCTGAACACCAAACCCTTCCACCCGAGGAACTGAAATGGGTGGAGGGGAACGCTGGGCCCGAGCTACCCTAGGAGCAGAAACAGGAGGAGCGAGAAGCTCAGGAATGGTCTCAAAATGCCCAATATTGCCAACTGGGTCTGGGCATATAGTCTTAGCAGAGTGGGCAACCTCAGAAACATTCAACCGGGACACAGAACAGTCCCTGGGAAGAGCCACGGTCTTAATAGACTGTAGAGAGGTGCAACTAGAGTCCTTAAATGTCCTTGGGGAACAGACAGCCCCTTCCTTCAGAGAGCCTGAGTTACAGCCTGCAATTTCTGTCCCTACCAACTGCCTGCGCCCTTGCTGAACAGTACATGGTTGAAAGGCTGGCTTAGAAACATTAACCACCCCCCTTTCAGCTGACTTGAAAACAGAACTTGAAGCCTCCGGAAATTTCACAGCAGTTCGAACATTTCTCCCCCCAGATTTAAGTGGAGTAGTCTTATTCATTTTAACACTAGGTTCAGATTGGGCAGAATGAAAACCGGTTCTTAAATCCTCAGAGCAGGGGTTCACAGGGTTAACAAACACAGACTGAACTACCTTTAAGTTAGTGGATTTAGATTCACTTGAATGGCAGGTAGTCTTCAGAATCTTAGGGGTGGATTTATTGTTTGTTATGTTCATGAGTTCAGGAGGTGCATGAGATAGACAGTCTTTGTTGCTCACCACTGCTGACTGTCCAGAGGAAGCGGAGCGACGGCTGCGTGAGCGTCGCTCACTCTGGGAAGAGGGAGATAAGCCAGACTGCGAATCCTCCTGCAGACCGGGCCGAAAGTCTTTCGGTGGGCCGGGCTGGGACGAAGAGGCGGGAAGTTTGTGTAGCTCCGAACGTGGAAGTCCCAAAAACAAAGCAAAGGATTGCAGTGGAGTAAGCCCAGTGTCTTCCACCACATAATCCTTCTTTCGTCGCTGCTTGCCCCTCCTGCAGGGCCTGAATTCTGAGAGCAGCGGTGGAGTGACGCCAGAAAACGGAGGAGCTACTGCCGTCGAGGGAGAGTGCTTGGCCCCTTGCATCCCTGACGGAACAGCTGATGGAACGGCGGTAGCCATCGCAGTTTGGAAGCTGCGGGGCCCACCCAGAGCCAAACGAGACCCATCGAATGGTGACTCGTGCTCCCAGGCACACCTAGCCCCCTGCCTCTCCCTCTCCTTGAGGAAGGTGGAGACTGCGGGTCGCCGATACCATACGGAGTCTGCTGGATCCATTACTGGTCGCGTCGTTCTGTCAGGGCTCTGTGTGCGGGCAGGCAGAGATGAGGATCCAAATGCAGGACTCGAACACAGAATTGAAACTCAAAAACCTCAGCTTTATTGCTGGCAGGAAAACAAACATGAAGTGATGATGGAACACTGAGACCAAGGACACACAGGCATAATCTGATGGTACGACGCGACACCGAGCATGGGAAAACACAGGGCTTATATACACAGGGTAGTAACGGGGGAATCGGCAACAGGAGGGAGACACAGCTGGGAGAGATCAGGGCTAACGAGACAGGGGGAACAAAGCTGCACACACTAACATCAGACAGGAACAAGAACCCTCAAAGTAAAACAGGAAACAAAACACACTTTACTAAGACACAGACTAGACAGAGACAGACTTGACACTGACCAAAGGCTACTAAATGATAATCATAATCACAACAGTATCAGATCATAAATCATAATATAGAAAAACACCAAGATAACTGAAACACCAAGTACCAGAGAAACATAAAGGAAAATCCATGATGCAAAAGTACCAAAACATAATGAACTCAAAATACTGGGTCCAACGGACCCAGAACCGTGACACCTTTCTCACTCACTATGTGTTAATAGACCTCTCTGCATTGAATCATATCTGTTATTAACCTCTGTCTCTCTTCCACAGCATGTCTTTTATCCTCTCTTCCTTCTCTCACCCCAACCGGTCGCAGCAGATGGCCGCCCCTCCCTGAGCCTGGTTCAGCCGGAGGTTTCTTCCTGTTAAAAGGGAGTTTTTCCTTCCCACTGTCGCCAAAGTGCTTGCTCATAGGGGGTCATATGATTGTTGGGTTTTTCTCTGTATCTATGAAGCGCCTTGATGCAACTTTTGTTGTGATTTGGCACTATATAAATAAAATTGAATTGAATTGAATTGAATTGAATTCCACTTCATTCGTTCCACCAAGCTCAACCATTATTGCTGATTGGCTCTGACTACCCACATCTCCTGACTCCAATAGAGCCTGTACATCTGCGTCCACGGGGAGGACCAGCTGCACTCAAGACACGGCTGGGTTGGACTCTGCAGGGTCCAGCCAAGGTTCTTCTACATCAAGCCTCCACTCCTCAGTGTCTACTCACAAGCACCCTGACTCCCAGTGCTGAATTTCTCAGTAATGTAGCCAAGCTCTGGCAGATGGATGTTCTCCCATACCAGAATGAGAAGGTGGCTACACATTCAAAACAGGATACCATGGCTGTCAAGATGCTAGAGGAGAAGACCATTAGAGTGGAGGTGGATGGTATCAACCGGTATGCCACCCCGTTGCTGTGGAAAGAGGAACCAGTCCCGCTTCATTCCACTAAGGACTCTGTCTTGGGTCACCTGTGAGCTACGGAGAAGCGCCTCCTGAAGACGCCTGTACAAGCAGCCACCTATAACCAGGAAATTCAGAAGCTGGTGGATGCAAGCTATGTGAGTAAACTGACTATCGCAGACATGGAGATGGATGGCAGCACCTGGTACATACCACACCACATGGTTCATCATAATGGCAAGGATCGCATTGTCTTCAACTGTTCTTTCGTGCACAATGGTAACAGCCTGAATCAGCATCTCCTACCTGGTCCTACCCTGGGCTCGACGCTCCTGGGTGTGTTACTTCGCTTCCGGGAGTATCCCATTGCAGTGAGCAGTGACATCAAGGGGATGTTTCATCAGGTCCGCCTCTTGATTCAGGACAAGCCCTTCCTCCGTTTCCTCCGTTTCCTCTGGAGAGATATGGATCGCACGAGGCAACCAGAGGTCTACGAATGGCAAGTGTTGCCTTTCGGGATGACATGTAGTCCCTGCTGTGCCACCTATGCTCTGCAGCGGCACGTTCTGGATCTCAGCAGCCCCAGCGAGGATACCCGTCACACAGTGGAGAAATGTTTCTATGTTGACAATCTCCTCCAGAGCTTTGCATCAGCTTACGTTCGAGCCGTTCATGGGACAGCTGCTGACTCGACACCCACGGCAGAGGATTACAGGCAAGTGGAGTTAGCACTCCTCCGGAAGGTACAGGAAGACAGTTTCCCTGAAGATTTTGTTCGGCTGTCATCTCACAAACCGGTAGCTGCCAGCAGTTGCCTACTTGCCTTAGCTCCTGAGTATGGCCCAGAGGCTCAACTGATTCGGGTAGGGGGGCGGCTTCGCAGATGTGAAACCCTCAGTCAAGACATCTTGCATCCTGTTGTTCTTGACCCTCAGCATCCTATCACTAAGATCATCGTCCAGGATTGTGATCGCCAGCTTGCTTTGCTGAGCTCCGGCGCAGATTCTGGATACTTCGAGGACGAGAGGCCGTCCGGAAGCACCAGTACAACTGTCCTGAATGCAGGAGGTGGCGCAGCCAGCCGGTCATTCCCAAGATGGCTGACCTTCCATTATCCAATTTAAGACTTCATCACTGGGGTGGACTGCTTTGGTCCATACCTTGACAAGATGGGGCGGCGTACAGAGAAACGGTGGGGGATCATCTTCAAATGCCTAACGACCCACGCAGTCTACCTTGATCTGCTTGCCAGCATGGACACTGACTCATTCCTGATGGGACTGCGTTGTTTCATCTCGAGACATGGGAAGCCCTTCGAACTACTGTCGGATCAAGGTACCAACTTCAGAGGTGGTAGCTCTGAACTCCAGGAGGCTTTCAATGCACTCGGCCCAGCTCTGAAGTCACAGTTGGCCAGCCAGCAGATTCATTTTCGTTTCAACCCTCCACAGGCTCCACATTTCGGTGGTTCCTGGGAACGGGAGAGTCATTCCATCAAGTCTGCGCTGCATACCATTCTCGGCTCGCAGCATGTCACCGAGGAAGTCTTTAGGACGATACTCAGCGAGGTAGAGAGCATCATCAACTCTAAGCCGCTAGGTTATGTCTCCTCAGACGTAGCAGACGCTGATCCGATCACTCCCAACATGTTGTTGATGGGGCGGCCTGATTCCGGTATGCCACAGGTCGTCTACCCAGAAGCAGAACTCCTGAGCCGTCGTAGGTGGAGACAATGTCAAGCCTTGGCGGATCAATTCTGGATCCACTACATCCGGAATTATCTACCTTCACTCCAGATGCGGCACAAATGGCAGCAGGAAAGAGATGAGTTGACTGTTGGCACTATCGTTCTCATCGTGGACCAGCAGCTCCCTCGTGCCCTATGGCCAGTTGGTAAGGTCATCCAAGTCATCCCTGGAGCAGATAGCAGGGTTCGGACCGTTCATATACAGGTTGGAGACAAGACATATACACGACCAGCGGCACGACTTATCAGACTTCCAGCTCTTCCACCGGAGTCTACTGCCTGACCTTCCTAAGTGAAGTGCACCTTTGCTCCGCAAAGTTGGGGGCAGCTGTACAAAAGGCCAGCCAGTCGGCAGAACTCACGAACGGAGCCACATCTGCTGAGTAAGATATCAGCATACTGCTGCCCTTTAGCCAATGAGCGGTGAGGCAACCCATTCTCTTCACCAATCAGAAGCAGTGGCGTGTCTAGAAAATTTTTGTTGGGGGGGCCAGGTAGGGGCACAGATTTGGAGAAGGGTGGCAGATTTAATTGGCAGATAATGTTTAAAAAAAAAAATTCTACCAACCCTTAACCATAATTCAATAATCCTATAAACCTAATAACCAAATGCACTTTTAACTCTTATTAGAATGAGATTTTAACCACTACGGTGCAAAGTTTTTAGATACTGCGTTGATAAAGTACAAGAGATACAATCAGTGCTTTGTCAGTGTTTACTCAGCATTCAAGGACAGCAATATTTGCATAGTATTTTTACTGACATATACTGCACATATGTTTTGGGCAAAAACATTTTTGAATATTAAAATACGAACATTTGTAGCAAACAATTGACAAATTAGCCAGTTCCAATGTAAAACTTTCTCTGCCTGTTAAAAAAAGAAGATAATCTTCTCACAAACTGGTGTTTGATTTTGAAACAGGAAAAAAGTGGAGAAACAACTGAAAAGACTAATATTTGAATAAAACCTGAAAGCAAGTAAATACTTTCTATGCTGCCTTATGGTAAACTTTGGTAATATTGATAAAGAACAACACTGGCTGATGATGAAATACATTCAGCTGGCATGGTGACACTGCCAGTATAACCTGCAGGGCTGGACTGGGACAGAAAATCGGGCATTTTGACTACAGACCGACCCACCAGGTATTAAAGCCATAAAGCCTTTGAATGAAAACAAACCCTGTTGTGACAGTGATGTACAGTCTTTTTGGTATATGTATGATTTCTATACATTTTACGTCAGATAAAAACTTTGGTTGTAAGATTTAGATAATTATTTAATAAAAGCTAGATATTTTAAATGAGAATAAGAAAGAAAAGTATTTCTTTGTGCCCCCTTTCCCTGTTAATGCCCTACCTGGCCCCCTGGCAAAACTTTGCTAGACCCGCCCCTGCACAGTTACCAGCTGTCAGCTACATAAAAAAGGATCCTGGTGGGTGGTCTTCACGTTTCCCTCTCACCAGATATCCAAACCGACATCATGACCAGCAGCTTTACAGCTGTGGCTCCAGCAAACATCAGCTGATACTAGAAATTAATATTAAATAAATTCTAACAACAGCCGATCAAGCTTAAACGTGCTGCTGTTGTTTAGCGCAACATCTGCTGGTTTCGTCTTTCTGGCGCAAAGTGGGCGATAAACAAACAAGAGAGAAAAGCCGATCAGCTGATCATCGATCAGTTTCATGATTGAAGTAGCAACAGGAGAGGCAGGATGAGAGAAGAGGCAGCTGTGCAGCGTAAAGACAGAATAAATCCAGCTTTGTGTCTTTTTCCATTCTAGCTGAAGTTCGGGACAAACTGCGTCTCTTCTCAGCTCAATACGAAACGTGTAATATTTTCTCTGATTGAGGGACCATTCCATTTTTTTAAGGAGCCGTTGGCAACTCTACTAACTAACCTTATGAATAAAATAAAGTTCACTATCAGTAACATCATAGCAACCGAACAGCTGTATAAAAACTCCAAGCTGGCTAGAACGCAGTATGAGTTATTGCAACTGACAGTAAAAAGTCAGCACAACGAAAATAAACTCCACCTAAACTTAGTTCATATCTGACCCAGATAGACTGCAGGTCATAACTTCTTACCTGAAGTTCAGTTCACCTGACACTCGGACTGGCGGCTGCCTCGGGGCTCTCCTCCTGCCTCCCCTTCCCTCATCCACCTGCTGCCTCTGTGGAAGCCCCCGCCATAGCCACCAGTTATTTCTACACATCGACCTGCATCTGGCCAATCCACCACCTCTCATTGTTCATGCCGTTACAAAAAAAATAAAAAATAAGTCAAATAAGCCCGATGGCCAGTCCAGCTATGTTAACCTGCAACCAAATCTGCAGCTCCATACAGCAATGTTACGACTTAGATTACATCTTATAACTCATAACTCTTATGTTAGCTCCCCTCTGTAGCATACTGTCTGAAATATTCCACGGCTGCAATAATTCTTTAAGTGTTATTTTTTCCTTGGTATTCTAATTTCGCCGAAGTTTACTAAACTCAACAAACTTAATATTACTTACCGGGACATTTATTCTGTCCTCATTTTCTTTCACCGAAAAATTGTTTCCTGCAGTGACGTCTTTCGTGCTTGGCTCTCCTACCTTTGCTAACGTGATGCACATAGCGCAGAAGCCGATGCTGCATTCACTTACACTCGGATATCTGAGAGTCACCGTGAAAACATAATCGGACATTTGATATTTGATTGAATTTTATTGTTTTGCCTTTGGGGTGGCACCTGGGGTGGCCAGTCTGGTTGGGGGGGTGGCCTGTGCCCCCCCAGGCCACCCCGCTGGACACGCCATTGATCAGAAGACATAATTCTGCCTCATCATTATGCACGCGTCGATGCAGAGAGTTTGGTCGGAGCTGCAGGTGGGAAGAGTCAGCAGAGTTTTACTCACTGTGTGGATTTTCGTTCCGTCTAATGCTGTTAGCGGTGTGCGTCCATGAGACTGTAAGTTTCTGTGTTTTATCATGTTTGTTCTTTGCTGCGGCCATTATCCTCCCTTGTTTAAATCCTTGGCGCACACTTTGTTTACCGAATGTTACTGTCGTTTACTGCGAAGCAGCCTCTGCCGTGTGGTCATTAAGGGACCGTCACTAATTTCTCATGTTAGCTCTAGTGTAAAGTATGGAGCGCCAGGACTGCCATAATGAATTAATTAAATACACCATTAAATAATTAATTAAATGTGGCAATAATTAATTAAAATTGGAATTAATTAATTAAATAAATAGTTATGACACATGTAATTAATTAATTATTGACACATTTAATTAATTATTTATGTATTTCACATTTTAATTAATTATTGACACATTTAATTAATTAATTATTGACACATTTAATTAATTATTTATGTATTTCACATTTTAATTAATTATTGACACATTTAATTAATTATTGACACATTTACTTAATTATTTAATGATATATTTATTTATTTCATTTTGGCAGTCCTGGCGCCTGGCTCTCATCATGAAATAATTTTATCTGTCAGCCTCACCCATCAAACTCAGGGGGCGGGGTTAACGCTGATCGAGTCAAAACCATTGCTTTGGCCTGGTGGCCATTGTTTCTAGCACACAACAACCTGCATGTGGAAGCTAACAGAACTGAACTTTGAAAAACCCTGTTTGTGTGTCACCAAATACCGTTTTAATATTTTTTTAGCCGAGAATGTAGTGGTTTAATCTTCATGTGTCTGGTCGGTTTGTCAAGATACAGCCTCTTTGCAAAAGTGCTTCGATGATTTCGGAGATGTCTGTCCAGTCCAATAATTAATTAATTACATGTGTCATAACTATTTATTTAATTAATTAATTCCAATTTTAATTAATTATTGCCACATTTAATTAATTATTTAATGGTGTATTTAATTAATTCATTATGGCAGTCCTGGCGCTCCATAGTAAAGTGCCTAGTTACGATTTATGTAAATAGTAAAATTAGCATTTGTTGATACTCCCTTATTTGGTTGAATGTTCCACTATCCAGTATTGTTTGTATTGTTATTACACATTTAATACACTCTGTTCACATAATTATGGAAGACTTTTATGTTCTTTCCAACAGAAATCACACCATCACTCACCACACGACATATAGCATTTTACAGCCTGTTAAATCCCCTCACTCACATTATGGATGTGTGCTTCGGATTCTTGTTAAATAAATGAGTGAACGACAGATACCTGAGTGGCAGTGGATTTTGTGGATACGCCATCTGTTCCTATCGGACAACCCTGTTGAGATTGTGGATTCATAGAGTCAGCACCTTATCATCTACATCAGGGGTGGGCAATCTCAGTCCACGAGGGCCAGTGTCCCTGCAGGTTTTAGATCTCACATTGGGTCAACACACCTGAATCACATGATTAGTTCGTTACCAGGCCTCTGGAAAACTTCAGGACATGTTGAGGAGCTAATTTAGCCATTTAAATCAGCTGTGTTGGTTCGAGGACACATCTAAAACCTGCAGGGACACCGGCCCTCGTGGACTGAGATTGCCCAGCCCTGATCTACATCATTCATAGTCAGGAGGTCAAATCCATCCCTCTTAAAGTGACCTCCTCCATTACACTAACCCTAACCCGAGGTCACTTTTGTCCCAAGTATTGGCAATCAGGGAGTAAAGCAAACAATCGTTCTATTTAACACACATCAAACACAAAAAAGCAACAAAGAAAAATGAAAAAGACATTTTTCTAGAATTATTTGTTTTGCCTTTCTTGAAAATATAGTTTTAGGGTTAGTGCTGTCACCTATGATGACTTAGATATCAGTGAGTTAACTTTGAGAGGACAAAGTTTTGATGGCTCAATTTAGTGACGTGACATATGCTTGGGGGCCATAACTACATTGTGACACCATTCTGCCACGCCTACTGCCCTTACGGGGGTAGTGCAAGCATCTTTGGGTGTTATGGAGAGTAAGTGCTGATTGCTGAAGCTCGAGATTTTCCAAACGTGCTGTTTGTGTCAGATTCACCCAGTGTCCCTCCGTGATCGTCTCAGCAACACCGTGATACATAGTCAATGTCACCAACAGCCCTCAATGGAAGAGCTGATTAGGAAGCGACGACTGCAGTGGTTTGGCCACATCTGCCACATGAGCAACCATTGGCTGCCATATCGCCGCAGCAGCAGCACCTCGCCCTCTGGAGAGTCAAGTGTGATGCACCCAAGACCACAAGGCCTGGAAGTGCATCGTAGATGGAAACCCTACGGCACCCACAGCAACGTATTGGCCTCGTGGACAGCCTCACCTTACAAGCGCCAGCTAGGGACAAAAGAAGAAGAAGAACTGCTGATTGTATCTACACCTGACAACGCGTCGACAAAGGCTGGCTGGTCTGGAAGGGACAACACTTCATGGTAGACTTTCCTTACTCTCCTGTCTGCTGCAGTTTACTTTAGCAATTTAAAATAATACCCAAGTTTCTATAAATTATATGTCGCAGCTTTTAAAGGCAGGTTGTAATACACATCACTTTGAATAAGGATGGTAATAGTTGTACTGGTCTATGGGCTTTATATGGTGCTTCTTGACACCAGCTGTATTTGACAGTTGTTAAATGGTTTTCCCTGGCTAGAGTTAAAGTTGGAGAAGGCTTGTTCAGCACTGCTTTATTATAGGATGGCATAAAATGGCATGAATTGTAAATAACTGCTGACAATACAAACATACACAAATTGAAACTAGTTCTTAAATAATCCATAAGCCCTTTAGACTCACAAATCGCTGTGTTTCTCGTTTCGCTTGATATAAAGTGAGCTGGAGTACAGAACACAAAGGAGAAACATTACCAACAACACAAATATGAGAACTGAGGACACACAGGTGCTTGTGTGTCACACACGCACTAATGCTAAATGTGCTAGTGCACAACGGCACACGCACACATCAGTCAATCAGTGTGGCATGCTCCTACAGTTTGATTGTAGCAAATATCTTGCACAATCACCTCAAGGTTGCTTGTTATTGTGCTTGCACTGCCTTTTCTAGCTTCTTCTCATTGAATTAACCATGTATCAATCAATGCTGTGCCTCTCCTGTCCTCCACTTCCTCTTCTCTCCTTTCTTGTCTTCCGGAACAGAAAGGTTGTCTTTAAGATTTCAACCTACTGGAGCGAAACAGCACAATTGGCCAATCAAGAAGTGGCTCAGGAGGCATTACCAAAGGTTGTGGCAAGGCGATGCACAACTGCCCACATGCATATCTGTGTGTGTGTGTGTGTGTGTGTGTGTGTGTGTGTGTGTGTGAAAAACAGGGAGGAAGAACACAAAAAAATAAGTATGAGCTATAAATCAATAGATGCCATTATTAAACACCATCCATCCTCTTCCACTCATCCTTCTGAGGGTCGTGGGGAGCTGGAGCCTATCCCAGGCAGGGTACACCCTGAACAGGTCACCAGCCAAGAGACAGACGACAGACAACCATTCACACCTATGGTTAATTTAGAATCACCACCAACTGCACGTCTTTGGAGGAATCCATATGGTTTATAATTGTGTTTACAACCAATACAAATTTTTCCAGTATAGCAAAAATCCTTCCACATCGAAAAAACAAAGAAACAAACAATCCTGAATCAAGATTCACTGATCAGCTCTTTTATTGATTGTTCATACAATCAAACATTCATATGTGGCAATAATTTATGATTGATAATTTTCCTTCAGTAATGCGCCACAATATTTGATTATTTATTTTTGTAACTCTTATTTTATTGTTGCCTATTCTTTCCACACGGTGTTAATTTCTTGCCTAAAAGTCGTGAACACTTTTTGTGGCCGAATATGTATCAATATTTGAACTCAATATTTGAACTCAACCCCCTTTGAAGGAAAGTTTTAAAATTAATAATTCAAACATGATTTACTATTATTTGTGTTAGACAATTTATCATGTAACACTGACAATAACCACACATAACTGTAGTAGTTCCCGCTATGAGTGTTCATTCGTACTGTTTGGCTTATAAGTCTGTAAATGGCATTACGGGAGAACATGTTGCTACATTCAGAACTCTTAAAGTAGCATTTTCTGACTTTAATAATCAAATTCTGACCATAAATGAAGCCGTTTCTAAGGTTTGGGGACTCCAGTGAACCACAGTGAAAGCCATCATCCACAAAGGGAGAAAATTTGAAACAGTGGCAAAGCTTCCCAGCAGTGACCAGCACAACAAAATTATCCCAAGAGCGCATTAGCAGCATAGGATGTAGCCATGATTACATCAGCCATTGGTGTGTGCACTACTGTTTTGCATTCTGAACAGGATCATCTCAGGGCTATGGTTTCCACATGAACTATCAGGTAAAGCTAAACTATTTGAAGCTGAGCCTGAACCCATTATGAGTGGCTGTAAGAATGTAAGAATGTAAGAATTTCTGCTGTAGAGTTGCACAGTGTGGCTAATCTGTATCAGCAGATAAATCTCAGCGACCTTAATTGGCAGTTTGTCTTGTCTGCAGCGAGACTGGATCTTTGACCGTGTGCTTTTGGTGACTCACTACCTTTACCTGCTCTATCCCCTTTACATGGTGATCCATTAGAGACCCAAGTTGGCAGAACAGATGTATTTGAAGCAGTTTCAATTAGTTCTATGAACTTGAGCCATGAATCCTTTGATTACTCATATGTAAAGAAAGTGGAATCAAGCAATAACTAGCTAGTACGAGGATGCACAAGTACAGATTGTAAAAAGCCAGGAAGTGGAGCACAGCCAATGATGTTGTCCGTTGCTGTATTTCTCAAACAGCCTCCCAAATTCATAGAAAATGACATGAAATGTGTTCCCAAACCACACTTCATGGCCACTGACAGACATCAGTGTTGTTTTGAGTCAATGTGGCAGTGAAGGTATAACTGGAACACTGTTTGAAAGTAACTAGAATGGCAGTAAATGAGCGTGACTCACTGAACTGGTAGTTTGGACTCGTGTTTTACATTAAATTTGTCTCTTTTCTTAAAGGAGAACCACCAATGGCACAAAGACGCTGAAATGCAACGTTTGGGATGAAATTCAGCTTTTTGGGTCCGTCCTCTAAGTTCTTTGAAAGGTCACTAGCTATGCCATATTCAGCATTCAGCATCTCTTGTGTATAGTGCCAGTGGAAATGAACACATTTCCACACATATTTTTGTTATTTGTCCTTCTTAGCATCGTCACAGACTGTTTTTATTTAGATTTGTGTATTTTCCCTCCAGCTGCACTTTGTTTCTCATATTGTTTTCTCTGTCATTGTTTGTTCTTTCATCCTCTCTAATAATCAGCTATGTATGTTCCTCCATCTGTTCAAATCTGGCCCGGTTTTATGGCGTTATTTTTGTGCCACTATTCTGAGCGCACGTAAAAAAAATTTGAGCGCACGTAAAAAAAGTTTGCAGGTGCAGTGTTGTATTTTGAAGAGAAATTTATTTTGAGCGAAGAAAAACTGAATTTGAGTGAACAAAATTCATTGCTGCGTGCAAAAAATGTATTTCAGTCTTTGCTGTTATGCACACACACAATAGCAGCCTGAATCAGAAACAGAACCTGAATCCTGCTGGGCTTCCCATGATCTTTACTCATTTTTTAAACTGATCTTAATTGAATGAAATGAAATTAAAAGGTAAGAATATAAAATAACACAAAGAAAACAGAGACAACCTCAACAATTAGGGGACCCCCAACACCACCCCCAACCTATGAGCAAGTGCTTTGGCGACAGTGGGAAGGAAAAACATCACTTATAACAGGAAGAAACCTCCATCAGAACCAGGCTCAGGGAGGGGCGGGGCCATCTGCTGTGATTGGTTGGGGTGAGAGAAGGAAGACAGAATAAACACATGCTGTGGAAGAGTATATCGTATAATAACTAATAACTAAACACAGTGAATGAAAAAAAAAAAACCACTCAGTTGCAATAGGTCTAGGCTGCTGAGGGATTCCCATGATGGACTAAGGAAGGATTCAGGGTCACCTGATCCAACCAGATTCTTTGTTTAATCGCAAAGGAAAGTTTGAAGCCTGGTGGCCGTATTATTCTGTGAGGAGCTTTTTGCTTGTATGCCTTAGGTCTTGCCCTGAGAGGGAAGGGTGGCTGCCAATCAATACAAAGATGTTGTGAGCAAGCATCTTTATCTTCTGATAAAACCCTAATGACAAACGCAGTTTCCAAGACAACAGTGGCCCCATCCAAAGGTCGCTTCTAACCAAATGCTCTGATGAGTCCAAAAATGATGGGAATCCCGAGGACTTTGCACTCACCAAATCTAAACTCAGGAGAATAAGCATGTGAACGATGTTCCATCCGTCCACACGGACTTCAAACATGTGGCAGTCCAACACTTTAAGTCTGACTTTCTTTGAATTTGTCGCTCATCTGAGGTTTGAGTATGTTTCTGTGCTACTGCTTCATGTCTGAGACAGTTTGAAGGTGCTTTGGCTAAAACCTATATATGAAACTTATAATAATATAATAATAATAATAACTATACGTACTTAACTACATATAATATTCATGAAGTGGTGGGTGCTGCATAAAATGCAAGAATCAGTCTGTACAGGATTTAAATTACAGGTGAAGCAGAGAGTTTTGAGAGAATCAGTAGGAAACTTAGGCTGCCATTACTAGATGAAGGAATGAGCCAGTTGTCCTCTTACACTCATAAAGGATGCTGGTAGTGTTAAAAACACAAGTCTAAAGGAACTAAAGAAATGCTTCCAATCTGAATATGACTGGATGACTGTGCTGGCAGTCTAAGCATTGTCTTTTATGCTGCAAAGACAGAAGGTCAGTTCTGATCAACCTTTCTTTGAACCTTCAGACTTTGTTAGTCATCAAAACAAAAAGATGACTCGACCTCAATCAACCTCATTTAACAAAAACTAAAGGGACAATGAGACCCAATGACTCCGTCTCTGTTTGATTAAAGCATAAGAGAGTCAAACGTTGACAGAAATTTGTTTCAATGTTCTTTTTCTCAGGGCAGCTTCATATGTGTGCTATTGAATTGATTTTCATGCATAATAGAGTCTCAAATTGAGTGAGTGTGTTTCTGTCCTTTAAGTTCATGTGCTTTGGCTCTTGTGAGTGAAGGAAGAGACCAAGTTCATCCATGCAAGGCTTTTCTGGCAGCACTGTCAGTGAATCTGTACACGATTTATATTTGGCACACTGTGTGTGTGCGCGTGCATGTGTGTGTGTGTGTGTGCGCGCGTGTGTGTGTGTGTGTGTGTGTTTGGAGTGAACGTGCATATCTGCGCTACTGTCTCAATAGCCCATTTCCCTGAAGCCGTGTCTCATCTCTGTGATGGTCTTTGGTTCAAGGATGCAGACTCATACCCTAGGGTGGGTTTTTTTTACCATCACAAATAAAACAGCAGTGCTGCAGTTTTCTCAGACATTATTTTTATGGGATTTCTGCTCCATTTGACGGGACAAAGAGGGGCCTGACAGGAAAGACAGACGAGTGGCATTCATTTGAACTCAGGCTGCCATAAGCACCTACAGGATTATACATCTTAGCTAGATGACTTGTAAGGTCACCTCACCATTTAAAGCTCATACCTTGCTTAAACTTTGCATTATGCAGCATTATAAGCTTGTTGTACCAATTTATTTCTGATGTTGTTTGTCCTTGTCTGAAACAAGTCTTGGAGGGGACAAGTAATAGAACGAGCATTAAGCATTAACGACAGCGAGCTAATTGGTAACAAAGATTTTGTTACCTTTTTATTTTAGAGTTAATGTCATTAAGAACCACAGTTTTAGTTTACAAGTTTACTGTGAATCTGAAATGTCTTTCAATGGGGAAATTACACATTTCTTTTTTTCCAGAAAGTGCAACATTTCCAGGTTTTAGAATAAGTATAAGGAATTTCTATTATGGCGGTGGCACGGTGGCATGGTGATTAGCACTGTTGGTCCCGAGTTCAGTTCCACCATCAGACCGGGGTCCTTCTCTGTGGAGTTTGCATGTTCTCCCTGTGTTTGCGTGGGTTCTCTCTGGGTACTTTGGCTTCCTCCCACAGTGCAAAGACATGCAGTTAGTGGGGATAGGTTCATTGGCAATACTAAATTGCCCTTAGGTGTGAATGAGAGAGTGAGTGTGATTGGTTGTCTATCTCTGTGTGTTAGCCCTGCGACCAACTGGCGACCTGTCCAGAGTGTACCCCACCTCTCGCCCTGTGACAGCTGAGATAGGCTCCAGCACCCCTGTGACCCTGGAAAGGATAACCGGAAGCAAATGGATGGGTGGTCTACACAAATCATTTTTTTTTTTTTTTTTTTTTAAAAAAAAAAAAGGTCTACACAAATCTGCCACAGGCCTGGGCTAAAGTTTGACATGAAAAAGGTGAATTTTGTCAATGACAGGTGGAAACTCAAAAAGAACAACCTTGGGTTGCAATAATATCATGCTTAGTAACATTTTGATTATATTTCTATAACTAATTATTTAGATTTTTTGGTCTTGAATCGGACATTGCAGCTGTTCACAAGTTGACCTGTACGCTCTCTCGTCCAGCCTTCCTTTCTGCCTGTCTGTGCTCAGCTGTTGGAGAGGAGGTGTGGTTTGTCAACAGTCAGCAACAACCCAAGAAAAGCCACTGGAGCACAGATGTTGGTGATTTTGGTTGCTGTTAAGTTTGTGTTGTTGCACGACACAACGTTGCCGTCACCATCTCTTCCTTCATGCACTCACACCAGTAACAGTGCTCTCTATACACAGCATTGTTGTCATGGCTGTGTGGCCGAGTCTGTGGTACACCCAGCGATCTAACAATGAGCCAGTGTTACTGATGACATTAAACCTGATATTAAATCTTACTTGGCCAATTAACACATTAGTAACAGAAAATAATCACAACTAACCTGACATCTGTTTAATCTAACATCATTTTTTCACTCTTTATGCCTCACAACATTAAATACCTCGAGGTGACTGTTGGTGTGGTTTAGCACCATATAAATACAAATGAACTGAATTTAATCTTTGTAATACTCAGTGACCTTTTCACTGAATATGTCATCTATGAGAAATGGTGCCAACAAACATGCAATGGAAACAAATTAAGGGCTTCTAAACTAGAGTTTAGCATCGCTGTTATATACATATAACTAATTACATGTATTTACAACTGTTTACTCTGCTTGTTCACAATAGTGCCACAGTTTGGGGTCATAGTGTGTTGCAAATATAACATTGGAGGCTTTGTGTCTATTGTATATCAGTAGAGGCCTTTTCAGAGTTTTCTCACTTATGAATTTCAAGGCACAGCAAATGTTCAGCAATCACAGCGAGTTTGGGAAATACATGATACCTGTAAGCTCAATCATCTGATATGCATACTTACAGTGCAGCCGTAGCAGGCTACCTGCTGAAGGCATGTCAGACAACAAAGAGGCATTATGTGGGAGACGCTGTCTAGTTCTGATTGCTTTCATTCAAGAAGGAGGGGTTAGTCTTACTTATGATCATCTAACCATCTTTAAGCACTCTCAGTGTTAAACAGTGGGGGAAACAATAGCTACCAGTGAACAACCGTGGCTCAGGTTCCACATCTTACTAATTAAACTGCTGCCATAGCCACACAGCACAGCTTTACATTCAATGTTGTGACAGCTTCTGGGTCTGAAGAACAAAGACAGTTTCACTGCTGCACGAGCTGGTACATTTTATTGCTTCTCACACATGGTTCATCTTGGAAAACATTATACAAGCTGATTTAGGAGATGGTGTGGTGGGGTGAATTTTTATCTATGTGTGTAGGAGTTTCATACACAACTGACTTTGTTATAGGTTTGTAAGCCTGGAGTTTTAAAGTTGGAATCACACTTTTACTTTTATACAGAAGAGAAAAGGACAAGTGGTATTAATTTGCCTGTTAACAGCCATAATGTCAGTTATAGGCAAGAAACTTCATGTTCTGCATGTTTTGATGGTCCTGACAATCATTATGTATACGGTAATATAATGTTAACTTTCTATTAAACAGATGTAGAGATGCTGTATTGAGGCCATATTACAGTGCAATGCACAAAAATGGCAGCACACTAATACATCCAGCTAAATTTAATGTGGTGCACACTGTGGAAGAGCGACACATATTAACAGTAACTAATGATTCAATGCAGAGTGGTGTATAAACACATCGTGAGTGAGAAAGGTGACTGGAAAGGAAAAACTCAATGCATCATGGGATCCCCCAGCAGTTGTTTGAGTAAAACTTTACCCTCATGCACCTCAAATGAGGGTCAAGTAACACTTGCTGTTATGATGATAAAGAGAGGTGTTGTTGTGTTTTTAGGCAGTGTGTTTGAGAGAGTGTAGTGGTGTTCAAGGAATATCCAATCCACTTTTATTTATAAAGCACTTTAAAATACCCAGCACAGGATCAAAGTGCTGTACAGAAAATAAGTTAAAAACAATAGAATAACAGTAAACAGCAAAAATAAATAAATAAATAAAACACATAATACATGAAATTAAAACGCCTATATTTAAAAAAACAAAACAAACAATGACATCAAGAGACCATTTCTAACCAAGCATGCTGCCATGATCTTCACAGTTGTCAGGCAAAATTATTTCAAACCTTACAAAATCAGCAAGCCTTTTTTCTGATGGCAAAGTTTTGAAAAACTGCTAGCAGCACCTGCTGTAATCAGTCCCAACAACAAGGCCTAGGCTGACAATGTCAGTCAATCAGTGTGTGGAAGAAATTCATCAAGACGTGTTGGCTGTTTGTTAAAAAGGGAGCTGACTTCACATATTCCTGGATCACTTTGGATGAGAGCGTATCAAAGATGCAGTCCAGTGACAGGTTTGAAGTAGGAGGAGTTTCTTGCCATGGAATCCATGACGAAGACAACATGGGGATCAGACTTCTATCAGGGTGTCTGGAGAAAACTAAATTTGCCATGGACTAAATCGCTGAATGGAACTAGTGATGAATCACCAAACCTCACAGAGAAGAACTCTGGGTTCCTGCAGAAGATTCAGGACCAGGCAAGGGATGCCAACCCAAGCTCTGATGTGAACTTTCTACACTGCATCATTCATCAGGAATCTCTGTGTAAATCTGTCTTCTCACTTGATCCTGTAGCCGAAATTGAAACGAAGTATCAATTTTGTGTGAACACGAGGACGTAATCATCACCAGTTCATCCAGCGACTGCAGGAAAGTGAGACACACATTTCATTTAAATGTTCACTGGCTGAGTCTGACTCTGATGATCTTGCAAACAGAAGTGTCCTTCTTAATTCTTCACATTAGGCTAAACGTGTTCTTTACAAATATTTTCTTAGCTGTTGTCAAATATTAGTTTAGTTTACTTTAGAAAACACAGTATAATATAAATCACTGTGCCTACATGAACAAAGGTGTTTATTCAAATGTACATTTGGTGACATGCGTGTTCTGCATGAAGTTTTAAAGTTAGAAGTAAAAAGCAGTCTCACAGTAATGAGTTAAGCGCATGCATATAACCATGGATGTGTAAGGTTTCATCTTTGGTGTCCATGAATAATAATTTCTTCATTCACTGAAGTCCCGATGTGCCTAAAGCCAAAATCAAATTTTGATCAAATCTGTAAATCTGCCTGCTTTGTGTCAGTTTTGACAACAGTAATGTGTTTTATCAGCGTGGTGCAGAATGATAAAACGCTGTAAAATCAAAGTTGATAACACATCCAAATGGATTGTAAGCAACGTTTCGTTGTAGCCTCCGTACACGAGAGCTGTTTCCTCACAGAAACACAGCACAACATAGCCTGCTGTAAAACAACAGTGCAGGCTGTTTAATTCACAATGAAGCAGTTTTCTGTCACGATACCACAGAATTATTATGTAATTAGATTACACAAGAATCTGTTGCAGGAGAGTGGATGGTGATTAAAATGTTCCAGCTGTTTTAATGATATACTCAAG
Organism: Diplotaxodon limnothrissa; assembly: GCF_057381915.1. Taxonomy (NCBI): domain Eukaryota; kingdom Metazoa; phylum Chordata; class Actinopteri; order Cichliformes; family Cichlidae; genus Diplotaxodon; species Diplotaxodon limnothrissa. The sequence goes on from NC_140597.1 coordinate 19,669,940, forward strand.
CTTTACTTGCAGACTTGGATGGCCTGAGCAGATTTCCCCTTAAAAGCGATACTCCGAAAGCAAATTTCATCTGCTGCTGTATTAAAGTATATTACTGTATGTTAGGACCTCACATCCCTCATGATGAAAGGTAGAACAGGCTGTTAATACTCCTACTTATCTCCAGCTCTGACACCCACCGTCTCCTCGTGGTCCTCTGTCCTCCTCGCCTCCCTTTAAATCTGCCTGCATCATCAGCTGGTGGAGATCCTCTGTTGCCAAACAGCCCAGCCAACAGTTACTCGTGACATAAGCGAACCTGTTTTTTCATGTTCATGGACATGCATTGTTACCTTTTTTCATGTCAGTGTGAACATTTGTAAATAATTCATGTAAACAGAAAATATATTTTGTGTCAGGAGAAAAAACAGGGAGGTGTTGCTATGGCAACGAGGAAAGCAAAGTTTGGACATGAAAACACTGAATTGTTTTTCTGAGGTTAACTGAGTAGTTTTTAATGCTCAAACAGATCCTAGTACTTTAATGCCTAATTCTAACCAACCAACATATTTGTAATGGATAACATACTTAAAATGATATGTGAAAAGAGCACGTATGACTCAAACGTCCGTGTCTATTATTAAAGCCAAGATGACGTAGTCCTCCACCACCACTCCAACTTTTAAATGGAGGCTTCTTCCATGCCCCGAGCCACGATAGCCACAATCGCCACGGGGCGACTGTGGCTCAAGAGTTGGGAGTTCGCCTTGTAATCGGAAAGTTGCCGGTTCGAGCCCCGGCTCGGACAGTCTCGGTCGTTGTGTCCTTGGGCAAGACACTTCACCCGTTGCCTACTGGTGGTGGTCAGAGGGCCCGGTGGCGCCAGTGTCCGGCAGCCTCGCCTCTGTCAGTGCGCCCCAGGGTGGCTGTGGCTACAATGTAGCTTGCCATCACCTGTGTGTGAATGGGTGGATGACTGGATATGTAAAGCGCTTTGGGGTCCTTAGGGACTAGTAAAAGCGCTATATAAATACAGACCATTTGCCTTTTAATAAGCACGAGGGCAGACTGATGCAAAGTCACATTCAGGGACAGAAAATAATGTTAGAAATGTTTTGTTGAGAAATATACAACACATTAAAATATTCATGTCCAGCAACAGGTTCAATGCTGTGACTAAAAGTAAACTACTGTGAGATTCATTAGGGGCCATCAATGCAGGCTGACCTGCATCTTAGATTTTTTATGATATGTGACCTTTAACCTCAAAGGGATGTGTCTCCTTCCCAGATGGAACTGGGAATCTTTTGTGATTGAAAATAACAAATAGGTCCCCTTTAGAAATATGTAAAATATATTAGAAAATATATAGGCTGGCTGATATTACGATAAATATAATGTGGTGTGTCTTGAGCAGCTAGTTATCTCCCATCATGCCTCGGGAACATGTGTTGCCAGTTCAGAGGTTTAAACTGTGTATTTGCATTTCTACATAACTCTTATTCCTGTTAAATTCCCTGATGGTTGCTGTTCTGATAGAAAGAGACGTTACACCATGAGCGAGTTCATGTGTGGGCTTACTGACCCTCTGAAGCACAGTAGCTCACAGCTGTTCAAGAAAGAGCTCCCCCTTTCTGCTCACAGTGGAATAGCAGGCTCAACCTCAGAGTGGGTTGTTTCTTGTTCCCGCAGCTTGCCACAGTTTAAAATAACATACATAACATTTAACAATGTGACAAATGGAACAGATTCACAGATTTTTTTGTAAAAACATATTTTTCTGCATATAAATGATATAGAATAACCCTTTATGTAAGATCTATGCTTTATTAATTTTCAATATGATAAGGAGCACCACCATGTGAACTATATACACTTAGTTTTGTGTAATACTGGGGTATTTATAATTAGAGCCATTTGTGATATTTTCTAAGTAAATATATTATATTATTTAATTTAGTTTAGTTAGTTAGTGTTCTTGCAGTCTTAGAGCAACTGTGACCACATAACTTCCTGTGGGATTAATAACGTGTTCTGATTCATCAAATGAATTATATTCTTAAAAAAAAAGTTTTCTTTGGTAAATTGCTCATTTCAAGACAATCACAGCTGTGTTTCCTGAGAAGTGGGGGCCCCTAAATGCATCCTGAATGTTTCCAGTCAGTAACAGAGAACACACTTTCTCTGCCTAAGGTGACAGGTGACAACACTCTGCTCCTCATTTCATCAGCGTTATACTTTGTGGTGCGGCTGTTATTGATGCCTGCTCACTGTTGATCATTACGATGTGAAAAGACAAGCACAGCGTGACATCTTCAGAGCTTAATGTGCGTAGGTGTGTGTGCAGGAGAAAGCAGATGCCATTGTGCCGTTCCAGTTTGTTTCCTGCGGAACATTAAAGAAAACGATGATCACTGCCACAGTCATTAACATGCAGAATTAGGGTTCAGTTCAGTGAGTGCTGTTTTCAAATTGTAGATTCGTAGTTTTTTATAGCTTGCTGACTTTTGTCATTGCAGCTGTAAATGACTTCCTTTTCTAGTGAATGTACTCCCTACTGTCTGCATGAGATGAATTCACAAACTTAGAGGAACTCTTTATAACTTGAAAGCATGGTTGCAGTAATCTCGATGATATCAGAGATTGTTTCCTTGCTCCACCACTTTGCACTACAAGTGTGATATATTGTACAGTTAGACTTGTGATGTATGGCTGTGTGTTCCTCTTGTTACACAGCAAAGTAATTATGATTCATTTCTGAGTTGCTCAGACTTGTGTAAACTTCATGGCAATCCATCCAGCGGTTGTTGAAACCTTTCACTAAAAACATGCAATCTGGTTTTACAATGCAGCCATTAGGCATGACTGCAGACTTTCTTCTTATCCCCATAACGACATATACTGCAGTGTAGTTCAGTCTGAGGTTTAATTTGAGCACCTTGTCGTTTGTTTTCTTGCTTCTTCTAATGCGTAAACTGTTTTTTCGACAGCATCAAATAAATGATAGAATATAATCTGAAAAGACAGACGCTATATCTCATTTTGTAAGCGAGGACAGTGTGGAGGAGAGCCTGTGACAGGGGACAGGTGGTTTAGCAGACAGATAGGCTGGAGTCACAAACTCGGATATTTCCTTGTCTGCTGAGGTGGACACAGGACATTGTTTTTAGTCCCCTTGCTTTCCTCTGAGTTTTGTTCCAGTCACTAGTTAGCAAACATAAGCTAACATAAGCTAATATAAATCTACCACATTAGTAACCTACCAACCAACCTGATGATGTCACACTCTGTGCTGGCACAAGATGACCCTAAACATGTCTTAATAACTTTACCTTAAAGACGCATTTCTTAAATCTAGCTTCACACACACTGATACATGTAACGCTGAGCTAAAGCTAGCATCCTCAGCTGTCACACCAGCCTTATCTTTGGTCTTCCTCTTTTCCTCCTGCCTGTAGCTCTGCTCTCAGCATCCATCATGTCCACTATCCCTTCTTCATCATCTCTTATCCATGCCTCTCTGTCTTTGCCTCCAAAGAGCTTGAGAGATTATATACTCCCCACATCTAAGGTCTTGAATAGTCAGAGTACGTCTTAGCATAAAAGCCTCAGAGCCCTTCCTCCTCAGTCTGCAGGTTTATTTGTAGTTCTTTGGGTTTTAAAAGTAGAATCAGAGACAGAGTTTTTCCGTCCCACTGTTGGTGCATGCTTGCTCATAAGGGATTGTGTTATCGTTTGGTTTTCTCTGTATTATTGTACCGTCTTTATTTTGGCAAAGTGCCTTGAGGCGACTGTTGATTTGATTTGGCTCATTATAAATTGAATTGAATTACTGAAGCATGAAAAACTAGTGTTATGTCCACATGTAACAAAGGGCTCATTTCAAATTGTATCCTTAGACGCTTTGTTGGTTGCAGTCTGCCACAAACACACACCAAACACATTGTTTTGGTACAAAGGACACCAAAGGTAACACAGTTGGTTATCAAGCTGCATCCATACTTTGTACAGGTGCAAAACACAGACACATCTGCTAAAGTAACACAGTGATATTAATATACTTGCATGACACTCAGTAAAGCTGCAGTGCAGACCTCTTGGATAAGACAGTGAATCAAAGCTATCTCTTTAAATGTTTTGCTCCAAATGTAAAATTACCATAAACAGGAAGGTCCAGTTCACTGACTCCAGCTAGCAGAGGTGAAGCCAAGCACACAGCTGCTGGCACAGCTGCCCAGCTACACCCAGTCTTGATGAAACCTAAACCCCATCATGCATGTGCTGAAGAAGAGAGACATTAGCTATAGAGGTAAAAACTTGGACATTAGCATATAAACATGTTATATTCATGGATGAATTGGTTCATTTTAACATGGTTGTGTTTGGGGGATGACCTGCGTTTGAAGCCAGCCTCAGGAGACTCTGGAGGTCCTGCAGTGTTTGGCACTTCCACATTGTCTTTAATTTGTCAGACCTGAGACAGGTGTCCTGACTGTAACCTCTTTGATTTATGAGTGAAGCAGAACCTTTGAAATGTGTTTCTGGAAAGTTAAGCAGAGAAAAGTCTACAAACACTTACCCCGAGGCTCCTCTTCAAATGAAGTATGGATGCATTTCTATTTCAGAATGAATTTATTACTTTGGCTTCTTTGCATAGAGTCTATGTGCAAATCTGTGCAGAGCTGTAAGTGTCTGAAAACATCTTCATGTTTTCCTTCCCTTATACTGTTGTTAAATACTAGTTTCATGTACTTTTGCTGTGCAACACATTCTCAGTAAACATAATCAGAAAGCCCTGAAAACTGATTACTCTAGTGTGACATTTAAGATGGAGAGCTCTCCCAGCTTGAGAATATGTTTGTGCAGTTGCTTGAAATCAGTGAATATGTTCTGAGCAGCCAATTTTCTTATATCATAGCGAGCATGCTTCACTGGCTTCGGGGCTAATTTGTGCATCATTTTTTGGTGCATGATATGGATAACAAATGTAAATGAGGACAGCTGCTCCAATACACCTTTAATATCGAGCCTTGGCCAGAAATGTATGAAGAACACCATTTAAAGAAGCTATTAACCAGGCTCTAGATGTTCCATATTCCAAGAAGTTTGTAATACTCAAAACATCACTTTGAATCCTTTTCTATACGAGAAGTGTTTTCTCATATGAGTAGAAACTATTTTACATCTGTGCGGAGGTGTGGTCCCTGGCTCAGCTGCAGGGAAGGGGTGGTGCAGTGAGCTCAGGGGGTGGTGCCAGGAAGGCTGGAGCGACAGGTGGATGTGATTGTGCTGATGAGGATTTCCCTTTTTCAGTGACGTTTGAGACCAGAGGGAAGGAGAACGAATGTGCAGCTGCTGTTGAGCCAGGAGGAAAATCTAACTGTGTGTGCAATAACATCAAACAAAACGGAAACACGAGTTTTGTGTCGGAATCCTTTTACAGCATCACAAGAGAAAAAAGTAACTGTTGTTTAACAAACACAAAAATGCTTCAGCAGCAGAAACTTTAATTACCTACACTAAAGGAGATGTAGTAAAGATTAAGGCCAAGCAGTGAGGACGAGCTTCTCCTAATGTTTCTTAGTCTGCAAAGCAAACTGATACAGAGGGACCATGAAGTGTTCAACGTGGTCCTTCATCTTATAATGTGATCAATGTAGCAGCTCTAAATAAGGGCAAATACTCGTACAGGCACCAATGAAAAATATGATTTAAGAGGCTGAACAGAGTTATTCTCATCTTCACATCTAACTTACTGCCCAGCCACTGATGCATTTCCTCAGAAATACACAATCAGACTGTGCTCTATGCTACATGCTGTATCTAACAAGGAGGGAAAGTAGCAGCACGGGTTGGTAAGTTTGTAGACATTTACTGATATGTCACACCGTGGGTTCCAAAAGATTTTTTAAAAATACAGCCTGACTGTGCTCCACTAAACATGGAGAAGCTTAACAGCAAGTTCACAGCATCTCTCACATCTTTTCACATTTTCGTCTTCACTCCACAAACAGGATTTTATAATTTAAGAGAAAATGAATCTGAATCATTGCTATATGAAAAAAAAAAGCTGCTTTAAAAAAAGCCTAAAATGTCCCATTCACACCGTTATAGTTTTAAGCAGTTTTTAGGTGTTTTTTTTTTCATTTGAGTCTATTTTGTAGTCCAACAGAAGGTGATTATATTTTTTAATTCAATTCAATTTTATTTATACAGCACCAAATAACAACAACAGTTGCCTCAGGGCGCTGAATTTCGTTGCCCTGTACCTGTGTATGTGCAATGACAATAAAGTTGAATTCTATTCTATTCTATTCTATTTATATTGTACAGTAGATCGTACAATAATACATACAGAGAAAAACCCAACAATCATATGATCCTCTATGAGCAAGCACTTTGGCGACAGTGGGAAGGAAAAACTCCCTTTTAACAGGAAGAAACCTCCGGCAGAACCAGGCTCAGGGAGGGGCGGGGCCATCTGCTGCGACCGGTTGGGGTGAGAGAAGGAAGACAGGATGAAGACATGCTGTGTCGACAGCGAGGTGTCATATTTGACTGTCGAGTCCATCATGACTAAATCTGTTAGAGACGAAGACTATCTGAAAATCAAAGGTCATATTTACCAGACTTCTTAAGACTGAATCATCTGAAATGGAGCACACATTACTTTCAAAGGTCATAAAACTGCTGTTCTTCATATTTTAATGAAAAGCAGGGCTAAAGTATAAATGGCAGCGGTGTTCACCTGTAAAATCAGTAAACAGAAGCTTAGTGAAGTGTCAGAATGATGAAGGATGCAGTCATGAAGCGAGATTTTTATCTCCGTGGTGAGTGGATAACCATTAGTACAAGACTTGTGTGTGAATCTCAAAGCCACAGGATGAAAAGATTATTTTTTATCTAGAATTGTTAAACAGTACCTTAAAAAAAAAAAGAATAATAAATAAATTGAAAATTGATCTGCGTATGACACAATTAGCAAGATGTAGGCGAGTTTTAAGAGGTGATCAGGTGGATTAACTAAAAAGCGCTCGCAATTTCTCAATTACAAAACAAACAAAAGAAAAAACACTATTTCTTTCCCTCTGTGAATCGCCACCTTTATGATTGAGCGGTTGGTGCCCAAACGATGCCAGGTGGTCTGTTCCCATCTGCAATTTGCCCCTGAGGGTAGGGTCTCTCAAGGAAGCTGGTCCTGAATGTGATCCAAGTACTGCAGACTAAAACCTGTGAAATGGTTGCTCTGTCCAGGGTGGGGTTACTGGGACCCCACCCCGGAGCCAGGTCTGGGGGGCCTGCTTGAGGAAGACCACCTGGTTGCTCGGCTGTACTCCATGCGATCAGACTGGGCAAAGGCCAAAAGCGAGACCCGTCCTCTTATAGGAAAGCCAGCTCTTCTCATACTTCATGTGAGTGTTAGTAGCTGCTTCAACAACACAGAGCAGTGAATCGGAGCTAAAAGTGAGGCCAAGAACAGAGTAATCGAAAGCAGCTGCTCCAGCACACAAACACACACTCTGTATTAGAAACATATTAATGTGAAAACATCACCAATCTCAGAACGTGTAGAGTCAACTGGCTGCACTTTCTCACATCAAATGGAGTCGGCCACATTGTGTATGGGCTCAAACCGTGGCCATGAATATTTTTGTACTTTAAGTCAGACTGCGTAGTTGTGAAATTAGTTTTTTTTAACCTTGTAAATCAAAATATTTTATGTTTGTGCATCCACAGAGGATTTGTGTGATTTGTGCTTTTATGTTAAGGTCTGGTTACAGATACAAAGCAAAAAACTACATGTAAAACTCCCAAGAGCCCTCGCCTGTCTGTGAGTACAAATTCTGAATAGACTTTTCTTCCTTTCAGCTGATTGTCATGTCAATGTCATGTCAGTCACAAATTTAACAATCCAATCAGAGAACAGACAGTTTGGCTGTCGTGGCGTTTCACTGAGCCTCAGGTCTGTTAGGAGTGAAACTTTTTATTGAAATTATTAAACAAAGCTGTTTAAATTATTTTATTTCTACACACTGCAAATGTGCTCATATGAGTTACAGGTCGAGAGCTTCGTTTGGCATGACTGTCTGGACTGATATATTAGAGGAATGATGCAGAACCAGACCTTAGAATCAGTAGAAGAACAACAAATACTAACATTAGATAATCAAGACTGATTTGTGTCCATGTGATTCCAGGAAGCAGATAGGAGGTCGAGGGAGTGAGCGGACGGACGTGAACGGAGAGAGGAGGAGATTCATCGGGGGATGGGGGAATTGAACTCAGGACCTTCTTGATATGCAGTGCTAACCACCGTGCCACTGTGCTGCCAGGGATGAAATAGTATATTGAAAATGGAAATAGTTTCTAAACATGGTTAGACGTGCACACTGGCTGGTCGTATAAACTAATAAAAGGAAACACAGAGCAGCTGGCAACAGCAGAACGAGACTGGTGATGCAGAGCTTCATTAAAAGAGTGTTTTAGCCCAGCTGTAAACACTCTACTCATTCATCCTCAACATTCAACACCATAGATGAAATAAACCTAAAAAGAAGCGACACAATCTTAGTGGTAAATATAAACTTAAGATTATATTTCCTGCTGTAAAACCAAAAGGATTTTGTATCGTGGTGTGTCTCCGGGACCAAGACACTGAGGCTGAGGCCAGAGGGCCAGCGAGTAAGTGACAAAAATGAACATAACACCTCTCAAAGAGGTTTGAACGTTGTTTTCCTTTAGAGAAGAACCCAAATGAAGTGGTAACACAAGAAACAAAAAACATTAGTTTATCCTAACGTGAATATTTATGCTGCCCTTCCTTGAACTCACACTCTCAGTGGACAGCAACAAAATACTGATACAAAATGCAAGAACTTCCTAAAACTTCCCAAAGAAATATGGTACGCGTGTTTTGGTACTAAAGTCATCATCTTGTGCATTTAAATATGAGGGAGTGTGCATGATGTATGTGCGTGTGTGTGTGCAGGCGGACAGATGCTGGCGTAGCAGGTGCTCCGTCCTCTGACAGCTGACAACTCTAGCTGCTTTTAAACCTTATGGCCGACAGACCAGGGTCACATTGTTAGTTAAACACTTTGGTCGTTCTCCAGGGGCGACCGCGTTAACCTGCATGACAAACCTTATGGCAAACTGACCCTGGCTACTTTTTTAGATAACCACACAAACAAAACAACAACAAACCCTCAAGGTCAGATCGTGAATTAAACATATTTTTAAAGTCATCTCTTTTTTGTAATAGATAATCATGAGTTTGATGTTATTATTCCTAACATACTTTCATTGGATGAACACAAAGGCCTCTGGAGAGCCTTTAAGAGCCATTAGAAATAAGACAGGCCCACTGGACCACAGTATATGTTTATTAAGGTTAGTAAGTGGACAAGCATTTACATGGTCATCTCAGAAAATGTCAATATCTTGAAAAGGTCCATTTTAGTTGTAAAATTTAGTTTCAGTTTTGATGATCAAGGTTTATTGATCATAAAAAGAGTATATTTGAGTGTAAGTACATGATTATTCAAACAGTAAAAATACTGAACATCTCTTGTTCTAGATTACGGAGACGTTAACATGGGGAGGACAGCTGACTTTAATTGGCCCAGGAGAAGATCATTCACATCCTCTACAAAGAGGATAAACCACAGCTCTTTGGTGAAAAGCATTTTCATGGAAAGTTGAGTGGAACAGGAAAGTGGAACTTTCCTGGCCACAGGCTTCAAGTGAGTTCAGTTCAAGTTTGGTTATAAAGCACCAAATCGTAACAACAGTAGCCTTTGAATTCAGGTGTTTTCAGTCCCATTGCTACCGCTGGTTTGAACCATTAGAATGACTCACTGTGTCACAAATATTTTTGAAAGGCTGGATGGCTAAGTAGCTGAATGGTACGCTAACAGGATGGCACTGCTACATCAAATCAAGTGTAAGTGGTGAGCTCCAAACCTCCTCTAACATTAACATCAGCAGAAAAAACTTCATGGCAGGAGTTTCCATGGTAGCAGCTCCTGATGGTGTGCTATGTGACCCAGATCGTTGGGCACAGTATTTGTCCATACACTCTGTTAGACTGGCTTTTGTTGAAAACAGGAATCTGATGTAAACCTTGATCTTTTGGAAAATACTTGTTGTTATTTAAATACCTAAATTGGAACGATGTATTCGGTAGATAATGTGGCCATGAGGTGTACCGTGCATGATCTACTGTAGACGTCCAGCTCAAACTAAATGCCTTCACTTCATTTTATTCAATGGTTTTGTATTTACAGCAGGTATGTGTGCTAAACAAAATATGGATAGTTTTGTGAAACAGAACTGTAAAGCGTAAAGCTGAATCACTGCTAACAATGAAAACCTCCACAGAAACAACAAAAATCACAGTGAGGAAAAAGTCATTTATATTTTTAACCCAGAATGAAAGAAAAACTTCTGCTGACAACAAGTGTTGATATGGGAAATGTGACAGAAACAGGTACAGTTTCCTGGGGTTCATGAGTCCAGAGAGTGCAGGCTGAAAGACCGTCATGAAGAAAGTAAAGGTGATTGCACACAGGAGTCAGACTGTTTCACTAATAAAACAGATGTGTATTGATGGTGGGGCTCAGTCTTCCTGTTAGTCATGTGATTTATTACAGTTACCATCTGATTTATTGACTCTTTGGTCAGTGGTTGGAGCGCTCTGAGGGAGTTTAAGATCACACACCAAGATTCTGTTGGCCTGTATAACACCTGTCATCAAAACAATTGTGATTCAAATGAAAACAATACTAAATACATTTGCAAATTAATCAAAACTTCTAATTAAAAATGGAAGCAACAGCAAAACACTGGAACCAGGTTCAGCTCTCTGTGAATGTAACATATGTGTTAAATACTTGTGAATTTCACCCAAAACACTTTCTTTTTTTGGATTAAATATGTCATTTTTGCATCTCACTCTCCTACCTGTGTGATCTGAGTCTGTGTGCGTTCATGTGCATGTGTGCGCTGCGTGGTGACGTAGGCGCGTGCATGTGTGCCCCGGTCACAGCTCCTTTCAGCATGGCCGGAGGTAAGTCACTGCCACGTTGCTCTCAGCTAATTAAAGTTTGTTCGGATCCCAAGCTGCAGTGTGAATACAGCCGAACCGCCGCGTTTTTGTTTGTCATTAAGAGACTCATTCGGGATAAGTTTTGTGGAGGGCGGAGTTCACTAATATACACTTATAATGAGTTTTAGTCGAGAACGCAGCTAAAATGCTAGCATGCTAAGTTAGCTTGATCGCTAGCGGCTTGAGAGCGTACTCGCGGCAGTCTTTCTTTTTTTTAACAGCATGCACTCTTTTTTTTCTTCGTCAGGAGAGGTGTACTGGCAGTCGCGTGACACACACAGATCGAACACATATTTCTGTGTTGCAGGTATGGAGATGTTCTTATGTTTTGGAGATGCAGTCTTTCATTTATTGTTCTTATAAGTTGTTTTGATGTTTTTTCAGTGACATATTATTTATTTTGTGCTTTTTGTTTTTGAGAGCTTAAGTTAATGTTTTAAAACAATTTGTTGTATTTGATTCGTTATATTAATGTAGTATTAATGAAGCTGCAGGCACAGCTCCTTTCAGCATGGCCGGAGGAGAGGTGTACTGGCAGTCGCGTGACACACACAGATCGAACACATATTTCTGTGTTGCAGATGTACAGTAAAGAGCCAAAGACCAGTACTGTCTCCTGCCTCTTACTTTCACGCCAGAACACAACGCAGAACAACAGGCGTAACGCATGAACGGGTTACATGAAGACTGGTGCCACTGGATCAACATCCTGTCATCTACCAAACAGTGCGGGTATTAGGGTTTGGTTAATATCATTCTGTTTACATGGAATTCCTCTGGGTTAGGGTTGACTTCTTTTTGGACATCATAAATACTTTGTCCTTCCATTGTTCACAGTGCTGAATACACTGAGTCGTATCAGGCCCAGTCATGTGTTTGTTGGAGGAAGACACACTCCAGCCATGTCTTCACATTGCCAATCGCTGTTTGTTTTCTGTCTCTGCGTGGCCCACACTACAGCTCTTCTTTCCCCTGTAAAATGCAAAGTGTAGCATCACATACACTGGAGAGCGTTACGAGTTCATTCGTTTTCCACATAGTAACAGTATTCACAGTGAACTCAGGTCCTTTGTGTTGGTGCGATTGCCTGCTGCTATGATTGATTGAGGGTAATTTTAAAAAGCTATGGGTTGTAACTTTGTATCTACACCAGCAACAGTTCCACAGCCTTCAGAACTCATCCATTGTTTTTCCACTTCTGTGACCTCTACTGTTGAACCTCCCTGCAATATTAACATATTTACCTTATTAACTTTATTTGTTTCCAGCCTCACTGTGCAGATCTCAAGAGCCTACTTACTGCAGAACACACGCTTTGTCAGCATGCATAATCAAGTTTAGAAATCATATTTTATGCAGCTGCTGAAGCTGATTTATTTTCTGTCTGCACAGAGTGGCACTAATTCTTGCTTTTTTTCCTTCTAAGTCACACTTTTGCCTCATCCATCACTTCTCTGTGAGACTGCTGCATCTGTCCTGTTTCTTTAGTTCTGCAGACACTCCCAATCACTTCTGCCAGACTATCATGAAGTTTGGAAAAGAAGAATCAGGAAGTAAATAACTATACCAAATATACATCCATCTTGTGCAATTCCAGGTCTTGGGTGGTGGTGCCTAACTCAGCTACAACAGGGTAAGAGGCAGGTACCCTGATAGATTGCCAGTTTGTGGCAGGATAACACAGAGCTAATGAAAAAAAAAATCCAAAAATGACAAGTGATGTCTATTCTTCCTTCAAAGCTCTGCAATAGAGCAAACACCATTCCAAAATAAAAGCACAGGCATCAAAACAAACAGGAGGTTTAGGCTACGTTCACACTGCAGGTCTTAATGCTCAATTCCGATTTTTTGATCAAATCAGATTTTTTTGTCTGCTCGTTCACACTACAAATAAAATGCGACAGCAAACGCGCTCTAGTGTGAACGCTCAAAGCGGCCCGCATGCGCAAAAGAAGATGTCACACACAACGAACTCTGTTTAGACCCAGAACAACAGTATTGTTTGATTGATGGCCCTTAATATAAAGACTTCGGACTTCACGTTTCCCAATTTTTGCTTTAAGTTATTTTGTTATTTACATAATAATGTAAATAACCTAATAATGATCCTTATTGCTGTTTTAGAGAGGAGCGGTGCTTCAAAGGATAGTTGCAGATTTCTGTCAGAATCTGCAGATTATACAGTACAAATAAAATGTTCACGTTGTCTTCCCAACAGTTTCACTAACATCTACACTGGATGGCCAGGAAGCGTTCGCGCTCTTCTCGGGCGCTGATAATTGGCTTCAGTCTTGTGTCGGTGACGTAAAAGGCGGATTTAATGCGACTTGACCGTTCAAACAGCAGTCGCTTTCTAAAACATCGGATATGTATCGGATTCAGTACCACATACGAAAGTGACCCAGATCGGATTTGAAAATATCGGATTTGCGCCGTTCACACTGTCATAGCATGATCGGATATCGGATTTGATGCGCTTTCGCCTGCAGTGTGAACGTAGCCTTAGATACTATAGCAGAAAATACACTTTTAACATTGGAATTTTGTAATGATTTTACTTTTTGCGGTGTAAATAGTGTAGCCCACCACATCCACTAAGCCATCATGAATGTTTTGTAGTTCCTTTTTTAAATTGTCATATTTTTTTGTGAAATGCAATGCTTTTATTTTGAAAAGAGAAAGTAGTACAAAAAATATGGTGTGTTGGCAGTGTTGGGAAGGTTACTTTTAAAATGTATTCTATTACAGAATACAGAATACATGCCCCAAAATGTATTCTGTAACGTATTCCGTTACGTTACTCAATGACAGTAACGTATTCTGAATACTTTGGATTACTTAATATATTATCATTGTCAGGGTTCCTGGGTCGTTGACCCAGTGATTTCAGTTTGTTCATGTTCAGTTTAGTTCGCCACATTAATGTTCTCACTTCCTGTTTTTTCCCGTGTCAGCTTGTCTCCCGTGTCATTAGTCAGATTATGTTCAGCCCTGTACTCACCTGTTTCCAATCATTGTCATCATTCAACCTGTGTATTTAAGTTCCTCTGTTTCACCAGTTCTCTGTCGTGTCATTGATGTACATGTGATGTTCCTGTTGTCTCCCCGTATGTATGTTCAGTTAGTTAGTCAGCCAGCCATTCATCCAGTCTTTCAGTCAGCCAGTCCTTCGTTCCTGCTTTGTTCATTCACCCGCTCCAATAAATCCCCGTCATTTCTGTACCTGCGAGTCCTGTGTTTGGGTTCCTTCTTCCTCGCCTCCCCACAACGCCTGACAATCATGCTTTTTACAACAACGTGAATGTACTATTGCTGTGTGATTTATTACTATTACTGAAGGTCCGCGACTCCGAACTGTAGTAAAGGGACCTCTGACTAATACGGCGGGGTCCCTGTCGGCTCATAGCCGAAAAATAGCTTTACTTTGTTGTGTGGGTCAATTTTTCTTGCGAGAGACAGAGAGAGGCGTTGAAAGGCTGCTCCAACGGAACTTATTGTTTTCGGAGGAAAACACGAACACGGTGTACAGTCGAGTCTTAATAGCTTACTTACAACTGGGCTCGTCGGGCACTCTTCTTGGCTGAAGTGGTTATTATTATATTTACATGCTTCCAGCTCCCGTTTTTGCTCGATGACAACTCCTACCTTTCCACCCTTTTTCTCCCTCCTCGCGCTCACAGACCCATAACGTGTATGGCAATCCATTCTCCCTGCAACACGGACTACACTGCCCATGATGCTACATTCTTTAGAGCTATGCTTGTAGCATTATGCCTGTTAGCTTAGCACAACAACAACAACGAAAAGGCGCTCTCTCACCCAGGAAACACACAGTCGCAGAGAGAGAGAGAGAGAGAGCGTTGCCCTGTAACCATGGAAACCGTAACGCTGCCGCCTGGAACAACAGACCGTAGCTGTCAAACAAAACCCAAACAGTCCTGACCCATGACAAAATGAAACGGGAAAGTACCGCAGTGTAATCCATTTATTTCAACAAAGTAACTGTATTCTGAATACCACCTTTTTAAACGGTAACTGTAACGGAATACAGTTACTCATATTTTGTATTTTAAATACGTAACGGCGGTACATGTATTCCGTTACTCCCCAACACTGTGTGTTGGAAGGATAGAAGAAGAACATCATGGTGAAAAAGGATCTTCCAAATAAAAGAAAGTTAGACACTTTTATTGCCATTATCACATCACTCATTCAAACATAACATTATGCTTTTATTTCATATTGCGATCAACACATTGCGAGTAACATTAACAAGCTTTAAGTGAGACTGTGTAAGCCAGCAAGTAACTGCACAGGCGCTAGCCTAATAGCCTAATAATAGCTTCACAAAAAACATTAGATGAGTTAAAGTTACATTTCACATGTGATCAACTTATGGAACATTGTATTAATTACCGTATTTCCCGGACTACAAAGCGCACCTAAATATTAGCCGCACAAGCTAAAATCAGGGGAAAATCCTGTTTTGTACATACATTAGCCGCACCTGACCAAAAGCTGCAGGTGTTTCAATGTTGACTTATCATATGTAAGAGAATATGCACAAAGGGAATTGTCAGGAAAGAGATGGCTGTTTGGAGACATCACTTTTATTAATATTTTGAAAAACAAGTTATGGGTACATATTTGCACATGTAGTACATAACAGTAGCCTACAGCACACCAGAACAATAGATTCGGCCTACCTTTTAGGCTCAGGTGCAGTGACACAGCTTTAACAAGAAGAAAAGTCAGTCATTCACCACCATCTTTCTCTTCTTCCTGCGCACTAAAACCACCAAAGTCCTCTTCTCCAGTGTCGGATACAAACAGGCTCAGGATGGCTTCGTCATCCACTCTTCTTCTCTCCTTCGTTGTCACTTTCAAAACCAAAGAAATCCTCATTGTCAGTGTCAGAGTCGAACACCCTCAGAAGGGCCGTGGCGGTGTCCTCCTCTCCATCATGCAGCAGTCCAGCCCTTCAAAATCCGTTGGTGATCGTGGATGTTTTCACACTTTTCCACGCTGTCAGAATCCACCGGTGGAGTTGGGCATAACTTGCTTTTTGGGCATAACTTGCAAGTTTATCGCCGCTCATCATCCACGCCTCCCGCTGAATGCGTACCGCTACTTTGAAGTTTGTTTTTCGCGCTACTTCGTACGGCACTACGTTGCCTGGCGGACGGACATGTGACTAACATACCACTCTTGAACCCCGATCCTTCCGCCAGGCAACGTAGTGCCGTACAACAGCGGAACACACAAAACAAATTGTCTTACGATATGACAAAAATCACGGACAATCCATAGAAAAGCCGCACCTGACTAAAAGCCGCAGGGTTCAAAGCTTGTGCAAAAAGTAGCGGCTTATAGCCCGACATTTACGGTACCTGTTTTCAGCTGTATTTATTTTAGTTTGAATGTTGTGGTGCATTTTATGACACATGGGTTATTTATATATTTATTCTTATCTTTTTTAAATATTTTTGACAGAGATGTACTTAATGTAAGAGCAGGTTTAACAGTGTTTTCTCCCTATTTGACGACCTTACAGTCATTCAGTGTTTTGCAAACCTCACTCTTGCCTGTTGATGGGGACAGAGACTTGATTTGTTTACTGTGGATCCATAGAGCACAGAGGGAGTTCATGTTGGCCTCAGACTTGTGCTGCTTTTACTGACTGGATTCGATTATGTTTTTTTTTTCTTCAGGTGGTTAAAAAGAGTTATAGACTGTGATCAGCCCACCCGTGCACACAGGCTTTACTCCATATGCTCATGAAGTGGACCTTTGCATTTTAAGCAAGTGCAATGCCGGGTGTGTGTTGGGCTTGTAACCAAAAAAAATCCAAAATGTTGTTTTAGCGTCTATAACAATCATTTTTTAACACGAAAAATAAATGTTTAAAAAAATAAAAGCCCTCAGGACTCAGTTAAATTACTGGCATTTAAGATGAGCTAGCAGCAAGACAGCCTCACCAATTCTTCGTTTCAAACGATTTATGCTAACAGTGCTGTTACATGGATTTTATTGATACATGTACACCCTGCACCACAAACAGACACTGAAGCCAACAAAATAACATGTTGTCTTTGTTTTGGACACATCTTATATAGATGCCACTGAATCTTTGTAGATATATTATGATGTGACAAACACGATACATACAAAAGAATCATTTTGCTTTTGAATGTGTGATGTCTGTCTCAACAGATATTTGAGATTCCATTTGCATGTACGGTTCTCCCAAAGTAAAGCTGGGATTAGGGTTAGGGTGATGGCTTTGATGTCTGAGAGATAATCACATTATTATTCCTTCAAACCAACACGTATCCAGCTAACAACATTGGTTGGTACATTTTTGTTTTGACAATCAGAAGCAGAATTATCTTTATTTGACCAGGTTTGTGCTAACGAGGGATTTGACTCTGATTCACTGTGCTCTCTTCATTCATCTATTCTCTTAAGTTTTATAGTCTTTATCATTTGGTAGAATAATTTATGAACGGCTGAGCTTTAAAAGCTATTAATGCTGTACATATAAAGATGATCTTATTCCAATGTCCACATTTAGCAGACACAGAAGAATAGCATTAACCTAGAATCCTGTCTCTGGCCAACTAACGAATTTAAAGACTCTGCTTTGAGTAGGTTTCATTTATTTATTTGATTTCTTGACTCCTTAACAGTGTTTTGTGTAAGGTTCTTGAATTGATTCATTTTTGTATGTCAAATAATGAGAATCACTGAAGCTTTAAGTCAAGAAAGTCTTTTGTGTATTGTTTTCTTATCTGCACCAAAGTTCATCTTTTGTTTTGGAACTTTTTTGCAAAAGAAACCTCATAAAACTAATTAAAACTAATTAAATATAAAACTCATTATAATTTATCACATTATTAAAGGTTAATCAAAAGCATCTGAACAATACTTACATTCAATTAAAAACTGAAAGGATAAAAAAGCCTTTGCTAAAAATGTAGAGATGTATGTCTGTCTGAATGTAGCTGAAAAGTAAAACAACCGTTCTCATTCTGACAACCAACTAAACTTTGGTTCACCCCCACCATCTCACAGCAGCATGTGAACAATCACGTTCTTGGAGGTTCTTCAGTTTTAAACCAAATAACTCAATAACTCAATGACTGACTGGACAAAACATCCACTGAGGTCTGGCGCTGCTATCAAACCTCGGACATGTCACAATCCGTGTTTTTCTTTGTTTGATTCTTTGGTAGGTTTTGGATTTTCATTATTCTAGACTTTAGCTTTGATTTTGATTCTAGGCAACGTTTTCTTATTGTTGGTTTCTGTGACTCACTATGACTATTACGCTCATTTTGCTCTCTGCAGTCTTCTGTCCTGAGTTCTCCATGGCTGAGTTATTGCCTGTTTTATGTTATTCGGTTAGTGTCTCATGTTTCGTTTGTGTTGTGCTCTTAGTGTTACTTCTTTTCCATCCATCCATCCATCCATCCATCCATTCGCTTCCGCTTATCCTTTTTCAGGGTCGCGGGGGGCGCTGGAGCCTATCCCAGCTGTCATGTTACTTCTTTTATTGTTTTAATTAGTTTGTGTTGTGATCTTTTTTCTTCAGTGTGGACTGCACTTTGTTTTTTTCTTGGACTTCTGCCTTCAGCCAAATAAAAGTTTGTTGTTTTTCCTTACCCCTTCCTTATGTCAATGACAGGATAATTCCAATTCTGATTTTGTTTTTCAATCTGGACTTTGCAATTCATTGCTTTCTTCTTTCTTAGGTTTAAGGCTTTTATGTTAGCATATTCTAATAGATATTTTAAACCACTCTGCCATGTGATAAAAGACAAATATTCTACTTGTGCACTGACTAAAACCAATGACTCCGACAAACTCTTTCACCTGACAGTTGATTTACATCATGCACATTTACTGCAAGCAGGAATGATTCCTGTGTTCTGCTGTTTAAAAATACAGTGAAGCCTCTTACTTTTTCACAGAAGTTAACTATCGTATAAAAGCTTGGTTTGGTTTTTTTTTGTTAAAATTATTGAGGAAGTGCTGGACTATTTGCTGGAACAGGGCTTAAGCTAGAAAAACTGAGATTGCTCATGTGAAGAAAGAAGTCATGTAACTTTAATAAAAGTAAAACGTTGATCTGTCTCGATGTCTCTGCTAAAATGATGGTTACAGAACAGCAGAAATAAGTCAGTAAAACATACATATTCGGCGTTGGATAACAAAACCTTTGTTTTCATCGTGGTTCTTCCCAACAGTCAATAGGTGCTTCAGTTGTTTTAAACCATTGACAGTTGTGTTTTTAGGTTTGGGGAACAGTTATATGTTTTTCACAGCAGACTGTGTGAGATTACATTGAAATGACCGATTTGTTTGGCTTCTAAACTGCGGCATTCACCTCATCCCCCAAGTTTTGATGTCATCCAGTTGCATCAGAAGAAAGGATGTGCCAGCTGTTGTGTCACCATGTTTATGGAAGTGAGGGAGCCACCCGGTCAAAAGTAAGATGTTCCCCTTGGAAATGGGTTAGCTGTCATCATAGCTGGTCTGTTGTTCACGTTACTTTAGGACGTGATGAGGATGTGGATGCTTCCTCCAAGATGAGCACATGATCATGCTCTGCAGGTTCCTGCTGCAGATAGTACACACTTCTAACTCAGTTCTTGGGTAATGCTATATCCATCTATTGGTGTCCTGGGCTGACAGAATTTAAGAAAACCTCCTTTGATGTTTGTGCTTCAGTAATTTTTCACTCCAGCTTCTTATGTCATATTACTGCAGCAGCTGCCAGAAAGGGGCTTTCACCTCTCAGCCTTCTCTTTGCAGCACTCACTTGGCAATGAAACGATGGCGAGAAACCTATAAGCCGGGCCCTTCGGCACTTTGAGCTACCAGTTCACCACTCACATCCGCTACAGAGCAATTCTGCTCGGACGATTTCCACTGAAAGCTACAGATCAGGACACACATTTTCTTCTAGGTGAAAGCATTAGGAAGGATCCCACGCCTGTTTCCGTGCCTGCTGTGTTGGAATAGTTTATTGAACTGAACACATCTCTGCTTCTACTTGGGTGGCTGCAGCTCACGCCCCATTGAAACTCGTGTCATGGTTGAACTCATTGGGGTAAATGCAGATACGAGAGCGAATTGTACAAACATTTCTGGGGGGCAAACTCATTCCAGAGGCAGAAGTAATCTCATTAAGTGTACTGAAGCTCAAGCTCAGTGGTAAAAACCAAAGACGTTTGTGTGACTAAATACTGTAAAATAACACAGAAAACATTACAGCAAGCAGCAGAAAAAATGCTGTTTTATTTCATTTCATTTAGCCTGACTCTATTCATCATCTAAGTCAATATCAGTTGTAAGTGTTGCTGCATACCTGCACAAATCATTTCCTTCTGCCTGGCTTCATGTCAAAAGCAGAAGCAGAGCAGAATGGTGAACTCGATCTATTTAATAAAATCGTCTTCATCGTCTTCGTGTATTCACAACGCATTTCCAGGAGATTTGATTTCCTCTAACCAATCACAAAAGACCTGTGTCTTCCTGAAAATAACATCTTTTGAACTACGATGTCACTTTTTAAAGTTAATCACCCTTCCAAGATCCTCTCCTTACAGTACGTATGTTTGTACGTGGTTGAGTGAGTGTTGCCATCATGAACACATTAACAATAGCAACTAAAACAGAGAGGTGATGCCTATAATGACTAAAAATTACTGACTGAGTTGGTGTTTAAGTAACATGTTAGCAGATTGCTAACTGACTGTATGTCTGTGGTAATTTGTTGAGAATGTGTGGACAATGTGGACAATCCCAGAATGAAACTGGGATCAATGCAGCATGTGTGTGTTTTTTTTGGTTAGTTTTTCAAAGCTCTAATACAGATATTTCCTCTCATGATGTCTGTTTGATTACTTACTTTTTCCAAGGCAAGGTATTGTAGGAATACAGCTGGAAATATGCTGAGGAAAAAAGAGTGTTTTGGGGGAAAGAAATGATAAAGGGATGACTGATGACTATTATGCCTGTTCGGAGGGACAACGGGGTATAAAAGGAGGCCGTCAGGGCCGACCTGGGCATTCTGTGAGATGTTACAGTGAGGGTAACATGCAGACTGGCTCAGCCGCTTGTGTTTTGTATATAGATTTTTTTGTTTTGTTTTGAATTAAGTCAGTTGTTTATTTTCTTTGTAAATAATCTTTTGTGAACCTCGGAGGCCAGCAGAATAAACTATACACATTGAGTGCTTCCTGACTACGCCTGGATTTGTTCGGGAGAAGTTTAGGAGAGGAGTATTCTAAACATGTTTGCATTAATCCTGACTGAACAGTCTACAGGCTAATATTTAGATATATAAAACATATAAATCAATTACTATTTCTCTATATAGCACCAATCACAGCAACAGTTACCTCAGGATCAGGAAGAGGCCATTCCCAAACTGTCCCCACAAAGTCTGGAGAGTGAAGACAGAGAATCGTGATCGACTCCAGAAAACACGTCTCAGCAGCTCTGTATTCCACTGCAGTAAATGTATGTAGTAAAATGAAGAAGCTGGCATCCAACAGTCTGTGTCTATTTCCTGTTCCACATACTGTACAGTCAAAACAACTGTTCTGGAACAGCAACTTTTTAAAAATGTTAACTTTTGTAAAACCCCAAAACAAATCAAAACAAGAAAGGACAAAGGCACAAGCCTGACTCCTAATTGCAGAATGTCCTTGTTATTATATTAAGTGCATAATTTCTTTTGTTGTCACTGTAGAGCCAAATGCCTTTTTAAAAAAAAATATCTGCTGCTTCTTTGTGTTCATATCAGCAGCGGCGTTTAACAGATTTATTGCAAACAGACAAAGCATCAGCTGACGCACATCAAGTGTGGGACTGAACATGAAAAAAACAGACGGGTTTCTATTCATTTGAATATTGTGCCTTTGTGTACATGCTACTATCCATTTGTCTTTAAGAACAGGAACTGGGCAGAAGAAAACGATATTTCCAGGCAGTGAACTTTGTGTTTTTAATGTTTCCAAATGTGTATTTTCTGCTAGTGTTGCACACATGTACTTATGTTGTTTTTATGCTTAGTAAAAGGACAACAAATGATTGGAAGAAGGGATTTTTTGAGGCCTCTGCCAACTTAAAGTTTCATTTTGTGCTTCGTTACCTTCTTTGTGCACATTAACCAAACAACCTTTTTGACCTATCAAGAACTGCATTTATGGCATATATGGAGTGTTTCTGCCAGACACACCAGTATTCCTGACAGCTCCAGTCGGTTTAAACTCCGCAGCTTTCAGTGCTTTGGCTCTGCTTTCATACTGAAACTAATACAGTCTGGTGTTACGGTTTCCACTGACCCGTTTTATTTTTCTGGTCAATCAAACACGTGATTGTTGCAAAACATAAAGTTTGTTTAAAATGGGGCCTGGAGCCTGAGGCTCGCTTGGGCCACTTCGGAGGTGGGGTGCCCCCGGCCTCTCGGCCTGGGGCTCGGTCACTCAGGCACAGCTGGCTGCCGGCGGAGCTCACGGGCGCGTCACTGCAACTCCCCCTGGTTTCTGCTCCGCGGCTGCTGAGTGAGCCCTCATCTGGGACTCTCCTCAGCTCTTTCTGGGACAGTGGCGCGGCTGCCCCTCTGTTGATCTTCCTTGGTCTCTTGTGTTCTGGGGGCCTCTGGATGTCTGGAGTTTTGATCTCCTCCATGCCTGCTTCATGCCCTGGAGGACGGGGCTGTGCCCCCCCCCCCCACACCCTCTAGCAGATCATTACATGAAGGAACCTTTTAAAAAAAAAACAAGCGCGTCCATGCTCACAGGTGTACACACGGGTGATCACACCCACAAACTACACCCTTTTTGGCTCCTACCTCAAAGCACACTGTATTCTGTTGATCTTATGTGCTGCACAATAATGTTTAATATTTAGTATTTACTGTCATATTCCCATATATCATTGTGATGTTGTTTATTCTATTACTCTTGTTCTCTTCTGCTTGTTTTCTTTTTTCTTTCTCAGCAGGTGATCCAGGTGATTGATATATGCATTTTTTTCCTGCTCATTCTGTTGGTTTTTGTCTTTTGCCCTTCTCCCCCATCCCTCTTCTCAGCTGTTTCTCTTTCCCTCTTTCTTTCTCCCCTTCTTTCCCCCAGTCAAGTCTGTCCCATATTCAGTAAGTGAAAATAAAATAAACAATAAAAGGTGAATCAAATGGACCATTACGGCAAGGCTGGGATGGTCAATTTGGTAAAGTAAATGCGTTGGGCATCTTTCTTTGCCTTTAGACAACAATTCTGATGGCAAAAGAGCCAAACGGGACAGGCCAAAAAAAAAAAAAAAAAAAAAAAGTTTGTTTAAAATGGTTCCAAAATAAAAGTTACTGTTGAGCCATCAGCACAGCACACTATGCAAGTCTTGGTTTCCAAAAAGAGGACAGTTTGCCTAAATGAAGGTTCCCCTCTTCTCGACCGGAGTGGGCAACATGTTTAAGGGATTTAAATGTTTTAATTTGTTGTGTTCTGCTGAATTTATTGGTAAATGGACTGATTCTTACATAGCGCTTTTCTACTCTCCCGGAGTACTCAAACCGCTCTATACAGGGAGTGCAGAATTATTAGGCAAGTTGTATTTTTGAGGAATAATTTTATTATTGAACAACAACCATGTTCTCAATGATCCCAAAAAAAGGGGGGATATCTGTGTGTGCAGGTGACTATTACTGTGCATAATTATTAGGCAACTTAACAAAAAACAAATATATACCCATTTCAATTATTTATTTTTACCAGTGAAACCAATATAACATCTCCACATTCACAAATATACATTTCTGACATTCAAAAACAAAACAAAAACAAATCAGTGACCAATATAGCCACCTTTCTTTTTGTGGCCAGTGCGATCCTCTATGCTGTTGCATGCTGGGGGAGCAGGCTGAGGGTCGCAGATGCCAACAGACTTAATAAACTGATCCGTAAGGCCAGCAATGTTGTGGGGATGGAGCTGGACTCCCTCAAGGTGGTGTCGGAGAGGCGGATGCTGTCCAAGATAAAGACAATGTTGGATAACACCTCCCACCCACTCCATGACATGTTGGTCAGTCACAGGAGCTCGTTCAGTGAGAGACTGAGATTACCGAAAAGCACCACTGAACGACACAGGAAATCATTCCTGCCTGTGGCCATCTCCCTGTACAACGCATCCACTTAACACACTGGTTACTGCTACAACTACACATGTTTCTTTTCCAAATATTTATTTATAAGTGACTTATGTATGTATGTATGTATGTATGTATGTATGTATGTATGTATATGTATATATGTATATATTGTACTATTCTTAGTTAGCGTATTGTCTGTCTTGTCTTAATGTTGGTTTAAAATGGAGCACTGTAACAAAAAATAATTTCCCCCAGGGATCAATAAAGTATTCTGATTCTGATTCTGATTCTGATTTGCAAGGACACTCAAAAGCCTGCCATCCATGGATTCTGTCAGTGTTTTGATCTGTTCACCATCAACATTGCGTGCAGCAGCAACCACAGCCTCCCAGACACTGTTCAGAGAGGTGTACCGTTTTCCCTCCTTGTAAATCTCACATTTGATGATGGACCACAGGTTCTCAATGGGGTTCAGATCAGGTGAACAAGGTGGCCATGTCATTAGTTTTTCTTCTTTTATACCCTTTCTTGCCAGCCACGCTGTGGAGTACTTGGACGCGTGTGATGGAGCATTGTCCTGCATGAAAATCATGTTTTTCTTGAAGGATGCAGACTTCTTCCTGTACCACTGCTTGAAGAAGGTGTTTTCCGGAAACTGGCAGTAGGACTGGGAGTTGAGCTTGACTCCATCCTCAACCCGAAAAGGCCCCACAAGCTCATCTTTGATGATACCAGCCCAAACCAGTACTCAACCTCCACCTCGCTGGCGTCTGAGTCGGACTGGAGCTCTCTGCCCTTTACCAATCCAGCCACGGGCCCATCAAGACTCACTCTTATTTCATCAGTCCATAAAACCTTAGAAAAACCAGTCTTGAGATATTTCTTGGCCCAGTCTTGACGTTTCAGCTTGTGTGTCTTGTTCAGTGGTGGTCGTCTTTCAGCCTTTCTTACCTTGGCCATGTCTCTGAGTATTGCACACCTTGTGCTTTTGGGCACTCCAGTGATGTTGCAGCTCTGAAATATGGCCAAACTGGTGGCAAGTGGCATCTTGGCAGCTGCACGCTTGACTTTTTTCAGTTCATGGGCAGTTATTTGGCACCTTGGTTTTTCCACACGCTTCTTGCGACCCTGTTGACTATTTTGAATGAAACGCTTGATTGTTCGATGATCACACTTCAGAAGCTTTGCAATTTTGAGACTGCTGCATCCCTCTGCAAGATATCTCACTATTTTTGACTTTTCTGAGCCTGTCAAGTCCTTCTTTTGACCCATTTTGCCAAAGGAAAGGACGTTGCCTATTAATTATGCACACCTGATATAGGGTGTTGATGTCATTAGACCACACCCCTTCTCATTACAGAGATGCACATCACCTAATATGCTTAATTGGTAGTAGGCTTTCGAGCCTATACAGCTTGGAGTAAGACAACATGCATGAAGAGGATGATGTGGACTCATTTGCCTAATAATTCTGCACTCCCTGTACAACATGCCTCATTCACCCATTCACACCCACTCATACAAGCATTTCTATACAGGGCAGGGTACACCCTGGACAGGTCGCCAGTCTGTCGCAGGGCTAACACATAGGGACAGACAACCATTCACACTCACATTCACTCGCACATTCACACCTAGTGGCAATTTGGATTATCCAATTAACCTATCCCCACAATAATAAAATGATTCCTCAAAAATACAACTTGCCTAATAATTCTGCACTCCCTGTACACAAGTGCAAACTAACCTGCATTCACTCGCATTCACACTCCAATGACACACAAAAGCCCCAAGGAGAAGTTAAGACTGCATGCTTTTAGTGCTGGACTACACTGATCTTTGTCATTGTCCTGCTGTGTTGTTTTTGTTTTTTGTCTGCAATTGCACTTGCTTGAAGATGTTTGTCATAATTGGAAATGTATTAAATCAGACACACGCTCGACCTTTCTCACCAGAATGTGGCTGAGGGGATATCATGTCCTTGTTTTTTTGTTTTAGGCTATATGTTGATTTTATCAAGTCACCAATGACCAGAAAAATCAGCTGCCTATGTGGGGTAGTAGTTCTAATGTGTCTGTATGCCAAATTCAAATGGCACAATTAATTCTTTTAACTTTAATTTCACTCCTCCATGCATTTCACCTTCTCTGTGACACTTCATTTTGAATCTCACAATGAGTCACAGACTGTAATGAATTAATTTCCTCTATATCATTGGAAAATCTAAGAAAGCCATTACACAAATTTAATTCATGCATATGTGAAATAACCTGAAATGAACTGGACACACAGTTCAGCCTGTGGCGTTAGCCCGTTAGCTGGCTGCCTTGTCAGACGTAATTAACTTTCCACAGTCTTTCCTGTCACTTTTGCTGTAATTTGATAGAATCATGGACAGAAGATTTGAAAAGGGGGTAAAAATGCTCTCAGAAATGAAAAAGAAATCCAGGTCACAGGTAGAATCTATTGCTGTGTAGATAAAGTAGAAAACTGGGTAGCCCAGTAGTTTAGTCGGTTCAGTGGGTTACTCCAAAAAGATATGTGATACCCACTAATGTGTGATCACATTTATGTGAATTAATTTAAGTAATTTCACTTTCAATGTAAGTGATATTTCCATTTGGAAATGCCCTAAATAACTACAGTAATTGTAACAGGAAACTTGGTAACTACCCTGGGATATTTGTAGCGGACGCTTCATTTTTATACCAATAGGTGGCAGTGTGAGACCATGGTTTGGCCTGTTGTTAGCAGCCTGAAGCGCATGCTCCGCGCTGTTTTCTCATAATGGCGGAGTATTCAGGAAACGGCAAGCCACGTCTCCCTGTCTGCTCATTTCTCTCCTGTTTACAGGTTCGTATCGTGCCCGAAATAGAATATAATAGCAATCACATCCATTATATAGCATAGACTAACCATTACGGTTGGAAAGTGAAAGCGTACAACATTGTGTAGTACAGTAAATTACACTTTTGTAAGTATTTGTTTACGGCTTTAGCAGCATGCTAAGGTTAGCATGTTAGTTTGGGTCGCACACCTCCTATGCTCTGTGATGTTAGTGATCGGCTCCACCGTTATTCTGTATTGTTTTAGTATCTTGTTTCTGCCATAAAGTGTTTCCGTGAATTCAGTGCACATGTCAAGATGGTGCTGATTATACCATTCTTTCAAGCTATTTGAGATTTATAGATTTGTCCTGTTGGAATTCATTTTGAACCAAGTCTTACAAGAAAATTGGTCATGTTTATAACATTGGAATGTGTTATGGAGAATGTGTGTGTGAGCTATGTTAAGAATAAGTAAATACACAGTTGTAATACTGTAAAAGTAATGAAAGGAGTGCATAATTGTGAATTTGAATAAATAATGGCGGAGTATTCAGGAAACGGCAAGCCACGTCTCCCTGTCTGATCATTTCTCTCCTGTTTACAGGACACATATATAGCTGCCTACAGGTGCTGCCACCCGGTACCTGTAACAGATACACAAAGCAGATGACATGTTTGACTCGATGCAATCACGGATCTTTCATTTGAATTGTATTTGGTATATTTATTTGCTCTGCACAAAACCCAGGATCAAGTGCATTATCAAAATGCTGTTAAATACAATATATGATAAAGCCACCCATTTATCAACTAAGACATACAGAGCTCAATACTAAGTCAGACTTTTGGGGGAGTGGTGGTTAGTGATGGGTTGTTCGCGAACGAAATGGCTCTTAGAGCCGAAGCGAGCCGGCTCCTTATTGCGAGCCGTCACGTCGTTTTTTTTTCTTTCTTTCTCTCACCCTCTCTCTCGCACTTTTTTCTGCTTCACTCTGCACGCGAGCCTTGTGCTTTACGCTGGGCAGAGGGGGGAGGGGCGGTAGTTACACTCAGTAGCACAGGAACAGAGCCAAAGGGAGAGAGAGAGAAAGAAAGCCAGGGACAACAACGTCACATTAGAAAGGTATAGTAATCATCCACAACTGTTTTTGGTTGCAGATGATAAAGGATTCAGAAAGTTTATTCATGCGGGCCCATATGACAGAGAATATGCATGTTCTTTTTGTTTTCATATTATAATTTATATTTAATTGTGTTGTGGTTTGCAGTGTTTTGTGTTGTTTTCACTTTAAATTTGTAAAAGGAAAAAGCTGAAAATTTAAATATTTAAAAGTTGAAATGTGAATAGTTGATTTTTGTATTATATGATTTATTTATTACATTTTATGTGGAGTGAATAAATAAAAGTATATTTACGGTGGCCCCTAGAGACAAAGCACATACAAACTTCAAATCACATACGAACACTGAAGCACGTACAAACTCCAAAACACGTAAAAACTCCGAAGCACATAAAAACTCAAAACACGTACAAAAGACAACAGAAGTGCTCCAGGATGCTGGACGCAGTGTTGAGCTTTTGTTATCTTGTGGCTACACAAGCCAGCAAGTACCAACGACCGGATTTGGTGTGTGGTAATAACAGGTAAATGAACTTTTTTTTTAAATTATTTGAATATATATGAGTGCCTGTGTATAAATACACAAACAATACACACATGTTTTCAATTGTGTAATTTAAGTGATCTAGTAGCTCTGCTTTGGAAGTTCAGTTCATGCTAGAAATGTGTTTTGGAGTTTGTATGTTTTGTCTCTAGGGGCTACCGCATATGTTTATATATAAACATACATAAATAAAACCACTTTTTTTTACGTTAGTAATTCCTTTTGTGCATAATTTTATATTATTGTTAATAATAAATTAATTAAAGCAACAAAACAACCTGAAGAGCCGGTTTGGAGCCGAAAGAGCCGACTCTTTTTAGTGATCTCTAAAAAGAGACGGAAATCCCATCACTAGTGGTGGTACAACCAGTGTATTTTCTCTGGACCATCCACTTCTAGTTTGCTTCTCTCACATTGGATTTTCTTTTATTCTTGGTGGACTTTCTCAATTTGTCTTCACAACTCTGCTGATGCCTCATCAAATAAAAATAAAAATATCTGTTTATCTTAAGCACACAATCATATGGGACCCACGGTTTCCCAGCAGAATATTGCCCAAAGCATCACACTGCAACCACCAGCTAGTCTTCTTCCCCTAATGCATCGAAGTGCAAGGTGTTCCCCAGGTAGGTGATGTACACGCATGCAAATGTGTGCATGGTTTATCAGACATGGCCGCTTTCTTTCATTTCTCCATGGTCCAGGTTTGATGCTCACGTGGCCATTGTTCATGCTTCCAGCACTGACAGGGCTCAGCATGAGCACCCGGACTGATCTGAGGCTGTACAGCCACATACTGTTGGATCAGACCTCACAGACCTTCACTCCCAGCATGCATCAGTGAGCCTTGGCTGCCCATGACCCTGTCATTGGTTCATCACTGCGCCTTCCTTGAACTGTTCCTTCCTTGAACTGTCCCTTTCTTAATACTGACCACTACAGATCAGACAAAGCCCACATGACCCTCCATGACCAGCTGTCGAGTCATCAGAATTCTGCCCGAGTCAAACTCACTCGAATGCTTACACTTGCCCGTTTTTTCCAGTTTCTAACACATAAGCATTGAGTGCTCTATCTTATTCATTAACAGGTGCAATGCTGACAGGATAATGAGTGTTATTCACTTCACCTGTCAGTGTTCATAATGTTATGCCTGATCAATAAATTTTTGGCCTTCAAAGGTAGCAAATAGTGACTTTGATAATTGGCCAGAGGTTGTTAAGTCATTACTCGACAACCGGATGAACTCACAATGCTAAAGTCAGTGCACTCAAGTATAAAAGCATATACATCATACAAGAGGCAGACAGAATGGCGTCTGTATGTGTCGTGGTGGCAGCATGAAGCTTTCTGTTCCACTTTCCCCTGAATGTTAGACAGTCAAACCTGATGAGAAATCAAAGGTTGGTCAAAGAGAAGAGGTGGGAAGTTATCAATGCAATAATCCATTAAATGTGTGCTACGTCAGCAAGATGATGAAAAGCTAGACCTTCCCAAGCAACTGAAGCACGCCTATAATTGCAGAGAGCAGCTCGATCTGTTGGTGCAGAGACAGTGGGCGAATCTACAGAAGACACTAATGATATTCACAAGAGGACAGTGAGCCATTGAGTGGACACAGCCCCACTGCTGCTCCCTGTGGGATCAGAGCACAGGAAGGCAGTGAAGATCCACCTGATGGAGGATCAGCACAGCACCGCATGACTGATATGCTCCACTCACAGGTCACCAGCACATCATTAGTCTTACCTGTTCGGTTCAGCATGCCCCCCCCCCCCCCCCCCCCCCCCCCCCCCCCAAGGGTCACATGTTTCAAATGCAATAGTGCATTTGTGATTGTGTGATAGAAGCATGATTTCAAATCTTGGTTTAAAGCAACAGAGAATCTCAGCTTCCACAATAGTGTGGAAGCTTGGAATGCCACGCTACAGCATCAAAAATATATACACTACATTTCTAACTCAGAGTGGGTGAACGTGATTTATTAAGCTTAGACTTCATGTTTGTCCAACCTCATAATGACAACTCTTAAAAAAAGAAACCAGCCTGTATTATTTGGATGTAAATGTAGTCAAATGCATACGATTCATCCAGGTGAAATTCTTAGCTTACAAAGGAATTGTAGGGTTAAGATAAGACCCACCCCTTTTCTTTCATTTCACCTGTGTTATGAAAGCACAGCAGTGGGTAATTTAACTTAAACTTGCTTAACTTGAGAGCACTCAACCCAACTTTCTTTATGATGTCTGCAACGTTTTGTGAATTTCTATAAAACATTCAGGCTTGTGTTGTGATAGTCTTATACAAGTGTTTTGGGTTTTTTGTATTATCAGCATATTTAAGGTGAACGTACTCTGTGGCAGTAGGGCCTCAGTGTGTCTCATTCTTTCCAGAATGTGCCGTTTGACTCTGGTTTTTTCAGTAGTCTGGTAACCTCAAGCAGTGTTTATTGTTATGAAGATAACTGAGACATTTGAGTCTTGACATACTGCTCACTTTTATTTATAAATGCTTTGTAAGCACAATCCTCAATTTACACGAGGTCACACAAAATAACCTGCCTGAATTAATCATGATTTTTAATAATTAACACTTAATTCAGATAAAACTGAGGTTATTGTACTCGGCCCTGAAAACCTTAGAAAAATGGTGTCTAACCAGATTCTTACTCTGGATGGCATTACCTTGGCCTCCAGTAACGCTGTGAGGAACCTTGGAGTCATTTTTGACCAGGATCTGTCCTTCAACGCTAGGGCTGCTCGATTATGGCAAAAATGATAATCACGATTATTTTCACTGAAATTGAGATCTCGATTATTTGACGATATTTATTTAACCCTTTAAGACCTACCATAGTACCAAGTCCGCCAGAGCTCATATTATTTTTTTTACATGCTGTAGTGCCATTTGTGGGAGCATTTCAAGTTGCTATACATCAATACAACTGTTATAGCCCATATTTTAATAATATGTATGCATTAAGTCCATAGTAACTACATTAATTGCAAAAAAGTGCAATAAACTACAAAAAAATTGAAAATCGTTTGTTTTGTTTTTACATATATTTCTACTTGGAGAAATTTAAGAGGTTTATCCCTCAAAACTTTAAATACAAAAAAGTTGCAAAAAATAGTTTACAACAACAGGAAATTTATTTTGAGTGTCTTCATAGTTTTATTTTGGAGATACAGCAATTTTTATATACTGAAGGAAAAACAAAAAAACAATCCTATGATGCAAATTTGCAAAGAAAACAGCATGTGCATCAAAATAAACTATTTCCAGCAGTGCAATTCGAGTTCTACGCATCCCAGCAACTATTCAGAAAAGTCAAACATGACTTATAAAAACACCAGTATAGGCTTTTAAGGCCTACAAGTAAAAAACTACATTTTCTGCGAAAATGGCATCACTTCCGGTTTCGGGCAGGAAATGCGATAGTTCGTGCTGATGTCTGTTTCAATGTGGGAAGTGTTAGGAACAGCTGATCGGATCGGCAAAGCGTGTTTCTGGAATATTATGTTTTTGTTCCTGCAAGCGCTTTATATGCAATTTTTGCAAAGCTTTATGTGGAAGGAAACCGTGACCGAGGACAAGCTGATGGCATAAGATGTAAGTACAACTCTGGTTTCATATTCAAAAAAAATTATTGCGCTAGCTTACGCGGTTCCGGTTCTACAGGGATTTAAAAATAGTTAGCAAAACCTCTCTGACCGGCTTTAAAGGCTTAACAATAACAATGTATTGAATAATGACTTTAAAAAACAATATAAAATAGTGTGCAAATACTGATAACAGTGCAAATGTTTGCAATATAAGAAATAAATGAAAACTGTAAACATCTATGTTTAGTGAACTTTGCAGTGTTGCTCTGTGGTGCAGCTATGACACAGTAGCAAAGTTTACACACTGTGTCTACTTGACCCACGTCTGACTCTGCGAACTCATAATGTTTCCACACCACTGAAGTTTTTTTTTTTTTTTTACCTCTCCTCTCCAAATAACTTCTGCTTAGCTTTCAGAGCTTCCCTCGGGTCCTCTTAATTGTTGTGACCCGTGTTCGAAATGCAGAGAGGTGCGCTCAATTTGCCACATGGAGCAGCGCGAGAATAAAGCATGAGGGAGGGGCTAATAATCGGCTAAGTCATTTTTAATGATCGTTGAAAGCCCAGATCGTAATCGTGATTAAAATTCGATTAATTGAGCAGCCCTATTCAACGCACATATTAAACAAATATTTAAGGCTGTGTTCTTCCATTTGCGCAACATCTCTAAAATTAGAAATATCCTGTCTCAGAGTGACGCTGAAAAACTAGTTCATGCATTTATTACTTCCAGGCTGGACTACTGTAATTCATTATTATCAGGATGTCCAAAAAACTCACTGAAAAGCCTTCAGCTAATCCAAAATGCTGCAGCAAGAGTCCTGACAGGGACTAGAAAGAGAGAGCATATTTCTCCTGTTTTGGCTTCCCTTCATTGGCTTCCTGTTAAATCCAGAATTGAATTCAAAATCTTGCTCCTCACATACAAGGTCTTAAATAATCAGGCCCCATCTTATTTTAATGTCCTTGTAGTACCATATCACCCTATTAGAGCACTTTGCTCTCGCTCTGCAGGCCTACTTGTTGTTCCTAGAGTATTTAAAAGTAGAATGGGAGGGAGAGCCTTCAGTTTTCAGGCCCCTCTTCTGTGGAACCAGCTTCCAGTTTGGATTTGGGAGACAGACACTATCTCTACTTTTAAGATTAGGCTTAAAACTTTCCTTTTTGCTAAAGCATATAGTTAGGGCTGGACCAGGTGACCCTGAATCCTCCCTTAGTTATGCTGCAATAGACGTAGGCTGCCGGGGGATTCCCATGATGCACTGAGTTTTTCCTTTCCAGTCACCTTTCTCACTCACTATGTGTTAATAGACCTCTCTGCATTGAATCATATCTGTTATTAACCCCTGTCTCTCTTCCACAGCATGTCTTTTATCCTGTCTTCCTTCTCTCACCCCAACCGGTCGCATCAGGTGGCCCCGCCCCTCCCTGAGCCTGGTTCTGCCGGAGGTTTCTTCCTGTTAAAAGGGAGCTTTTCCTTCCCACTGTCGCCAAAGTGCTTGCTCATAGGGGGTCATATGATTGTTGGGTTTTTCTCTGTATCTATGAAGCGCCTTGAGGCGACTTTTGTTGTGATTTGGCGCTATATAAATAAAATTGAATTGAATTGAATTATTTATAACACTTCTATTCATATATTCAGGCATTTTGTGCAACCAAAATCAGGATTTGAATGCACTGTGGTGCCAGACATATTTGATTCTCCAATAAGAGCTCTGTATGAAGATCCTCTATGTGAATTAAGGAATTTCACTATTAAATGATGAAACCTAAATGATTAAACTGTGATGCAAAAAGGGATAAATGGACAAAAAAGTAATACAGGTATTGTCTAAAGGCCAGCACATCTGGGTCCCTTAAAAGCTCATTTTGATGACTGCGATTTTCTTGAAATGGATCTGACTTTATTAATGTGATACTTTTTCCTGAAGGACAGACAGACCTTCGTTTGTGCGATGGTATCTACACAAATCTGA
Source organism: Diplotaxodon limnothrissa (assembly GCF_057381915.1). Lineage (NCBI taxonomy): Eukaryota > Metazoa > Chordata > Actinopteri > Cichliformes > Cichlidae > Diplotaxodon > Diplotaxodon limnothrissa. The sequence continues at coordinate 19,704,259 of NC_140597.1, forward strand.
CGGGTTCAGCTTTGACGCGAGGATGATTGTAGTCATGACCAACCCTAATTACAGGTTCTCCTGCTGTGAATGGTGAGGAGTCCAATTTGTGAATAAGTACAAAACCAAAGGCTGACCTTTTCCTTGACATTATCAGAGATGTGATCACCACTTGCTGCCCACTGAGCTAAAATGAATAGCTAAGTTAAGGTGTTGAATTTCTAACTCTCCTTTAAAATACAAAGCTTTATAGTCATTGTAAGGTCATTATTTGGTTCCTAGTTGTTGCTTTCTGAGGGAAGAAGTTAAACTATTGCAGCAGACCATAGACAACCAAAGCCACAAATAGCTGTTAGTATAGTAAGAAATACAAAAGATGTGCAGAGTGAAGAGTGTGTGAGGGGTGTGTGACTTTGACACAACATGACTTTGTGGATGCAGTGGATGCAACAGGTGTCCTTGATGGAGGGAAGAGAGGCTCCAGTGATCCTCTCAGCTGCTCTCACTATCCGTTGTAGGGTACTGCGATCTGATATGGTGCAGTTACCGTACAGACAGTGATGCAGCGTTCACGACGCTCTCGATAGTGCCTCTGTAGAAGGCGGTGAGAATGGATGGAGGGAGATGGGCTTTTCTCAGCTTCTGCAGGAACTACAGACGCTGCTGGGCCTTCTTAGTTATGGAGCTGGTGTTGAGGGACCAGGAGATGTTCTCTGACAGGTAGACACCAAGGAATTTGGTGCTCCACAGAGCATCCATCAGTGTTAAGTGGACAGTGATCTCTCTGTGCTCTCCTGAAGTCAACAATCACCTCTTTTGTTCTGTCCACGTTCAGAGACAGGTTGTTGATTCCACACCAGTCTGTTAGCTGTTGCAGCTCCTCTCTGTATGCTGACTTGTCGTTCTTGCTGATGAGACCCACCACAGCCATGTCATTGGTATAGGGACACTACACAGACAGTGAGGAAGGCTCTGCAAAGAGTCATAAAGTCTGCAGAGAGGATCATGGGAACAAAACTTGCCTCCATGGACCTTCTGTACACACAACCCTGCCAAAAAAGAGCAGAGCGAATTATCAGGGACTCACACCATCCAGCTCACTCTCTGCTCAGACACAAAAACTGCACATACAGGGTGGGCCATTTATATGGATACACCGTAATAACATGGGAATGGTTGGTGATATTAAAGTCCTGTTTGTGGCACATTAGTATATGTGAGGGGGCAAACTCCTCAAGATGGGTGGTGACCATGGTGGCCATTTAGAAGTCGGCCATCTTGGATACAAGAGGGCCATGTGACACATCAAACTTATTGGTAATGTCACAAGAAAAACAATGGTGTGCTTGGTTTCAACGTAACTTTATTCTTGTTGTTTACAAGTTTCTCTTTGTTCACAGCCATTGACATGTCGAAGAGGTTAACACGTGAGGAGCGGATCGAAATCGTGTTGATATCTGGTGAACGCAGTTCATTGCAGCAGATTTCAATGCAAGACACCGTAAGAGACCAACCATCTCCCATGCTACAGTCAGCAAACTGCACATATACTAATGTGCCACAAACAGGACTTTAATATCACCAACCATTCCCATTTTATTACGGTGTATCCATATAAATGGCCCACCCTGTACAATCTCAGACACAACAGAGTGGACAGCATCATCACACACAGAACAAGATTCTTCAATAACTTCTTCCCCACAGCTGTCAGAATACTGGCAAAACAGTGAAATATTCACACAACACTGAATACGCCACAGTCAGACTGATGGCAAACAAAAAGCACCGAACACTTAAAATAACACACAACTACTTAACTCCACTTGAATGTATGATCGGGTCACTGACAAATGAGCAATACACTCACAACAGACTTGTGAAACAGATCTGTGGAACAAACGTCCAATACTGTGAAAAATGTGCAATACTGTGAGTGCAATAAGAGGTAGAAAGCTACAAACTCTGTACAGTTTTTTCTTTTTCCTTGTATATAGAAAATAGTATGATTACCCCACTTCGGACTTTATTTCTATCCTTCTGCTTTTTCTGTCTTTATATTGTTCTTTTATTATATTGTTATATTGTTAAAGTGTGATTTGACTTGGAAAGCTCTGCACAAGAATTCGATGTACATGGACTGTTGGTCCTGTGTGCAAATGTCAAAATAAAAATCTTGAGTCACTGATGAACTTAATGATGTGGTTCAAACTGTGGATTGCTGCACAGTTGTGTCTCAGCAGAGTGACCAGCAGTGGGCTGAGCACACTCAGATAATGAGAAATGATTGTGTTGAATGTTGAGCTGAAGTCTATGAACAGCATTCGTCCATATGTGTCTTTATTGTGCAGGTGGCAAGATGTAGGGTGGTGGGGATGCTGTTATCTGTTGACCGGTGGGGCGACAGGTGAACTATGGTGGTCCCAGTGTGGGTGGCAGCTGGGCTTTAATGTGCCTCATGATGAGCACTTCATCATGATGGGTGTAAGTGCAACGGGAAGCTAGTATTTGAGGCAGGACACTGGGGACTTCTTTGGCACAGGAACAAAATCATTATCAAACATTATCAACATGCAACTCTAAATTTTGCTTGATATTGGCTGGATGAGTAAATGTGTCGTTGATGGTGATAATGTTTCTATATTCAAGAGCTGTCAAGAGCAGTCTTTTTTTCATTGCCTCAAATGGCAAAGATCACACACTAAATGAAAACATTTTTGTTTAAACAAAAACTAATGCAGCACATCATTTCTTTTCACAATACTTAAAAGGCTTTTAGGGACTGAAGACACCAAGCGATGAAGTGTTTCAGTTGTCATTTGGTCCCAGTCTCCAAACTTCCTCTGCAAACCGTTTTCTTGAAGGCAGCATATGCTGCTCCAAAATCTCCATGAACTTTTTAGCATTAACGGTGCCATCACAGAAGGGCAAGTTACCTTTTCCAAGGGCACGGACACGACCCCGTACCATGACCGACCTTGGCTTTTGGACTTGTTGCTGGTGACAGTCTGGATTAGGGATGGGTATCGTTTAGGTTTTATCCGATACCGGTGCCAAACTGGTACTTTTGAAACGGTGCCGGTGCTTAAACGGTGCTCAAACCGGTGCAAAGAATGGAGAACACAAAATTGGTCAAAAAACCTCTCATGTTCAGCTGTTTTTTTTTTGTAAAAAGATAATAATGTTAGCCTTTTCTGCAGCTATAGGGCATATATGGCATCACTCTTGGCTGGAAGCAGTGCTTAAACAATGGAAAAACACAAACTTTGTCCAAAAACCTCTCATGTTTAACTGTTTTCCACTTTTTCTTTGGTCATTTTAGCCTTTTTGGCCAGGGTGAAGGGAGTATCTGCCATCAAACAAGAAGACAGCTGCATGTAACTACGACGGTGTTTGCTAGTTTACCTTACATGCATTAATTTAATAACGTGGTTAGCCTACTCAACGTAAATTGCACACGAACGTCATTAAGCTACTCACGCAGAGAAGAACGCTGCTGCTGCCATCATCATCCGTCATCATTTCTGCTACACTTGCAGGGCTAGGGGCCAGGACTCTACTCTTCGGGTTTTTGGGGGATGTTGCTAATTCTGGGTCCGATAACAGGCACCACACCCGCAGTAGATGCGCTCGGTGTGAGGTCTCGCAGCAAGCTATCAAATACGGCGCATTTTTCGGCTTTTAAAAAAACGCTATGCGTCGCCAGGTGTTTCATCGGATTTGAGGTGTTACCTCCTTTGACAGTATCACAGTATCACCTTAAAGCACTTGTTGCAGGCTGCTGAGTTTGCATATTTTGCTGTGAAGTACAGCCAGACTTTTGACCGCTTCGCCTTGGGCATTGTTAATCTGTAGCTCTGCTCTAAAAGAACGTACGTACCTGGACCCGCCTACTATCCTCGGAAACGTAAAATGATTGGCTAGAATTCAAAGTGTATGACATCTCAGAAAAAAAAGCACCGAAATAAAGCATCGAAATGTGTGCTGCTTTTTGGTCTGGTTACTACCGTTTATGTCAGAACCATACTGGTATCCATCCCTAGTCTGGATGATTCTTTTCTTATTTGGTTTGGAGCACAGGGCGTCCATTTCTCCCAACAAATACCTGAAACACTGATTCGTGTGACCACAGTGCACGTTTCCACTGTGTGATGGTCCGTCCCAGATGCCCCAAGCCCAGAGAAGTCGACGGCGCTTCTGGACAGTGTCGAGTAGCACCATACGTAGTTACATCCACAAATGCTAGTTAAAACTGTACTTAGTTTCCTCTTCAGTTCATTTGTTGCCTTTTGTTTTCTATGTCAATTCTCAGCCTGCAATACACGGTTCACCTTCAGTTTAAATCATTCACGCCCCCTGTGGGTCCACACCACGCACTGGCCATCAGGCCCCCGAAACTGGTTTGTTTCTGCCACTGGTCGCTCAGCCAGCCTTCTGGACTGTGTTTGGTCATGGACTCTCTGGTGTTAAGACTCTAGTGTTTCAATTGTGTTTTCCTTTTGGTGTGTCTCACAGGTTTTGCCACCTTTAGCAGCGAGAACGGCAATAATTCACCTGCAATGACTGCCAACGACTCATATTGCTGTGGATTTGGAGTTAACTGATTGTCAGTTCTTGAGTTTCAAGTCTTGGGGACCGTTAAGATGTTTTTTGGCAAATGAGTTTTCTGCTTAATTCATGACTTCTGTTTATCAAAAAGGAGAATCTTCCAACAATTCAAAGTAAAATTACTTTGACATAAATCAAGTAAAAGAACAAAAAAATTTGGAGCAAGGTCTAAAAACTGCAGAATACAAGCAAGGTGTATTGTTGCTTAGTGACTGTGATTTTCAGTAACATTGCTCCTGGCATTGTGTCTTTTATGCTGGAACGTTGATCATCAGGAAGAATGGACTGAAAACCATACAAAGGCATTTAAACATGCTTTCCTTGGAACTGGACTTTGTGTCTTTTCCTCCTTCAACTAAATATAACCTGAAGGAATGCAGTTTTTCTTTCTTTGATGAATAAAATCTCTATGAAAACATTCAGCATAATTCAAAGGTTCAAGTATGTGGTGCATTTTTAGCTGTTTGGCTACTGTTGTTTAATAGTTCTCTACTGTGGGGGTAAAATGATGAAAGCTCTAAATGAAACTGAAAATATTAACATGGACTCTGAAATAAATGTACTGAAAATGTTTTTATTGAAAGTGAAACAAAAATAGACAGTGAAAAAAGATTAATTGAAACTCTAAATATTGACATTAAAGCAAGTCAAGTTATCACAATGACATCTTTCTTTCACGCTGACACTGTTTTTCTTCAGTGCTGCTGTTCTTCACTTTCAGTTCGCTGTCATTGTTTTGGCGTCCGTAAGGATGTAAGCTGTCTGGAGTACTGCACACGTAACTTTGTGAACAATACCTCATTAAGAATAATTCAGACTATCATTATTATTTTAGTATTTTTTTTATTAGTCCTTCATTTATCCAGGTAAATGGCTGTAGTTGGTTTCAGTACATAAATTCTGGGCTTTGCTATTTGAATCCACAATTAATGATTAATGAGGAGTTACTGAAGCACAAGCTTTTTTTTAGTTGTTGTTACTGTCCGTACAGATGTGGCAGGAGACAGAAAACACGCTGCTGTTTGCACATATTTAATAATCAGCTCTGCACAGGAGCTGAAGCAGAGTCCAGCCTGTTGCTCTTACAGTATAATACTCATAATAAAAGAACAGTAATGGTAGTTAGTTAGTGACTGAGCAGCTTTTGTCTTCTTTAGCCAGGTGCCCTCGCCCCAGAGGGGCAAACCGCACCTAGACCCAGGAGATGTTACCCTTTCCCCCGGGGTGAAGACAAGCAGACAACCCCCGGCCCCACAGCAGCAGGGAGGCCCCGCATACCAGACCCCAATTGGACGGCCAACACCTCCTCCCAGCCCCTCCGCCCCAATGGCTAACAGAGAACAGGGAAATGTGAAGACCCCATACCTCCCTCCTCCCGCTCATATGTAGTGTTGGGGCATGTTGTCCTAAAGTGCATTTAAAACACGGGAGGACATGCTGCTCTGCCAGAGAGCAGCAGGTGTCAGCACGGCTCCTCCTGAGAACCCTCAATGTCTAGATGCATTTAAAATTGAGAGGTGGGCACCGGTGGTTTTGAGATTTACTTGTCCCATCCTACAACTGCATGTCATGAGAGTTGCATTTAGTCCCATTAACGCCAAACTGAAATAATAATCAAGTGTAACAATGAACATCTTCCCTCTAACAGTAAAATGTACATTAGAAAGTTACTGTGATGATTAATAATACTGTGCTGTCTTCTTCTTCTAAGAACTACAAACTGCTTAGAATGAAACACCTACACAAAGTCAGTGACCACTGTCAGTGAATTCATATCAGGACAGCAGTAGAAAAAAATACCTTTTCTTTTTTAAACTAACCTCGTCCTTGACACGTAAACCCAGCTGCCCACGCATACCTTGCAGCACCATCCCTGAAACAGGCACTCACGCACTCCTGTCGGCACCTGCCAGCTTGGATCGTCCCTGAGACATGTCAATCTTTTACAGGCTATGTGGGATTTATATAACACCCTATTAGTATTCACAATATGCTACACGTGCACCTGTGTGACCCCAGTTTGGGGACTGGAATACTTGATATAGCTGACATTTGTTCAGAAAACAAGCAGTGTTATTCTCCTATTGGCACTGCGTGCAGGAGAAGGGAATCCTGATATATCTGACATTTGTTTTGGTAGCAGAGGGAACTGCTTCGGAGAGGGTTTTTTTTATGTTGTATATCAACTGAATACAATGTGAGTTGCAGGCAAAAAGTTCTTCCCGTATGAATATTGGCTAATATAGACACTGAGTCATCCTGCCAGATAGACACAGTGTTTTAGCAATAGGCAAGAAATTAATACCAAAGTGAAAGCCATATATACTGACATTTTGTATGAACTACTGATACAGCAACAACTGTTTAATTTTGCTCACATCTGTTTTTGATATCGTTCATATTATTACAGGAATGCAACATTTCTATTTCTATTTTAATTTATAGAGAAATAAAAATAAATCGATCTCAGTTTGTGTCTACCATCCTCAGCTATTCCACGGTGGAGCTGTAATATTCTTGGTATTACAGTAGTTCAAGAAAAAGCTTGCTAACACAAATTTAATGATATACAAATATTACTAATATTGCAGAGTTTTTTTGTCCCATTTTGATGGCTTGAATGGAGACTATTTTGCATCTGTGCCTTTAAAAAAAAGTAAATCTTAGTTTAACACCATCATTCTAGTTTGTGCCTCTCAGAGCATATTGGCAAGAAACAGCCACAGTGCTTGAAACTCTTTAAAAAACCCTAATATTACAGAAATAAGATGGATAAAATATGTAATGAGGCAGCATAATGGTACTAAAGTTAGCACTGTTGCTTTAGAGCAGTGAACGTCAAGTGGCTGCCCCGCCAGTTTTCTACCCGGCCCCGAGAATATTACTGCATTCAGGACTAGCCTAACGAGGAGGAAAAAGTATCTCTCATTTACAGTGTTGGGACTAACGCGTTATTAAGTAATGCATTACAGTAACTACGTTATTATTGTGGTAACGAGCACGGTAACTAGTTATGCCAAAACCGGGAACGTGTTACTCGTTACTGGGATTTAGATAGGCTCGTTATTCGTTACTTCGTGTGGTGGCTATCGCGGAGCTTCCACAGATTCAATAACATTAGCAAGTGGTGGAAGCCAGCAGGTGGATGAAGGAAAAGGGAGGCAAGAGGAGAGATCCGAAGCGGCCGCTGGTCCGAGAGTGTCAGGTGAACTGAACTTCAGGTAAGAAGTTATGACCTGCAGTCTCTCTGGGTCAGATATGAACCAAGTTTAGGTGGAGCTTATTTTCGTTATGCTGACTTTTTGGTACTGCGTGCTAGCTAGCATGACGGAGTTTCTATACAGCTGGGTGGGTGCTATGTTACTGATGTTGAACTTTATTTTGTTCATAAGGTTAATTATTAGAGTTGCCAACCGTCCCGTAAAAAACAGAATCGTCTCGTATTCAGAGACTTCAGCTACAATGAAAAAGACACAAAGCTGGAGTTATTCCAGCTTTGTGTTTACGCTGCACAGCTGTCTCTTCTTCTCTCATTCTCTCACCCTCCCTCTCCTGTTTCTACTTCAATCATGAAACTGATCAATGATCAGCTGATCGGCTTTTCTCTCTTGTTTATTTATCGCCCACTTTGTGCCAGAAAGAAGAAACTGCGGTAAACAACAGCAGCACTTTTAAGCTTGATCAGCTGTTGTTAGAATTTATTTAATATTACTTTCTAGTATCAGCTGATGTTTGCTGGAGCCACAGTTGTAAAACTGCTGGTCTTGATGTCGGTTTGAAGATGAAACCAGGAGATGTCCTTACTGAATCATCAGAGCTGTGATGGAGAAACAGGTTTACCTTTTAGGTGACATGAATGAGTTGAAGGGAAGTTATGAACTGTTTCTGAGAGACAAATTGAGTTTACGTTTTGTCTCCGTGAGTTTGCGTTTGGATCCTCTCCTGCCTGCCACACAGCCGAACCATGACACAGGATCCTTTTCTAAGTAGCTGACAGCTGGTAACTGTGCAGGGGCGGGTCTAGCAAAGTGTTGCCAGGGGTCCATGTAGGGCATTAAAAGGGAAAGGGGGGCAGAAGGAAATACTTTCTTATTCTCATTTAAAATGTCTCACTTTTAAAAAATAATAATTATCTGAGTCTTGCAACAAACAATTGATAGATTGATACATATATACTAGGGGTGCAACGATATTCGTATTGATATTGAACCGTTCGATACAGTGTTTTCGGTTCGGTAGGCATATGTATCGAACAAGACAAAATTTTTAATTTATTTTATCAACTTTCCTTCTGACGATGCTGTCTGTGTTGAGCGCTCAGTGGATCTGCACTCGACAGTGCAGCCTAGGCGGAGCAGTCGAGTGCAGATTCACTGAGCGCAGGGCAAGCTAGCGAGACAGAAGTTAAGCTCTCCTTGCAACATGGCAAATCGACCCTCCCCCACCCTCATTCAGATCTGGCGTTTGGAACTATTTTGGTTTTCATGTGACGTATGACCCTGAAGGTAAGCGCGTCATGGACTAAAGTAAAACAGTATGTTGGATGTGCCACGCAATGCTCAATTACATGGGTGGGAGCTAGTGTGTTAGCGCAGTTAGCTCGTTAACGTGTTGACCGTCCAGCCCCACGCTCAGGCCGATCCGCGGTAGCTCGTTAACGGAGATTTGCCGTGTTGTGGCGTTAACATCATTTCAACGAGATTTACGCTGACAGCACTAGTGGGAACACAACGAATATGACTGCACATTTACTCCGACATCATCCTAGTGCAAAGACAAGTGGAAGCCGACAAAAACAACAAGCACGCATGCTACAAACTTTACCCGAGTCATTTAGACAGCCGTTAGCAAATGATTCTCCTTATGGGGACCTGATATGTTTAATATGCTGCTGAGAATATAGCTCAGAAGAAGCGTATAGTATAGCTTTTATTTTGGAAATAGACATTTCTCTGTAATAAACTCTCTTTTCCAAAGATGAGTGATTCCTCAATCAGATACAGGGCTTGCAAAATTTTTCCAGTCGGGCTACCAAAATCTATCTCCGCCCTGCCCGTCGGGCTATCGCAGGAAGGAAAAATATATGTCAATGCTTTTGCATTCTTTCGGAAATGTAGCTGGGTAATTATGTCATTGGCATCGGTGAGCCACTGTCAATATGTGACATATTGAAATCGCGTTTGAATTTGCGCTTGTTTTTTGCTTTCACTTTGCAATCGCGTGAACTGTGTATAGAGAGCGACAGCACTGATTGGTGAGTGACGATCATTTGCGCACCAATTCCTCTGACATCGTCTTATCAATCGTTAGCTTACTATGCAAACATGACAAGTGAAATCTCCGGCAGCTTAAACATGTGAGAGGTTGATCACGCAGAGGATCGCTGAGCGTTGTGTGAGTGCATGTGTAAAAGCAGCAGGATATATATTTTAGTTCTGCTGAGCCAAATAAGACAGGTCAGGGTGAAGAAGTGACAGCCAAAGAAAAGCTTACCACAAAACGGAAAAGTTATGACAAATCAGACTATAAGGCAAAAAGAAAAAGTGCAGCTTTATGGTTTCATGGACAAAAGTATTTCTGTGGCTGCAATATGACGAGCTAAATAACCAGGGCTGCACATAAGTGGTCCGCAGGTGCGCATTCGCTGTCAAAATAAAAAATGCTCACAAGATAAGAAGTTGCAACGCGTGTTTGCGTACATAAGATTTTCAGGAGGACAGACATTTGTTTAGAACTCTTAAAGATGTCGAAGAAGCTCCTTTAAGCAATTACTTTGGTGTTCCTTCACCTCCAAAGAAATGTCAGAAGGAGTCCAAACCACAAAAGAAGCACGTATTCTCGGAAAAGTGGTTGCAGGAGTTGAGCTGGCTTCAAACAAATGATGAACGCACAGAGATGTGGTGCGGAATGTGCCGTGAAAATTTAATAAATGACAAATTAAAAAGGTATGAACATTTTTTTTGTATCGAAAAAATATCGAACCGTGGTATCGAACCGAACCGAACCGTGAATTTTGTGTATCGTTGCACCCCTAATATATACCATCAGAACAGTGTACATCACTGTCACAACAGTATTTATTTTCATTCAGAGGCTTTATGATTTTTCCTATAATCTAGTCAAAATGCCCGGGACGATTTTTTTGTCCCAGTCCAGCTCTGTATGCAGCTCATCTGCAGTCTGGTGTTACCTACATCTTCCTATTCAGAAGGCAGAATTTCCGAGTTCTGAGTACAATCGAAAGCACCACGACTGCAGTTTTTGTGTTGGATGTAAAAAGCAGGCTAGGATAGAATCAGGTGTGGGATTTCTCTCGTGGAAATATGCACATTATTTTTTCCTTTCTATTGGTAGGTGGCACAGTGCACTTGTGGCAAGTAAGCAAGCTAGAAGACTGGCAATCTTGCTGGGTATCCAGTTACGGAAGCAACACATTAACAAGAGAATTCTAAGTAAAACCAAAGTTACTTTCCCTAGTAACTAGTTACTCTGAAAGTAACGAGTAACTTGAAGTAACTGAGTTACTTTTGATAGAAGTAACTAGTAATGTAACTAAGTTACTAATTTAAAGTAACTTACTCAGCACTGCTCATTTATCATTTCTTTTAGTGTTTCATGTGCTCGTGTTACCTACAGTTGTTAGCATGCTCAGATTATGATCTTTAGCAGTAGTGACAGTTTAGTTGCAAATCAGGCACACAGGAACAGTATTTCCTATGAATACATACTTATTGGGCCGTGCTTCATGAAAGCTGCAGTTTTCTGCATCAACCTTCCACTTAAGGCTCTTCGAGTGCCATTTTTCAGGCTTGAAATTGATTCAGAAATCCTTTCTCCTACCAATGTTCTCCACAAACTGCGACACTGCAGTGTTGGATAGCTTGAGAGTCTCACAAATATGATTCGGAAAATAGTGCCCTCGCCCTGTAATTGCTTGTAATTGCTTGCAATACAGGTAATGTGCACCTGTTAACACTGACAAAGGCTAAGGAATAATATAAATTTGGAAGGAGAATTATTATAATCGAATAATAATATATTACCTACAATGCAATCTTAATAGCATTTGGTCATCAGAGTGTCCGCTCAGAAGAATTCTGACCATTAGAAAAATGCAGTTGATGACCCCGGCCTTAGAGCAAGGACATGTGAGTCTATGTGAGTCTCACTGATCAAACATACGAAACATCCTCTCATCTCGAGACAGCTGACAGGCTGGCTATAACAATAACAGCTAGCGATAAGCTACCATTATGCTAGCTAACATTAGCCTTCTGTTAGTGTGCTAAATATCACACTTTTTCTCTGCTAATAGTCCAAGTCTGACTACATTAGATACACTTCATTCAAAGCAGCTAACAGCAGCAAAAACAGCAGGGCTGACTTAGCTTCACTGCTAATGGACAGAAGTGAGGCCAGGCGTAGTTTATACAAAGTTGTACAGCCTCCTCCAAAGTCAAGAACTGTTCACAGTCTATACTGGTCATTTTAAAAAGCTTTAGTGAGCTGGTAAGCAGAGCAGCAAGCGAAAAACAGGAAGTTATTCAGTGTTAAATAATCCCTAAATTATAAGGTAATTTGCTGGCAAATGGGCTCTTAACTAATTATGTCAATAGGGAGCAATACTTTCAGTTTTCAAAGACTTTGAACTGAAGACCATTGCAACTTGTAAATCAGCGAAATTGCCCCAAAACAATACATATTTCAACCTTTATTTCAAACTTTATTTTGTCACTTGCTGTGTTAGTCAGCTTTGAGTAATAAAGCAGAAAGCCATTTTCTTTTTCTGGATGTCTGAAGTTGGAACAAGGAATAAATGAAAAGAAAGTAATTAAGACAACTCGAGGTCCATTAAAAAGCATACCTTTTGTAACTGCTGAGTCACTGCATATTTTACAGTGTTTACACTGTAAAACATTTATTTCTTCTAAAAACTCATTTCCAACCTGGCTTCAAGTAAAACATGGTATTATTTTAAAACATTACAGCTTAAACAACTTCTATTAGTCCCCTGCTGGTATGAAGTTGACAAACTGACTGAAGATAATTTATAAAGGGTAAATAAACTCAGCATCACATTAATCATTAAAATTGCAAATACTTCCTGCCACCATTGAAAAAGTACATCAAAATACATCAATCATGCAGTAATGAGTTTCCTTAAAATTTCGCCTCTATTTTGTGGAATAATAGAACAACTATGGCAACTATGGAGTGTGTTACAAAGAACAAATGTAATTTTGTTTTATCTGCTCTACATCAGCTCTACCTGTTGTTTAAGACCCACAGCCCATTACAGATGCGGATATACAGACACCTATGTTCTTCATGCTGTGTGGTCACCTAGTTTGGCCTATGTGTCCTTCCCCTCCTTCACCTAATCACCAAACCTGCTTCCTCATTGATGACTGGTCTTCCTCTTAGTCTTTGCCTTGTCTGTTTTCCTCAGCTTGTTGTGATCATTGCAGACCTTTGTTTGCACTTTTTGGACTTAAAGGGTTTACTTGCATTTAAATCTGTCACGTTACACTGCATGAACATGGGTGTGTTTCTGCATGTTCATTTTTGGGATTTGAATTTGTCCTTGTTGAACCAGAAAATTGGGGACCAAACAAGGGGAACATCACTGATGGAGTCACAAGAGAGTGCTAAAACTGAAACTTTAATCTAGAAACAAAGAACAGAACTGATACACTAAGGGGAAAAGGGTACAAAAAAATATAAACCCCAAGAGAGCAAGAATCACAGATTTAGATAATTGAATGAAAAAGTGTCTTAAGCTTTAAATCAGTAAATCATTGCACTCTCTGTTTTCTCTCTTTGATGCTCTCCCTCTGTGTAGGCTGGTGGCTTGGTGGGGATTCCTCCTCCTGGGCCTCCACACCAAAGATGGCATCAGCAGCTGCTGCTTGAGCTCAGCTGAAATAAATGATTCCCGATCCTTAATCACCTGCAGTGGATTTTAGGTGTGATTCATTATATCGTTGTTACTCTAGTAGAGCCAATCAGGGCAGGACTAGAGCTAACTGTAAATACACTGAAAACACTTGAGCCTATCTTGATTCTTGTTCTTGCCTTTAGGTCCTTTCCCATATGCGTGGCATTGGATTCACTGTCTGTTGCAAATGCGGCATTTTGGTAACTCTGCCCGCCTGACAAAGAACAGACTCATTGTGCCAGACTAACCTTGCTAGTCCATCCATGCTTTTAAAAAATAAAAAGGTTCTCGCCATTATAGCTACCAGCTTAACCGCATGTGACCATCATATAGTCACATGTCCAACCACAGGAAGGGGTTGAAGATTCTCCAGTTGGCCCATCTCCTCTCTCCTTCATTCTCAGAATATGTACCTGCTCTCTGCCCTCATCCTAATTTATAGCTGACAGGTACTTCCTGTTTGTTCATGTTGTTTTAAGACAAAATCCTTATAATGCGCGATTGCAGTCTGGGACTGTTCAGATCATGACATGGTCTTCACTTTTTGAGTGATGAAGCTTTGCCTCCATGAATTTGTTCATGGAGTTCCTACAACTGACTGCTTACTTTCACGCAACACACATTTACTGTACAACAGCTCTGTGTTGTATCAGGTTTAACAGGCAATGGGTTTATGGTTCCCATGCTCTGCTCAGTCTTTCCAATCATCAGCCTTCTTTAGTGTTAGTTTGTATAGAAACAGAATGAACCCTCGCAAAATGTCTTTAAAGGACGTGCTTAATGAAACGGTCATTGTGGAGAAGCTTTTGTAAAGTTCCCAAAGCTCTGAGACCCTGAAAGGCAGCTTTTCTGTGTTTGTTCCAGTGCAAAATTAACATTATGGGCAAGTGGATAAACACCAAGGGAAACAATGCATCAGTTCTGCTGTCTGGTGCGTGACATTATTCTAAAGTGTTGGTAGAGTTCCAGCAAGAATTAGTTTGCCTCTTATCAATGCCTTGTTCCAATAGAAAGAGTGTATGCATGTTGACATAGCGATAAAAGAAGAGTGAAAGATATGATACAAGTAACAAGAGAGAGGGGAGAAAAAGATAGCAAAAAGACACAAAGACACAGGGCAGAGCTCATCATTATTGGTGTCAGTACAGTCTGATTCATTCTGTTATCTGCCATTATCTTGTTCTGCTAGGAATTCAGACTCATCTGTATTGTCTGCTGTTTGATTACGAACAATGCCGGGGGCCAGTGTAAACACTCGCGCTGCATGCTGATCAGGAGACTGGTCTTTATCCTGCACACTGCTGATTGTTTCATTTGTTGCCATTTTGCTTTTTAAAACTCTCAGTGTACATCGAGGGTAATGGCTGCATTTTATTACACACATCCAGGGTAATTTTCTTCCATTACAGAAGTGAAAACATTTGACAGCTGACAGACCATAATCAACATAAAACTGAGACAATGTACGTTACTGAAAAACACTCACGTATCAGTTTAATCTCCCTGCCAGTCAAAACGCACTAAGGTTGACGTTGTTTTGCAAGTCTGATTACTTGATGCCTGTTGTCTTAAAAGCTACCACTGCTTTAGCTGTACACGTTGACCTTGAGCCATATAAGTTACTCTGATTAGTCATTACATTGCGAGCAGAGATGGGCAGTAACGCGTTGTAATCCGATTACTTTTTTCAAGTAAGGGATTACTATTGCAAAAACGGTAATTCGATTACCGTTACTTTCCCGTAGGAACGCTGCTTTACTGCGTTACTAAAACCGTGAGTTTTTTGAGAGAATGTCTCATGACAGTGACATAAGTGAGTGTGACGTTCGTGACAACAGCTGTGTGCAGATCAACAGTGGATCATATATCGAGTGCAGGAGAGAGTATGAGCATGCAGCGTTTAAAGTGTGGAAGTACTGACCTTATTTTGAGTTTGATTCCATAAAAAGTGACAAAAACATTGTGTCCGTTGTGCGTGGGAGGAAAACGTATTTTTACAGCGAAAATAAACCCTAAACTTCCGAGCAAGCACCGGGAGTGCACTACGACGTAATGGGAAACTCACAGAGAAACTCGCGGATTCTTCCACTGACCACTGCGGCACACCTGCACCAGGATAAGCCTACGCCTATGCCTCTCAAGCTTTACAGGTGAAAATAGAGCAAAAGGACCGCTAGTCTTTGATTTTATTTATTTTCTGCTGTGTTTTACTTGCATCTATTTGAAAGACTGAGTGTAAACACAAAAAATATATGTATATATATTTTATGTGCTGGAATGTGCAGAAAATAGGTTTAAATATTAAACAAATTTCTTCCAGTCAGAGAATGTTGCATATAATTAAATTTTTGCTTGATGCATGAAGTTAAAAGATTGAAACTAATAAAACAAGTTTTAAAAAGGGACTTTTCCATTTGATTACATTTTGTATGATGGATTGTAGAAAAAGTAGAATTAGGCTGAAAGATCTATCGCTTTATCACCTATTCAGGTTGTAAATCGTGTTTTTAAAAAGTAACTAAGTAATTAATTACTTACTGATTACTTTTTTCAAGTAACTTGATCAACACTGATTGCGAGCAGTGTCAGGTAAAGCAGTCACATCTCCATCATGGTGCCTATTGTGAGATTATTATATTATCTTATGCCACGTTATGTCCCTAATTAAGGATTGTGAAGCTATTATGTAGTTTTAGTTTGTATTATTCTCCTGAATTAGAAGAAGGTGATAACAATTACATTTGTTAAACGGATTTGTATTACATTGGACTGCTGATTTATTGTGAATGAATGATATTGTTTTACGATGCATTATACTGCTGAGTTATAAGAAATACTGTTTTCAGAGAGTCAGGATCTTGCTTTTTCTGATAGTAGAGGGGACAGAGAGCACATTCCACGCAAGCTTCACTCCCACCGTTGTTAAAGGCAGACAAAATGGGGAGCCAAGGCCATAAGTCAGTCTCGCTAGGTGTTAGAAAAATGTGAATGTTTAGGCTTTTATGACTAGGTGGGGGTTAACCCACCTACTCCATGACGTGCTGGCCAGTCACAGGAGCACGCTCAGTAAGAGACTGAGATTACCCATAATGCACCACTGAATCATTCCTGTACAACTCCTCAATCTAATGCACGGTACACACTGCAACAGTGACCTTTTACACACGTCTACGAGGTTCACAGGTTAGAGTTAAATGACAATCATATATATTCCACCCCTGTAATATTCTTGATATTTATAATTGAGTGTTTTGTATTTATTAGTGCTATTCCCTACATTTGTAAACTCTGTAACATATTGTATTATTTAATTAGTTTTGTCTGTTACCGTCTTGGAGCAACTGTAACCCACATCATTTCCTCAGAGATTAATAAAGCCCTCTAATTGATTCTAAACTAATCATTTATTTCTGTTTCGGCGTATACGTTCTTTATCTATTACGCACATTCTGTCATTTGGTGCTGATACCCAACCAGCATCTTCACTTTTGGCCACCAACAAACAATAGTCCCATTTAGAGACCTGCAAATCCCCGGTGCTTTAGCCATGTCCTGTTTGTATTATGGTCACTTGTTTCATGCCTAACTGGTTAGATTTAGCTACTACAAACTACTTTAGGCAAGAACAACCTTAAACAACAACACTGTCCTGCTCAAAAACAAAAACATTGAGCGTGACAGACTTGTCTCACTAATGCCCAAACCTAGTGAGTCCTGACTTGTTTATACTTCCCTTTGTCATCATTGTGATGGACACTGAAAGTGATGTCACAACCACTGGCACGTCCTCCACTCTGATATAATTTCACTATAAAACATAACATATAATGAACATATTCATAAGAACAGCAATAATAAAGGAACTTGAGTCACAGTCAACATGCAAAAATAACACGAACAATGTTACCTACTGATGCAACAAATCACATGCATAACCTTTCAATCATGAGTCACACTGAGTGAGTCACCTCTTCAACTCCACCCTGTGAGTCACGTTAGCATTCATCATGTTATTTATTCAAATCAAATCCAGCTCATGTTGACCCTTTAATACAAACGGGACAGAACGCAGTAAATGTATGAGCTTAGTATGTGTGTGTGCGCAGCAGCTGCAACTGTGTGGGCCCCTAAGTGTGTGTAACACAGAGTGCACACAGCTCTACAGAGCTCTTCAGACACAGACCATTTTCAAAAGGTGAGTTATTATCATGATGTATAATGAATAAAATTTGGAAAATCTACTTTAAAAAAAAAACAACCCACATGGGCTTTGGAGTTGACGTCACGCCGCAATGCATTGTGGGAGCGCGGCACCATTTTCGGGGTCTACGAATCAAAACAGACACACTGTGTTGGAACGACGACTACAAGATGCTTAAAAGCAGCTCAAAAGAGAACGGACTGTATAGAGACCGATTTCGTTCAGAGGCGAAGCAGCGGTACTTGCAGAAAATAGTGTGCATTGGAAATGTGGACCCGTATGAAATACGGCCGTGGAGTAGAAACCCTGAAGACCAACCGCTATTGACGTAGCCTGACATATGTTCGTACCTTATCTGTGGAGTCAGCGCGTACAAGTCGTCATTCAAACAAAGGTAAGTCAGCTCAAGTACTGCGTGTGAAATGCGTTTGATTTCCCTGCAAACATTCACATTAGTGCAGCATAAATTCATTCATGAGGGGAAATTACAGTGAGAACATGTGGAGGCTGTTAGAGGGATAACATAGTGAGTTCAGTGCATTAATGTGACATTGTCCTGAAGGATTTAGTTATTCTTTATGGTTAAAGAAATTGCAATAATTTATTCATATTTATTATAAATAATTCTAATTATACATCTTGCTTCCATATTTTTATCTTGTGTCACTAAAAATACATTTTATTTTAATTTTATACATTGATTAATGACCTGCAGAATCTCTTTATCATATTAAGTGATTCATAATTGTCACTTTATGCTTTCTCCATCTTGAAAGTGATGACATCCTTGCATTACATGCTTTAGGTTCATTTTCTGCAGGCAGATTTACACTATAACATGCAGCATTCTATAGATGGACACATAAAGAAATGAAAAATTACATGTATGTGCTAACTTTCTAAACACTTTGTTACATTTATGATAAAGTAGATGTTAGGATGCCTGGGTCGTTGACCCAGGGTTTTTGAGTTTATTATATTATTTATACTTTCTAGTTTTTGGTTTCTTTGAGTTCCGTCTTATGGCTTATGTCTCTGTCTTCTTTAGTTGCTCTGTCTCCCCTATCACCTGCATCCCCTTGTCTAGTTCGCGTCTATGTGTATCCTAAGTTCCTATATCCCCGTGTTCAGTCAGTGTTTGTGTCTGCCCTGTTCCCACGTCTCGGTTCCCTTTGTAGTGCCTGCCCGTGAGTCTGTGTTATGTTTCCTGTTTTACTTTGAAAGTCCATGTCTGATGTTAATGTGTCTGGTTTTGCTTCCTCTTGTCTCGTTAGGCCTGATTTGCCCCAGCTGTGTTTCCCTCCTGTTACCCATTCCCTGATTGCTCCCTCTGTGTATTTAAGCCCCGTGTTTCTTAGTGTCTGTGTCGCGATCTACCGTTTATTTTGCTGTGTGTTTTGGCATTCTGCTGGTGTTAGTTTATTTTTGACCTTTTTCTAGTTATATTTGAGTTCAGCATTAAAGCTGTTTTGGTTTAAGTTTGTCTTTGGAGTCTGCATCTTGGGTCCTATTCCTGTCTGCACACAGCCACACCTAACAGTAGATTAAACACATTTATGTCTGCCTTGGCTCATAGTTCTTGTCTTTAAATGAACTTTGTTTGTGTTTCAGGTCCTGCACTCTCAAAGACTGAATGAACCAGCATTGCAGCCATGGGTCACTTTGAGCATCACAGGGAAGGTTGAAGCCGCCCACTGCACCTGTAAGGCCGGAGTCGCAGAGACCTGCAGCCATGTCCCTGCTCTTCTGTTTAATGTAGAAGCAGCAGTGTTGATCTGTGGCACAAGGACTGTTACAGATGAACCTGCATACTGGGTTTTGCTGGGTAATGTGACCAAGATACAGTCAGTGGTTGGACATAAGATAGACTTCTCCTCTTCAGCTGCCCAAAAAAAGGCTCTTGATCAAAACATAAACAGACCATCTGTAGTGACAGGTAAAAGGAGTCGTCCTCAAAAAAAGAAAAATCCCACCTGCTACTGTGGAGGAGTTGTCACTGCTATAATGCCATAATGTTTTATCTAGGGGTCTAGATTTATGCCTGTAGTGTACTGCAGTGTAAATAATTTGCATTTACTGAATATGTACTGACTGAGTACCACTGTTCAAAAGTTGAATAAAGAAACTAATTTTTGCCTCTTTTTTTTTTTTTTTTAACACTTTATAGAACATCACACCCGTTACAATGTAGAATCCATGTCATTTATAGTTTACAAATGACAAAATGTTTACATAAAATCATGAGTGTTTACATGATATCACCCACTACTAACACTATTTTATTTACTGTATCTTTTGAAAAAATACAGCAATTTTAACAGCACAATACTTAAGAATATTTAACAGGAGCGGGTTTCATTCTTCCCTGGTTTTATTATCACACTGTTCACCAAACGCAGCAAACCTTCACCATCTTATCCAGGAGGGTCACCTCTTCACCCTCACATGGAAGAAGTAATCTGATTGGCATGGTGGTATGTTTGAAGCAGGTCCCTTGTGTAGCGCTGGAACCCAGTCACGATGTTTCATCCATTTCATAGGCTGGTTTGCTGCAATAATGCCAAATAATTAGCAACTCTATAAATAGAAGGTAGTTCTGCAAAATCACTCAGTAGGATGTTTGTTCTAATTTACTATGACCTCAGAGCGCATCGAAAATAAAACTAATAGGCTATAAAGAGTGATATGAACATATTTAGAACTTACCAGAATGAAAATGTCTGGAGCACCAACAGATATTTGGAGATGGAAGAGAACTGGATATCAGCTCGTCTCACAGCTGCTATCCAGGCTAGACGCCTTTGTTTGGTAACATCGATACGCGAGCTGCCTCATGTTGCTTCCAGGTGGGGAAAGAATGAAAAGACAAACCCTTTTCAAGCTTATTGTCTTGCCGGTCGTGCAATCGAACATTGCAGCCGACCACACAGCAAGAACGAACCATGGCTGTTTTGTGTGCCTTCGCTCCTTTTTCACTTGCACTTTGTTTAGACCCCCAAAATGGCAGATCGGGCCAAAATCCTTTCCACGCCCACCCCTGTGACATCACGCTCCAAAGCCCTATTAGATTTTATATATTTTCCCTTCTTACACTTATTTTATAATTAACAGTGTTTTTGCACAAAAAAGGTGATTCCCAAAAAGACACAAACTTTCCACATGTAGGCATGCTGTGCCAGAAGCTCTTTGAAGGTTTGAAGAAACTGGACCAAAAGGAGACAAACGCAGCGCTAAATGTGTCAAAAGCAATAGGAAATAAATCAGCAGTGACTGTACAAGAGACCTGAGAGATGGCGTCCAGTTGTTCCATCTTCTGTTTGCCAAAGTCTGATCACAAAGGGTGTAAATGGTCAGGTGGCTGTCAACAGGTCTTAATGAAGGGAACCAGTGAGAATAGGCTGAGTTATGCCAAACTCCACAAGAACTGGACAGGAAACTAGTGGTGAAAGGTCCAGAGACGAGAGAACAGAACAAAATGCAATCAACAAGAGATGTCCTCATGCAGGTCAGGGAATCTCATCGCAGCAGTGGGACAAACTCATCCTTCTTTAGTCTTGAGCAAGAAAGCTTACCCAATGGAGTTCAGGCTGTGTTGGAGAATAAAGGTGAGCACACCTGACTTTCTGACTGACTTTCAAGCTGTTTTTGCATAATATAAAATTTTTTATGCAGCCATCAGATGTATTTTTCATCCATAGCTACAAGGCTTTCTGCTTTATTAAACTTTGAAATAAAACTGTCAGGTGCATGAATTTGTAACTAACAGTGAAACAGACGATAACCATGATGTCGAATTCATCTGTTTGTGTTCTGCCTTTACAAGGGCATTGCACCAAGCGAAGGACTGATGAAACTAATACACCAGTTCCTGCTTAAACAAAGTGACAAACAAAGATTTGGGAATTTGTGTGTGTGTGTGTATCTGAGTCATGTGAAAGAGAACAAGGTATGTCAAGTGTGTTAATGTGTGTAACTGGGTATTTAGTTATTAGCTTTCTTTGTTGCTCCTCTTAATTTGATTCTTCTTTAACACAAACTGGCCCGACACAGCGCTGCTCACTCCAGGCTCAATGTGCAATCAAGTTAAATGTACAAAATGTGAAGGAAATGTGAAAGAGTATATAAAACACAAAGCCAAGAATGAGTATGCAAATGAGGCAGTGCAATGCTGGCAAAAATCCATGAATGCATAATTAATACACTTAATCGCTCCCATGAAATGGGTCAAGCTTTTAACTTTGCATATGTCAAAGCAGCTGCTTTACTGTAATGTTTGTTCCCATAGCCTGCTGACTGACAAAGTGATTGTTTTCTTCTATTTATTCTTTCAGATATTATAAATGAGAATACAGAGGAATATGTAATCGCCTACAGATTGAACACTGGGGACAGAATCACAAGATCCAAATGCTAAACATTAACCGTTATATGTGAGGTGACGTGTTTGTCGTATGAAGCCAAGTAAAAAGATTTGTAGGACTGAAAAATAACTTTGGGCTCCACACTTGTTTGTAACCCAGTGTTGATCTGCAGTACACCCCTGTGTTTCCACCCTTGGTTTAATTAGGTTGCTTCATTATTAGTCTGAATGCAACAGCTCACTGAGAGTCTTCAAAAGTTGATTTTTTTCATCTGGACGTAGCAGAGGTTGGCACTTAACAGATGGTACATCCGTCACCATCTTACAATGCTGTGATTGCAGCCATTCCCCAACTCTCTGTGAATGGTACTCATGACCATTGATCAATGATTGTTGATCAATGGTCATGAGAATTTGCATAATCATGATGAAGGAACTTACCTCCCACTGGGCTCCCACTTTTCTTTCCTTCTCTGTATTTATGAAGAACACTACAGCCACTTTGTGGCATCTTTTACACTGTATACACTGTAATTCCAGCCGTGCAGGTAATATACAGACATAACATTTATCAGAAATATTAAACAATTTAACACTAAATTGCTCGTGATGTCTGTAAGCATCTACACATGAACCTAAGATAATACACGATCATATACATTGGAAAAAATGTTTCTCACGATTAGGCAAATAAGCGAATGATTTCTTCGTGCTCCAAAATGTGAAGAGTCGTTGTTTTTGAACAGAGTGCTCAAAATTCTGCTTTCTTCCAATTAAGGAGAAAGTAAGTAGCATACACTGAGCCACCATTTGTAGAAGTGTGAATTGGGAACACACTACTAAATCTGAATTCATTCAAATGTTTACACCAGCAAATGAAAGCCAAATATTTGTCTAATTATCCCAGATGCTGTCTTGATCAACAGAAGGAAGAGACAAAGAGTGAGACAGCGAGACAGAAATGCAGAATAAATTGCATTCTTTAGTGATGCATGATAGATAACCTTTTTTCTAAACAGTGAGATGACACAAACGTAATCTTCGTGAGATATGCTCCATGTGAAACGAACCATTACAAAGTTATAGCTAAGATATTTGGATAGAGAACACCCACTGATCCTTTGTACAATGGAGGAAATCAATATTTGATTGTTAATACATGTTAATATAAGTGTGTGAGTGCAAACATTAGTAAGACATGTAAAATGATTAGTTTTATCTTCATTTATAAATTAATTTATATGAATTACTTTTCTCACCTTTTTTCCATTTTTATCAAGTTTTCTTATCTGTAAACACACAAACACATGCGTGGCCTTAAGTACGCACAAGATCATCAGATTTATTATTTTTTAAAATAACAATGACAAGTTCTCAGTTTTCATTATTGGACAAAGAGCCCTACACATTTTATAAGAACAGACTACACAATACCAAATAATTTTACCGTTAGTGTTTGAGAGCTAATCATGAAAGAGTCTGAAAACGTTTATTCTGTTACATGTTTGTTTGCCATAAAAAGAAAAGGCTGCCAGTGTGAATTCTCTTAGTGTGTTTTTGCTTTTCTTGTAGATAAAGAGCATGTGATGACTCCAAATGAAACCTGAATACCCCAATCAGACTCTGAGAAGCAATAATGTGATGATGAAAGGATTGCAGTATCAAAGCAGAAGTCAGAGTAGAGTGATTGGGAAGCGGGGCTCACTTTCTTAATCTGCCAAGGACTACAGTGCACAAAAGGGAAAGAGGCCAGAGAAAAGTCACCAAACAAGGAACTAAAATGAAGAAAGATGGAGGCCTGAAACAGGGATAAGAAGGTGTGCAAACCAAAGCATGATCATAAGAAAAACAAAGAAAAATGAGTTGCTGAAGGCAGTTTCTACCTTTTTTAGATACTCTTTGGATATAGAGGTGTCACACTGATTTGTTGTGTACTGTACTCACGTTCAGCTTGACTGCTGATAAATCGTTCATTGAGAGATTTTGAATATCTTTGTGAGTCCTGAAACAACAAAATCGGTAAGGAGAGAAAAAGAAAGACTCTTTTTAAAAAAAAATAAGAAGTCAGTCACCAAATACTGACCTTCACAAGTGACACTAGCATGATCGTCCCCTGATCAGGGTCAGCTGGAGGATCACACAGCAACAGCAGGAAGTAGAGCAGTGAGTGTAGGCTCTATATGACATATATAATTCTTACTGTGTTTGGGGATTTTTGTTAAGAGGAAAAAGCAGCAGGGTTTGAGAAACAGGGGCTCTTTTTTCTGGTTACAATAAGTCTAGACCTCGATCTAACTGGGCATCACATGTTCCAGGAGGGACACCAGAGGATTCCCAAGACAGCTGACAAACAGGATCTCGTTTTTTCTCTTTTCAGCTGTTCTTTGTTTTTTGTATGTGTTTGTTTTCTTATAGCTGCAGCAGTCGGAGAAGCACTTCCACTTATGCGCCCTCATAGTTTTTTCATGTATTTTCTCCCCTTCGCTTTGTTCCTGCCTTTTAACACTGCATCACCATATTACACATACACTTACAAATAATAACAGAAAGAAAAAAGTAAAAACACAAACAAGAGGAGCCTTTACAGGGTCTATAGAGCTCATCTCGAAAAAGCAAATATGTACAACGATGCACTCAGATCCTGATACTGACTGCAAGAGCTGCCAGGCACGAAGGCATTAAAAAAGTTGATTCTAATAATAAAGACAACCAGCCATTCAAGCGCTGAAGGTGAAAATGATGTTGAACGATTATTGTCTACATTTAGTCACTGAGCGTAGTAGAGCAAATTAATTAAAAAAATCTTGACTTTTTCTTGATTTTTTGACCCTTTTAAAAACAAAGTTTTTTGTTTACAGACCTAAGTAGAGACAATTTGTTGTTGTTTTTACAGCTGATCCATTGTAAAAAAAAAAGCAAAAACAAACAAATTTTGATAGATTATTTAAACAAACAGTAACGCTTTTGTCAATTCTTTATCTATTCCTTAATTACTCTGGAGAAGCAGGAACGGCTGTGGAGGAGGTCTTTATTAAAACGTAAAATACAGTTCAAAGTCATATATTTCTGCTCTCCTTCACATTTTCCAGCAGGCCAGATTGGAGTCCTTTTCTGTCCAGGTCTAGCACACTGGCCTTATGTTTGACACCCCTGCTACAAAAATGTCTTTTTGCTCAGTACGATGGCTCTCTGCATCCTGAAAGCTTTTTTAAGAAAGGAAGAGCTACACGAGTTTGTTGAACACCTTTATGGTACTGAGCAGGTACATGTTTTTATTTGAATAATCAGCAACCTTTTTCTTCCAGCATGCCCAGAGGAACTCCTGCACTTCAACTAAAACTGTAAGATTTTTTTTCCAATCCATCTGAGAAGAAGTTATGTGGAGACCTCCAGAGGCTACCAGAATGTTTTTGACTTTTGCTTTGCAGACAAAGGGAAACAGTCTCTCATGTTCTCTGACAAAGACAAAGCCCTGCAACCAGCTCTGAAATAAGCCTAAAAATCAATATGAGATTCAAGGCCAAACACAGCAAGTAGCACATTCTGATTGCTAACAGTAAAAATTCTTTGCACAGATATGCTTCGACTTCCCCTGACAGTCACAGAGACCGCGGCGCCATGAGAACGCCACATCAATCCTCTGCTGTAAACATGTGGATGCACTGTTATTCCATTTTCTATATGAAGAATTCATTCCATTGCCCATACCTTTGTGTCAGAGCAGCAGGGTTTATGCTGGTTAAGTGCAACTAGTTTAAATCCCCAAGTGAGCTGAAAGCTACAAGCAGAGAATGTGACATGAATAGCATCCATCCCTCTAAGCAGCTGCTGTGGAGGCGCTTGTCCTAAAGTTTAACATTAGACAGAAGAAGACTTTGAAATCTTGTGTTTAAGCGTTCAGATGCAAAAGCCTCTAAATCTCTGTGGAAACAAAACAGAAAGTGATATCAGTCAATAGTGTTCAATTTTCAGATGTTTTTACGTGTAACTCTGCTAAATCGCACACTGAACCTTTTCCAACAGATGTTCTGTTGGCAGAAACCTTTGCGTGGCGCTTCCCTCTGTCAGCAAACACAAGAATGTCCACAGGGCGCGAATCAGATCACATTCAAGTAGTTCAAGTTTCATTTATCAGACTGTTAGGATGTTGCTGTAGCTTCATGCAGTACTTTTTTGACATGTGTCTTGACATCACCACAATACACGCTTTTCATTTATTTCAAGGGATTTATTTTGATACATGATATTATGTTAATATTGTTTTTTATCTGTTTAGCAATATATGCTATCATGTTGTGTCGCGGTTTAATGCTGATCAACTTGTTCAGTGTTTTATTCTGAATCCTGCTTTTATCATTTCTATCAGCTGCATCTTTACTGAAAAAAGCACAAACCATCGAACAAACAAGGACAAACAATCACATTTGTTAAACAAAACAACGATTAACCCTGCAGTGCCCGAATCATGAAATTGCCAGAAAATCTTGAACCTGGACATTTTCATTTTGGGAGATTTTAGATATTCAGGACTCTCGAGTACCTAGGAGGGGTGTGGTCCAAAGGAGGAGTCTGGGGTCCCCTCGCCTGAACTGAACCGTTGAGGAGGGTGCAGTGTGGCAAAGGCTTTCAGGTTGTCTGCTGTGTTTTAGTCTGCTGAATCCAGGTTGGGGTTCTGTTGAGTTTCCTCCAAGGTGCTTTCTGGGTTGCTGCTCTACAGCTGACTCACCTGTTTTCATCATCTTCAGTTATATCTAACAACTGGTGCTGGTGCCAGTCTTCACATGATAGTCAGCTCATCTAGTGGTAAATAGGCTCATTATACTCAGCATTTTAACACACTTGTTTCAGATTACTTTTCTTTGGCTCCTGAGACAAATCACTCTTCCCTGCCACTTAACTTCTGCTTCTTAGTTTCTCCTTAGACTCTCGCTGCCTGCTTACCTGCCTGCCCTCCTGGCACTCCTCACACGTTCATCAAATCAGCCACCTCCTCCCCAGCTGGACTAACCACTCCTCTCAAGTAGGCCTGATTGTTGACTCTCACAGCCTGCCTCACATGAGACCCCTGGATTCCTGTTTTCCCAGTTCAATAACTCTCCTCTCCTCTTTTCTAGTTGATCTCACTCGTGGCCAAAGCTTAAACTTTCAGCGTGCTCCAGTGAATCAATACTGTTTACTTTTCCCTTTGATTTAAATAAAGTGTCTAAAACTGCCTTTATTGTCTGTTTTAGTTTAAGACATGAGGAAAAAACCATGTCAGCACTATGATCGTTTGTCCAGTGTGTCTGGGGAAATCAAAGCATAAAAACCTGCAGTGACTAAAACAACAAACTATATTTTATATTAACTTACCAGGTTACTACAAGAGCTAAGATGCATTCTACTGATGTGAAAGAATAATGTATGGAAACCTACTGTATTTTCTACAACACATTGCTGTATTTATTATTTTTTAATAAAAAGGATTCTCACCAGTGATTGTTAAAGGGCTTTAATTTATCACATTTGTATTAAAATCTTTTGCAATATTATTGATTACAGCTTTGCTTTTATTTCCAAAAATACAGCCACATATGTGCCATTACACAAGTTTAGGCTACTGTAGAAACACTGCAGTAATTTTTCGTCCATGCTTCAAAGGTTCTTCGGCCTTCTAATCCTGCACATACCTGAAGAAACTCAGGTGACGCAGGTGAAAACAACAGACGTGACAAGTGCACCCTCTCGCAAGAACATTTCTCTGATTTTTTCCGTTTATCTCTCAAAATAGTATTCATGCCATTTCAGCATTCCACACTTATAATCTTTAAGTTGAGTTTGACCTAACAGCTCCAATCTCACCTACGACCCAAACGCACAGTTAAGGATGGGTTAGGATTCTTTCCTTTACTTTTGCCAGATCATAGATGGCCTCGTTTTTTAAAAGCTTGCTGTACAGACATTTCAAAAATGAAGAAGCCTCATTGATGAGAGGTGAAATAGTTGATTGAGATCGACAGTATTTAACACCTACTGGGGTCAAGGATGTGGTCCACTATAAATAATGTGTCATTAAGGGTCAAATGAGCCAAGGTGTGAGTGGGAGCTGAATCACATATAAAGACTGTATTGTAGGTGGCTGATGGTTGGTGTTGTAAACTAGTGAATGTTAAGACTTAAGTTTTAAAGGAAAACGAATGCAATGTCTTAACACCTACTGTACCCACAGAAATACCAACAGTGGGAGATCTGGGAAGTGAAACACTGCAAAACAACAGAATCATATAATAACCTTTTACCACCGTCCATCCATGCACTCACTTAAAAACACTACACAGGACTGCCAAGTTTCTAGACAAAAACAATGTGTTTTGCCTGTGCTAATAATTTATCAAAAGCTGAAAATCTGCAATGTCTCCACATTTGATAACTTTTTATAATGGAGAGGCCATTGAAGCACATACTGCAGCACATATACTGTTCCCCTGTGGGAAGATGCAACGCTTTTTTCCAAATTTTGTCATTATTGCTTTTCAGATTTCTCTGAGGAACGGTCTTCGAATAGGTGTTGTTTACTGATCGAGGGGGACACAAACAGAAAGCTAACTTAGAACTAACTAACTAACTAAGAATTTTCTGAGGTAACTGCTGCCAAAAGTAAGTAAAAAGCATGACAGAGAAGCACTTGTTCAGACAACTGCTTTTTTAAAAACTAATTTTCTATGCCAAGAAAGCTAAAGAATTTGTCTTGTATGCACTGTGGCATATTACACGTTATGCATCTTGATGCATTCTCAATAATCCGTGTAAGTAAATCTCCAAAAGTTGATTCTGTTCATCTGGACGTAGCGTTTTGTGGGAGAAACGTTTCGTCACTCATCCAGGTGACTTCTTCAGTCTCATCTCACTGTAGGTTTCAATCTTATAAACAGTACACAGCAAAATCTCCAGTGTGAAATTAACACTGGAGAGTGTCTATATGGGTCCACACCTCTGAGTGTTAAATACAACACTGTTGAGTGTTAAATTAACACTTTTGACAGTGTTATGTTTAAAAGTAACCTAGTCAGTTTTGAAGATTAACAAAGACTAACACTGAGCAGTGCTGATTTTCTAACACTGGAAAATAACTCAAAATGTTAGAAATATTCCAGTGTTAGAAAATCAGCACTGCTCAGTGTTAGTCTTTGTTAATCTTCAAAACTGACTAGGTTACTTTTAAACATATAACACTGTCAAAAGTGTTAATTTAACACTCAACAGTGTTGTATTTAACACTCAGAGGTGTGGACCCATATAGACACTCTCTAGTGTTAATTTAACACTGGACATTTTGCTGTGTACATTTGCATAATGACTGAAACCAGCCCACTGAGGAAAAATGGGCTGGGAGGTCAGTTCCTTAATCTTAATTATGCAAATTCTCATGACTATTTATCAACGACCACTGACCAAAACCCACTAATCAAAGACCACTGATAAATGAGTTGGGGAATGGCTGCAATCGCAGGACGAAAACCTGTGACGCAAAAAATTCTTGTTTTTGCAAACTGTGGAAGTAAAACATTTATATATATATCTATATATATATCTATATATATATCTATATATATATATATATATATCTATATCTATATCTATATATATATCTATATATATATATCTATATATATATATCTAGATATATATATATAGATATATATATCTATATATATATATCTATATATATATATATAGATATATATATATATCTATATATATATCTATATATATAGATATATCTATATATATATATATATATATATATATATATATATATATATATATATAGATATATATCTATATATATATATATATATATATATATAGATATATATCTATATATATATATATATATATAGGGTGGCACGGTGGATAGCACTGTTGCCGCACAGCAAGAAGGTCCTGAGTTCAATTCCAACACCAGGCCGGGGTCTTTCTGTGTGGAGTTTGCATGTTCTCCCCGTGTTTGCGTGGGTTCCCTCCGGGTACTCCGGCTTCCTCCCACCGTCCAAAGACATGCAGCTTGTGGGGATAGGTTAATTGGAAAATCCAAATTGTCACTAGGTGCGAATGAATGTGAGTGCGAATGGTTGTCTGTCCCTGTGTGTTGGCCCTGCGACAGACTGGCGACCTGTCCAGGGTGTACCCTGCCTCTCGCCCCATGACAGCTGGGATAGCCCCCCGCGACCCTGAAAAGGATAAGCGGAAGCGAATGGATGGATGGATGGATGGAGATATATATATATATATATATATATAGCATCTAAATGTATGCATGCTTGTGTGAGACCATACCTTATATAGAAAAAGAACCAAACAAGAGAGACATTTCTCTGTTTTGCAGTCTGTGAAAATGACAGATGGTTTTGTGTATTTGAATGCAATGTTAGTATTGATTAGTACACTGGATGTCACACTATCCTAATGAGAGTATCAAGCCAATTGATGCCATAGAAGCACGTGCAACAGTTCACAGAAACCTTTTGAAAATCTATTTATCAAGTTTTTCATGACAAAATTGACCTCTTCCTATTTATATAGGGACGTAAATACCTGTGTGTGTGGTGGATTAACAGAACATGTCATTGCTCAAGGAATATAATATTAAATGATACAATAAAACAATTCATGGACAACTCGGGACAAGAAAAGATAAGTTGTTGGTAGATTTGAGGAAACAACTGTTTTCTTTATTTTTACTAAAAGCTGTGAAATCTAGCCATCCTTACTGCAGGCAAAGCTATCTTACTGCCTACAAAAATCACACAGACTTTACATCCATGCTCATATATGGTGAATATGTGAAGAAATATATGCTGAAGGCTACTGAAGCCGTCTGGCCCAACAAGTGGCGGGGTTATCAACATTAGCCTCAGAAGAAACTGTGGCAGATAGGATTTCAGATCTCGTTGGAGATTTGGACAGCCAAATGAGTCACTGCCAGCTGCAGTTGATGAGAGAACACAGATGTTGCTCAATTTGTCCTATTGATATGTGGTTTGACTATTTTTAACACTCTTGGATAACATTGAGAGTGGTTGTCCGAACTGTTAATTTCGGCAGAGGTACCTGAAAGACTCTCAGACAACAAGAAAACATTTTTGTGGCCTGATGAAACAAAGGTTGAACTCTTTGGCTTGAATGGCAAGCATCATGTGTGGAGGAAACCAGGCACCATTCATAGCCTGGTGAATACTCTCCCTACAGGGAAGCATAGAGGTGGCGGCATCATGCTGTGGAGATGTGGAAGCAGGAATCTTGAGATTAATCAAGGTCGAGTGACAGATAAATGGAGCAACAGCCAGCGATATCCTTTATGACAGCCTGATCCGGAGTGCTCTGGACTGCAGACTGGGGTGAAGGTTCATCTAGGACGCTAAGAGTGATCTGCTGCTGCTGCTCGGGCAAAAAGCCCTACGATTGGAGACAATGGATCTTTATACTTTCTATATCTCTATAGTTTGGTCATAAGCCGTGTCATTCCACTTCAACTAGCCCAGATATCTCAGTAAAAAACAAGGATAGCACCTTCTTTTAGAATAGCGAAGGATAGCAAGTAAACTAACACTGTTGAAATTGACTTTTCTTTGCCTGAATCACATTTAAGTTACATGTCTCAATGGATAGAAAAAGCTCTGGTTTGTATTTATAGTAGATTCATAGTCTATTTTTCACTATTTTTACAACCTGCATGCACCACTTGTTGCAACAAAGACACTGCTTCCTCGGCTGACATTGTTGCTATGGCTAGCTAACACTTACCCACTGGATCGGTTCGATTTTTAATTTGGTAATAGCTGGTCAACTTTTTTTTTGCTTTTTGCACTTTGGTAAATGCATTTTCCTTTCTTCCAGATACCAGAGAAACGTGTGCCTTGTCGGGGCTAATTTGGCACCTATAATTCAGGTCCTGCATAACACAGTGTTGGGGTGTGTGGGACCTGAAATGACTCATATAAAGTCGACCTGTGGCTGGATAGAGGAAGCCAGAGTTATTTTGAGTTAGTCAAGGCCAAACGTGTCCCATACATATTACAGTGGGTCACATTATTATTATTTGGTGTGCTTTTTATAAATGTAATTGTATAGAGAAAGATGAGGGCTTTTTTTGATGTTCCAAGGAGGTTGTCATGCAAATTTCTACTGAGTGAAAGACATGTCAGTAGCAAGCAATGCTCACTGCACCCAGCCAGAAATACAAGGTACATCTGCCTACTCTGAGCTACTTTGGAATAGTATAAAGAAGTGATGATACACCTCTCCCCAGTGCAGCCAGTCATTCACAGCCTATGCCATCATCCTAACCTCTGTCTCACTCAGGTTAAGGTGGATCTACCAGCCTCTTTGTCATTTGAGACACATGGAGACACATGTACGCTTTTACTGTATAGACACACACACAGAGTCATATATCATCAGCTGTGGTTTAAATGACATGTCACTTTTTGTGAGTCTCACAAAAAACTCATCCGTCACCCTGTCACTCGCATCTGGCTCCAAATTCTCTCAGCTGCCTCTGAGTGTGTGAGAAACTTATATTGTTATCTCGACATACCTTAAATTCAATATTACTGGATTTGTGTGCTGTTTTCAAAGTGGAAGTGAGTAATGCCACTGTAGTCTTGGATAATGTAATTGAAAAACACATTAAAAAGTTGTGACATCAAAACTTAAGTAGCCCATTAAAAGTTGTCAGCGGAAACAAAATGCCACAAATAGAGGTAGTTTTCCGAATAGTCTACAGTGAAGAAGAAGATCCCATTCTCACAACAGAAACATGGCATGTCAGCAGATATATTATTATGATTATTATTGTATAACTGCAGAGAGAGCCATGGCAGAGCAGACTTCAGCACTGGGTCAAGGCTCTAATCTTTTGAATATTGTGGTAACAAATCCTACTAATGCCTTTTTTTCCCTTTTATGTTTGTTTGTCAAGTTCTACCTTTTGTGGTACACAGAATGAATTTTCAGCAATGAGGTGGTTACTTTACTCTAAAATGCTACATTTTGTAGGATTTGTGTAGGTGGCACGGTGGTTAGCACTGTTGCCGCACAGCAAGAAGGTCCTGAGTTCAATTCCAACATCAGGCCGGGGTCTTTCTGTGTGGAGTTTGCATGTTCTCCCCGTGTTTGCGTGGGTTCTCTCCGGGTACTTCGGCTTCCTCCCACCGTCCAAAGACATGCAGCTTGTGGGGATAGGTTAATTGGATAATCCAAATTGTCACTAGGTGTGAATGAATGTGAGTGCGAATGGTTGTCTGTCCCTGTGTGTTGGCCCTGCGACAGACTGGCGACCTGTCCAGGGTGTACCCCGCCTCTCGCCCTATGACAGCTGGGATAGGCTCCAGCGCCCCCCGCGACCCTGGAAAGGACAAGCGGAAGCGAATGGATGGATGGATTGTGTAGGTGCTTGAAATTCTTGAAGGTGCTTGCATTTAAATGTTTTTTCATGGTTTGAAAAGTGCTTGCATTTTACATAAAATGCTTGACATGTAACCTTAAATTTATCTGAATCAAAGGAATAAAACACTGTATATTATTAAAAAAATTAAAATGATAAAACACAGCAACCAATGCAAGATGATAAAACAAAAACAGCAAGTTAAACTTGTCCATTTCCACCCTGTGACACATGCGTTCATGAAGTGGCTGTTTGGTCTCTCCAATGTAGAGGTCTGGGCATTCCTCGCTACACTTTACAGCTACACTACGTTGTTAAGTTTGTGTTTAGGAGTTTTGTGTTTGGGTCTGAAGTACTCTCCCTTTAAAAGAGCCAAGAGCTTTTCTTTCCACTTCCTTCATGTAAAGCTTGGCTACAATAGGTGACACCAGGCAGCCCGTGGCACAGCCATGTTTTTGTCTGAAACCCTCGTTGTATTTAGAATATGTGGTGATAAGGCAGAGGTCTAAGTGTGCAGGTGCTGATCAGGGGTGAAGCTGGTTCTGTTTTCTAAGGAGCTGTCTTCTTGTAGTTGTTTCCTGACTGTCTCCACTGCCTCAGTTGTAGATTTGCAACTTAAAGAAGTCCAAACGCTTTTCTTTACAAGCTCTTTAGACTGTCTCCTGAATGAATAATTCAGACAAACAAAAGCTATTGAAGTTTCTGTTGGGTCTGCACTTCAGCAGCCCCGCTAGTTCAGAGACTCATCACTCATGAAGAAAGCAAGACAATGACGGAACCGGGTTTTTACTTGCTAGCAAGGGAGGCTGGTCAGAGCCCAAGCTCTTGGAGCTGAATGCTCATCACCTGTCTCATAGCCAACTTCAAATAAACACCCTTCCTTGCAGCCTTTTTATTCTGTGACACACAGTGTGTGTGTGTGTGTGTGTGTGTGTGTGTGTGTGAGAAGATATGACCCTGTGAAGGCCTCCTTAAAAAGCCAGTGCCAGGAGTCCAGCAGCCCACCTAAACAAAGGGCTCTTATACTTACACAGACACAGAGTAGGTGTCCTCCCATAGTATAAATCTGAAAGAGAAGGTACGACCTCTCTCATGACCTTAGGATGTGTGTGCATGCTAGAGCACTCTGGAAGTCCTTGCAGACTACTAAGGATCAAACCTCTATCATTATGTAATCGATTATACAACTCTAAGCATATATGAGTATATATTTCTAAGCATAAATGACAATCCAACAATATAAACCTAACAGTTTCTCATGTAAGAAAGGTAGTTCCTGGAGATCTTGTCATGCGCCGCGGCGCGCGTGCACAAAAGGATCCAGACGCAGACTCCGCGCTAACAGAAAAAGACACTTTATTGTAATAACGAAAGGCGACCCGGGAAAACTAGGGAGCAAAACAAGAAACTAAAAACCCGGGGAAACAATGACACGAGGAAGCCGGGATCGGGACCGTGGGAGGCTGCAATAGAAAGGGGAAATGATTACTAGGGAGCCGGGAAGCGGGGAAAACACATCAGGACGGAGTTAGAGTAGGGGGCTTACGATAGAACGGGACCGTGGGAGCTCGGGAGGGAAGTGTGGCAGTCCGTGAGCAGGAAGTCCGTGGGGATAGCGAATGGGCCAGAAGATGTACCGAGTGATCCGGTTGAGCCGGAGGACAGGCAGGTGGCAGACGCCGAGTCGAAACCTGGACACAAGTAGGCGGATTAAACACAGTTCCAACCAGAAGTGAATGCACGCTTTCGTGGAAGTCTAGTTACCACTGTGGGGGTGACTACGGACTGGCGTGGAGCATCCGTCAGCGCCGGGTTAAGTAGATCCTCGTGTAGTCACCGTGATGGAGAGCAGGTGTGCCGGTGATGGCCCAGCCCGGGGGTGTGGCTATCCGAGCATCACGCATTCCACGGACACAGGACCACGGACCATGACAGATCTGTTATTGAATGAAATCAGTTGAAAGAGGTTGCTGTATCAGAAATCTCCCAGTGATTGGTTGCTAGCAGGTTACCACAGTTACGTACAGTTTTCATGTTTGCCTGCGAGTACTTCCTTCTTACATGCCCACATTAGTAAAACTTTGTAACTTGGCAGTCAGGGGGGAAATTATTGCTAATGAATACCTGACGAGCTATTACTGGTTGCTAGAGGCTGATGGTGTTACACCACTCCAGGACAACTTGGTGTAAACAGCAAACCGAGTTTATTTGGGTACTCCAGAACCGTGGCTTTCACATACAGAACCCAAGAATACTCTCTTCTTTTTTCCTTTGATTTTTTACAGAACATTTTTTTTCTTTTCTTTTTGCCGTGACTACCCTCTACTGGTGGAAAACATGTAGCAGCCAAAAACCCAAACATATAGCTGAATAGCCCAAATACCAACAGATTTATGCAATGTTTTAGACATATTTTAGCTTTACACTTTACCAAGTGCTACAATAGCAGTTGCTGGGGAAGCAATTGCTAAAGTCCCAGTCACACAGGTTAAAAGACCAGTAAGTGACCTTCTGGCACTAAGGAAAAGATTTATATTCCCCAACTGGTTGGCAAAAAATCTCCTTGCTGTAATCATATACAGTCATAGTTTAAATCCAGTTAAGTAACTTGTCTACAAATGCTGCCCAGCTATTTTCTGAGCTGTGAAACTGTTACAAAGTGTTACATAAGTCATAAAGTTGGAGGAGATTCATCTTCAAAGGGAAAGCTGTGCCCTTTTGAATCATGTTGGCTGTAGCACTGGGCACAACATTTACTTTCCCTGGTCAAAGAGTACTCACTTTTCTCTCATGACAGCTGGTTACCAGGTGCTCATGGACTTATCTCTAACTCTGTCACAGTCCAGATGAGCTGCTGGGAAATTCCACGTGTCCATGTTTTCCTGTGCCTGCCCAGGGGTGGAGTTGGCATCAGCTCACCTGGAGCTAATCTGGAGCAATCTGCTACAGATATTTAAGACCAGCGTTGACGTCTCTTCACCGCCAGTTCATCAACTACCCCATGTTGGTAACAGGCTCTCATGCTCCATGCTTTTGTCTCAAGTCTATGTACCTTGTTCTCTGTGCTTCAGTTCTGTGGACATATCACGGCTCCACTCTTCAGCGCAGCTCACTACTCAGACACCCGGCCATACTGTTCATGTTCCACCAACTGGAAGGTTTCCAATCTTACTCCTGCCTGCCCTCTTGCCACCACTGTACACTGGACCCCTTGGAACTCAGGCCAGCCATCATCTCTCCCCTCAAAGCACCACTGACTCCACCTGCAACGTAAGCCATACCCCTCTGTTAAAACACCTGGAGGAGTTCACTAACCCCTTTTTGTCCTCTCTCCTCGGTGCGACCACTCTTGTTACCAGCCACGCCTTGTGTCTGCCTTAGACCTCCACGCTAGTTTCTCTAGACATGAACCTCATGCCAGGCACAACTGTATTTTGTATTCACTCTAAACATTTTGCCACGTTCCCATGCCAAGTTGTTACTTTGTGTTTCGATGGAAAATAAAAAGACTGTGTAAAGCTAACTCAACCGTCTCAGCACTTGAGCCCAGTACAGGCCTCTGGTCATTTGTGACAAAGTCTGAGTAACTGGGTCCCTTAATTACTTGATCCTACATTGTCACTCATCCAAAACAGTCCAATTTAATACAAGTTGGACTTTTGAATATTGTGGGCACCTCTTTGCAAAACCTCAAACAGACACCAACTTTCATGTACAGAGGTCCATGTCTTCTCTCCTGCCTCTTGACGGAGGCGGTCAGGAGAGAAGACATAGTCTCACTTATTCTCTAATCCCAAGAGATTCTCCCAGACTTGTTCTCTAAAAACCTAAAGAAGAATTATGGATTTGATCAACTGGTCCCTTAACGAAACTAACAACTCCTGGGCTTGGGAGAGCCCGGTTTGCTGCCGGATACTCGGTGGTCGGTTGTGTCGTGTGTCTGGCAACAGTCTCGATGGAGGACATTGAACGACATCTACCAATTCGGAACCACGATAACAGAGTTCTGGCTGATTGGAGCTGGCTTGGACCTGGCTTATCGAAGAACAAGAAGCGGCTACAGCTGTTCAAAATCCCACAAGGCTGTCCAACATGATAGACTATGGGCAGAGCTGTGAGTACTCAGACTGTGTTTTGAACTCTATATGGATACAATCTTGGAGGAGAACAACGGGAAGTGAGAGACCTGGTGACCAATGACGGACATTAGACCAACTGTAAAATTGGATGCAGTTTGTTCGCACTAACCAAAACAGCTACCATCTCCATCTCAATGCGCCCCCCTGGCACCAGCTGAATGCTCAAAGCAAAAGCTCAACAATAACAATTCTCCCTTAGACAACAAGACTGTGTTGTGACTCTCTTCCCCCCTCCTTCAAGGCCACTCGCGTCGACCGAAGATTGTTGACTTTTGCCTAACCGGGTGAAGGGACACTTTCTCTCGGCTGAACATGGAGCACACACACAGTCACACGCACACACACACACAGTCACACGCACACATACGCATGTACACTGACACAGACCTACACTCATCCCCCCACCCCCTCCAAACGCCTTCGAAGCTTATGTCTTTATGTTGTGAGATGTGCTGAGGTGTTTTTCTGTTCTCTAACTGTTCTCTTCTCCCTGTTGGAGCTCAGTCTGGGGGGAGTTCTTTTTTTCTCCTCGTCTTTCCTCATGTGGTGCATTTTCCATTATTATATCTCTGACCTGTCTTTCCCATGTGATGCTGTGTAATGCATGTATGGTCGGAGGGGTAAGATGGCGCTGGCAAAAGGTTGGCAGCCTTAACCCAATTTCCTTCAGGGTCAACCTTTAGGATCAATAAAGTTTTATTGAAGTGACTTGAACTGAATTGATTGTCACGATCTGTATTGTAGTTCTTCAAATGGTCATTTGAGGCTGGCTCCAATATTGAGTCAAGTCCCATCAACTTTAGTGAGAAAATGCCCTGCTTTAAAGCAGATATAAAAAATATAGCTTGGCACAAAGAATAGGTTCAGGGTATGTGTCTAATAATAATAGCTGGTGTTACTTTCCATCATTCAAAAACACGGACAAAGACAAAGTTGTTCAGAATGATGTTTTAAAGCTTGAGGTTTTAAAACATTAGTGTAGTAACCAGTGAACGATGGAACTGTAGCTACATTCAGTCACATGACCTTCACTACACTTCATTGACTGAATAAATGTCAGTAACACACACATAGGATAGTGTGTGCAAGTGGTCTAAGGAACAGGGACTGTCCAGTCGCTCATGAGGCTTGGATTCAAACCCATCGCTGACATTTATAACTTGATGCATCTGTAAGTGATTGGAAAAAGTGCCACAAAGGAAGATTCTCTTTATGTTTTTAAATGTGGGTGACAGTAGACTGTTAGGGTGCCTGGGTTGTTGACTCAGAGTTTTCAGTTTTACATTATCATTGAACTGTGACTTTGGCATTGTTTATCATTTCTAGTCTTTTGGTTTCTTAGAGTTCTGTCTTATGGTTTTTGTCTCTGTGTTCCATGGTTGCTCTGTCCGTTTTATGTTTCCTGTTTTACTTTGAAAGTCTGTGTCTCATGTTGATGTTTCATGTTTGGCTTCCCTTGTCTCGGTAGCCCTGATGTGTCCCAGCTGTGTTTCCCTCCTGTCTCCGATTCCTGATTGTTCCCTGGGTCTGTGTTGTGATTCTCGTCCTATGCTGTGTGTTCTGCCCGCCAGCACTTTCACTTTTGTTACTTTTGAGCAGTGTTGGTCAAGTTACTTGAAAAAAGTAATCAGTAACTAATTACTTCCCCCAAAAAGTAATCCTGTTACTTTACTGATTACTCATTTTCAAAAGTAATTAATTACTTAGTTACTTTTTAAAAATACGATTTACAACCTGAATAGGTAATAAAGCAACAGATCTTTCAGCCCAATTCTACTTTTTCTGCATAATCCATCATACAAAATGTAACCAAATCGAAAAGTGTCTTTTTAAAACTTGTTTTATTAGATTAAAAGTTTTAATCTTTTAACTTTAGACACAACATGAAAGACTGTTTGGATCAGCCTCTTTATTGTGTTTGTATCTCAGTTTAAGTGTTCATGTCTGAAAACTGCTCACAGTGTCAAATCCTCTGCTCTCCAACACTGAAACCAATTGTCCAGATTGACACAGTGATAATGAATCACTAACTACAACATGTACACACCCTATAAACATATCCACACACAGTCAAATACACACGTGTTGTTTGCTTGCCAAGACATCTACAGGTAGATGTGACACCTCGCTTGCCACCCACATGGTACCTTTTACCTTTTAATTATTTAGCATATGTTGCTGTCACTACATGTAAAGTTAATTTGAGGCTATATGCTGAGCGAGGTGGAAAATCATTTAAAATGCTTGTTCATGTGAATATATTCCTATGAAAGAACAGTTTCCTGTTCCCTCTGTGCGTGAACCCAGATTAATTTTTACATTACAGTGGGCAGAGCCATTGTTGGTAAAGAAAAGCTGGAAATCTTTGGACAATATGAGTGATGGAAATCCGCAAGGCAGTTACAGCACAGCTGCTCCGACTGGTTTGACTTTGTCTGTCCACAACTTCTCAAGAGTCTGGACAGTGATGAATAAATCAAATTTGGGCTGGAGAGCTGAGTGTCACGGTGAATGGGATGAGCCATGTGGAGAAAACAAATGAGGATCCAAGTGCAGGCACTCGCTGAAGTGAAGGTGATTTATTGTAAAATAAAACACAAGGTGAAAAATGGCAAAACGGAACTAAAGATAATCTAAACTGGGAAAAACTAAACTACTAAACAGCAAACATGAAGGAGGGTGAGCAGAGGCATACAGAGGCGGAGAATACACAGTAGGTTCACAGTTAAACACAGACAGACCAGAGACTAGTACACAAGTAGACACGACTTAAATACACACAGAAGAACAAGGGAGATTACACACAGGTGGGGAACACAGCTGGAAGTAACTGACAAGACGAGACAGGGGAAGCAAAACTGAATACACTTACATGAGACACAGACCTTCACAATAAAACAGGAAACAAGAAACAATTCACAAGGACGCAGACTTGACGCTGAACTAAACCCTTAACCAGAATAAATGGAAACATAATAATAATAAAAACAAAATAATATTCAAAACAGGATAACAAAAGAATCAGAGCATAAATCATAATACAGAAGAATACCAAAACATAAGAAACTGAAAATGCTGGGTCAAAATGAACCGTGACACTGACAGGTTGTCAAAACACTTGTTGATATTAGTTTTGGTGAAGCTTTAGACCACACGAGGCTGTCGTCTGAAAAACTTTGAAGAAAAAAGGAGGATAAGTTTTATTAAAAAGACATAAAAGCTAAACCCAGCCATTCTTTTCTCTGCCCTTATTTCTTTTGAACTAATCATATTATCACTAGAAAAGCTCTCACATGCAGTACTAGTTGACTTGTGCAATATAATTTTGGCTTCTTTAAAATGCTGACTGTCTACTGTTTACATGCATGTGTTAAAATGTGAAGGAGGACTACCTCAGAGTTGGGGTAATAATAAAATGTGTAAAGATGCTGTGCACTGCACGTCACACCGTGCAGCAAGTAAATGACTCTAATTCTTACATCTGAGTGTCCCGAGCGATTCTTTCTCCACTGAGGTAACCTAAATGTAAATAACAAAATGACATTGTTTGATGGCATGTTTATGTGCTATGCCTTATTTCACAAGTTTAAGTGCTGGGAGCAATAGAAGTGTCATAGAAGAACAGAAAGGACTAAAATAAGGGATAAACTCCATAGACTTCTCCATCCATCTTCTTCTGCTTATCCGGGGCCGGGTCGCCGGGGCAGCAGTCCAAGCAGAGAAGCCCAGACTTCCCTCTCCCCAGCCACCTCCTCCAGCTTGTCCAGGGAACCCCAAGGCGTTCCCAGGCCAGCTGAGAGATATAATCTCTCCAGCGTGTCCTGGGTCTGCCCCCAGGAAACCTCCCATGGGACATGCCCAGAACACCTCACCCAGGAGGCATCTTTGTCAGATGCCCGAACCACCTCAAGTGGCTGCTCCTTTAGATGTGGAGGAGCAGCGGCTCTACTCTGAGCCCCTCATGGCCGAACTTCTCACCCTATCTCTAAGGGAGAGGCCAGCCACCCTTTGGAGGAAACTCATTTTTGCTGCTTCCACAGACTTCTATAAAGGAAGTCGTTTCAGCTAGTATGAGTTCGATTTATTTAGAAAATGCCAAGGCTGTAGCTGAATCAAAGTTTGCATTTTTGATCACCTGAGAAACAGAGGCTCCTATTTCACGATGCAGTCTGAATATATTACAAAATATGAACCACTGAGCCAAATAGAGAGCAAGTGGAGTGTAAAATATGTTTAGCATAGAAAATGGCAATCTTTGTTTTCCAGTGCAGGCCCTATTATCACAA
The DNA here is from genome assembly GCF_057381915.1 of Diplotaxodon limnothrissa. Taxonomy (NCBI): domain Eukaryota; kingdom Metazoa; phylum Chordata; class Actinopteri; order Cichliformes; family Cichlidae; genus Diplotaxodon; species Diplotaxodon limnothrissa. The sequence continues at coordinate 19,746,195 of NC_140597.1, forward strand.
GAAAACACAATAGCACTTCATAAGCCATGATAGCAGTCAGTGTGAGCTTGTTTGTGTCAAAGTAGGGAAGCTGCTGTGCTGGAAAATCAGTTATTTTGTGAGGTCAATTGTCAGCTGGCAGCACAGAGTATGAGCAGGTAGACGACATCATTCTGAACAACAACTTATAGCATTTTATACTGGCTTACAAAAGAGAAAAAGATTAAGTGCTGTTTGACAAAGAGCTGATTTTCCTTTTTTTAACTGTTTATTAATGCACTGCTGCAGGGTTGAGTTTGTGTCAGGGTCACTGCTCTTATTCAACATGTGAAAGCTTGGTGATGAAGGGCATGTAGGAGCAGAGACTGAACATCACGGCCCAGTCTGAGCAAATACCATATGCTGTGATAATAAAATAGTAGTAAATAGATGGTATCAGGTGTCAGGCCCACTTGCAGATGCAGTGGCAGTGGAGCCACATGGTTATGATCACCACACAGATGTTTGCAGAAGCAGTATGCATGCCTAGGTGCTTGATTTTATACACCTGTGGCTATGCAAGTGACTGGAACACCTGAATTCAATGATCACAGTTAACCATACATTCAGTCAATGAACCATTTATTAATCTTCAATGCACACTGGTGACACAAAGGTATGTACAGTAGACAATGGGTGAAAATTTTAACATTTGCTGACATATCTCGGTGAGGATCTTGCCTGATCTCACAACACCCAGCAGCATCTGAAGAAACCACAGCAAAGATGCACTTCCTACGATGGCTGAGGAAATATGACACGGCACCTAAAATCCTCGGAAACTTTGACACTGCTCAGGAGAGGAAGGCTCTCCAGCAAGTGAAAAACAAACTGCACAGCCTTCACATCACTATAGGACATTACAGCACCTGGGTCATCAGGAGGACCCACAACATTGTTAAGAACAGTATACACTTATAACAACACCCTGTTCACACTTCTGCCCTCAGCGAGACCCTGCCACCCAGGCCACAGAGCTGAAACTGCTGTGTTCATGACAATAAAACTTATTCTAACACAGAAACAAGGCCAGTTGGTAAAAACATTAAGATTAAGCATAATTAGTGACTTTGCGTGATGTGCAGTGCTTGAGAGGAAGTGCCCTATGTGGGTATTTCAAAAAGGTTGGATGCCTTGAAGACTCTATACCAGCGGTCCCCAACCCCCGGGCCACGGACCATTTGGTACGGGCAGTGAGAGTTGAGGCTCTGGTGTGAAATTCCTGGTTTTCAGGGTTTTTTTTTTATCATTAACTCAGTTTCCTCGGGTCTTTTCCTGTGTTGTAGCTGTGTGTCTTATTTTGAAAGAAATATTTACACGTTACCATAGCGACCAGAGAGCATTAAGGGGCAGAGAGGAGGATGTTACTCTCAATGTTGTTGGTGTATTTCAGGAGGACGCTGCTAATAAAGTTACACAATTACATAGTGAATTCACGTTTATTATTATATTTACAAAATAACACAGTTTTTGTCTCGGCCATATCATTTTATTTTGTTGTATTTATTCGCCACACCTTAAAGGCCGGCCCGTGAAAATATTGTCTGACATTAAACCATCTGTGGAGCAGAAAAGGTTTGAGACCGCTGCTCTACACCAGTGCTGATGTGCAGGTTTTGTCTGGCACGCATATCTACTAACGTCGCCTTGGTGTATCACAACCAGTATGTTGACCATAAAAATCAGGCTTGAGACGTGCTGAAGAGATTATATCTCTGGCCGGGGACACCTTGGTTTTCTCCCAGAGCGAGTCTGTAAGCCTGGATAAATGGAAGAAAATGGATGGAAGACTTGCAGTCCACTTGATTCTGAGCAACCAAGACCCAGGACTCTGGAACTGAACCAGGTTCAGCATACAAAATATCTTTAAATACCTTCTCTGACCAAACATGTTGTTCTTCTTTTCTGTTGTTGAGAGTGCGTCGAGCTGCTGTTGGTGTTTGTGTTGTTTGGCTTTTGCCAAAAATTAACTTGACTCAATGAATATTTGCTAGTTTCATGGTTTTTTTTCTTCCAATATTCAACTCAAATTCATTTTTTACAGTTAACAAAATAAACAACAAAGCACAGAGCGCAGTCCCAGCAAAGAATTTTACTGTTTTCTCACACTTCCAAAAACAGAACAATCCATCAGAAGAGCAGAGTTTTGGATGCTGTTTAATAATCCGACAAAGACATTGTTTTTTTATATAAAGCACATGGAAACTTTGAAGACAGATATTCATACAATAAATGCAGTGTACAGAAACTTGCCCTCGCCCACGTGCCATTTAGAAGATAGAGTTTCAGACAAAGAGCACAGTGCTCTCCATTAATGATTTCTGCATAATGCAAGTAAGACTTTTAAACCTTTGAAATTTAAGATATCTCGCACATTCAATTGGACTTGAAGTTGTTAAGTGCAGCCTCAAGCACAATTTTGACCTGCACCACAACCCTTTGATTCCATTATGCAATGCCATTACGTTCGGACTAAAAGCTCTGTACGACGCGCTTATTGGGGCGGTCGGCTCGTCACTCCTACAAACTCAAAAGCTTTTTTTCCTTTGCAAGCTTTATGTGTTTCTTTTAAAAATAAGGTCAAAAAGGGTTCCAGGTTACTTGGTTCTTTCATAGCTGGAACACTCGCCACTTCTTAAGCTTTTTCTTGCCATCTCTAATGATGCTACTGTATGCAAAACTACACTGATGAAATCCAAAAAGAGAAAAGACATTCACATTTCTACATCTACATTTTTTATTGCTATATGTACTGACTTAAATACAACCCCTTAGTTTTCTAAACATCAAACAGGCAGTTTGTTCTCATATTTCTTTCATTTTTTAAAAAAAAAAGTGAATAACCCAGAAGATTTGCTCAAACTTCTGCTGATTCCACAGGTTCTTCCAAACTCGTCAAAGACAATCCTGTTGAAACATAAAATATTCTTTTGTCTGTTTTTAATTGTTATGTCAAGTTTTTCTTTGAGAAATCTGAAAATCCTAATGTAAAATCTCAGGTCAATGTTGACACTTTTCTCAAGTCATATTTATATATATGTATATTGTGCCAGTTTATAACAACAATCATTTCAAATTATTTTTTAAATTATTATATTTTCTTATATATCTCTGTCTTATATTTCCTTATATTTTCAAGCAAATCTCTCCTATGGCCAAGTAACTGTCAGTAGTGGGGAGGAAGAACTCCCTTTTAACAGGAAGAGAACTGGAAGCAATTCACAGCAACGTGGTGTTGCTGGCTGGGATATGACTGGGTAGTAAACACAGTACAGGGTTAACTAGGCAAACTGAGCCTTGAATAGCCACAAAACAAAGTTTTGTGCAACAAGCATCAGGTGTCGACACAAGTTCAGGGTGTTCTGTTTGGTTTGTGGTAGGGAGTGACAGCAGGGTTTATGGTTGGGTTTGGATCGGCCCCTTCCTGTTTGCAATGGTGATGGGTGAGGTCAGGCAGAAGTCTTTATGGACTATAACATTCACAGATGATAATGTCTACAAATTATCTGTCCTCATGCTCCCCACTGTCACTACAGACAGTGGGAAGCATGAGGAAGAAAAAAATATATATATATACAGAAACTGAGAGATAATATGTAGTGTCATTTGTAATATGCAAAATTATGCTATTAAAAATGGATTCTTGGAATCATCTAATTGGAATTTGCATTCCTTGCAATAATCTTAAATGCAGTGAAAAAGATGAATAAGTGACACATAATCCATAATTAACCATGTGATCCATATGCCCTCCAGAACGGTGCATCATGGCAAAAGCAGATAGTCACACACTGGATAGCACACAGAGTTCTTGTTTCACAAAACAGAGACAACCTCTTTATACCTGTGCTTCCTGATGAGTGATGAGTAAAGGAAAGTGAAGGAAAGTGAAGAGGTGTGTGTGTGTGTGTGTGTGTGTGTGTGTGTGTGTGTGTGTGTGTGTGTGTGTGTGTGTGTGTGTGAGGGAGAGACAGGGCAATATGCTGGCCTGTGCTGGGATTACTGAATTGACGGAGCTGTGAGCAGAATGGGCCGTGAAGCCGCCAGCAGCGTTATCGACAAACTGTTGGAAGATTAGAATTTCGAGCGCCTGCTCCCTGTGCTGGGCTTTTCTTCTGTCACAAAAAGATAACTTCTTTGCATTCCATGGGAGAAGATTACCAAAGAGCTGCTGACAGACAGACTCTACACATTCAGGCAGTCATATACATACAGTGCAAGCTCTGTAATCTCAGCATCTGCACACTCACAAACACACACACGCAGCGCTACAAGTACTGTTGAATTATTGTCTGTTGGATTTATTGATTACACCCAAGGCTGCATCACTCCGCCTGGACCGTGGTTTTTGTTGGCTCAAAGAAAAATACCTGCTACAAAGTTTATTTTTTCTGTCTCAGACTCTGTTTTCAGGTTATTAAGTGTTTATAAAACTAGGGCACCAAGTCTGTGCCTCTAACCCACTGATGAGAACTGACCTGAACCCTGACCTCCACCCTACAAATAAAGAAAAATGTAAGCACACTGTGGTATCAAAATATGTCTTGACAATCAGAGTAAAATAAATATGTAAAATAAATATGCAGTTTCTGGGGTTAGGCTTACTTTTCATCATCAATTTCAATCTCACAGCAATGGGAGAATAGTTCCACATTTCTGCATATGGAGAGTTATACTTGATTATGTGCTTGCTCAAATTAAGCCTTTCTACCCACTGGTGTAATTTGTCTGGTGTAGAGGAGGTGTCAAATATGTCAATTTACATGTGTTTGTTTATTTAAATTTAGTGAATAGTAGTGGTGCAGCAGATCAAAAAACTCACGGTTTTAAGTCACGGATCGGATCAATTTTCGGATCAGCAAAAAAAGACAAGACAAATGTAACTGTCCGTTTATTTATTTTAGTATTTTTTGCCCTTTAAAAAACATTCAACTCTAGAATCGTTCCACACAATTATATAAAACAAATTAAGGTGCATTATAGGGCATTATAATTATTTCCTTTAATGTGGACACAATCAAAAAAAACTTAAAATGCAATTTAAGATATCATTGCTTCTTTGAACATTTGGAGAACGAAATAAAAACTAGCTTATGTCCACATCATCAAAAAAGAAGAAAGAAAGCAGAGCAGATGTGAGCTTATAACTTCAATTTTTTTTCAAAAAGATGAGGATGTCTACATTTTCTGGGGAGAGTGTAGACCTCTTTGCTGTAACGATTTCCCCTGCTGTTGAGAACACCCTCTCGCTAGGCACTGAAGTGGCAGCCACAGCCAGATAGCGTCTTGCCATTATGGCAAGGTGAGGGTATTTACAGTCATTACTTTTCCACCACGTCAGTGGATCACCATCCACTGGAATGCCACTTGATGCCCCATAGGATGCCACCTCCTCTTTGATGGTGTCAGCAAAAGCCTTGCTGCCCATGTCCTTCTGTACAAAGGTGTCGCCAAAAAGCTCCGCCATTGCCGACTTCTTTTGAGGACTTGTGTCTGCTCCTGTTGGTGCTGCTTGACCCTACAGCGAAAGTTACTTTATTGATTAAAACAATTATTAAAAAAAAAAATATATATATTTCATTGACATTAAAATGTGGAAATAACTTTGAAGAAAAACATTATCATTAAAAATAAAAAATATATAATTTCTACATATTTATTTTCTTTACCTCTTCACAGTCTGCAGTTCCAAGACTGCTCACAGTCTCAGTAGTGAGATCACTGTATGTCCTCGGGCGTAGGGCAAGGTCTAGGTGAGACAGGGATTTGAAACTTGGATCAAGTGCAGTAGCTCTGTGAAGGTACTCCTGTAGGGCTGGTGGTGAAGTGTCTCTGTGCTTCAGGTCCTCTCTAATGGCAGTCTTGACATCTCTTGTGATTGTGCTGTCTACCTCACTTGGGAACATGGCTTGTAGGATCCTTGTTTTCAGAAGCAGGATCATGGACACAGATGGTGCAGTTTCACTGCTCAACAGAGTTGTAACCGCTTTGAGTGGTTTGAGCAGCTGGAGGACCTCCTCTGCCCCTCTAACATCATCATCAGACAAGGTGACGATGTCGCTGACATTTTTCTTCAGGGTTTTGTCTGTTAGTGCAGAGTATATAGCTGTCTGCTGTTCAAGATAACGCTCCAACATATCATAAGTGGAGTTCCACCTTGTTGGGACATCATGTATGACCTTATGAGTAGGCAGCTGTAGCATATCTCGCTTGGTCTTAAGCACATGAGCAGCTGTTGAACTTCGGTGGAAGTAGGAAACCACCTTCCTTATCCTCCCAAGGAGGCGGTTCATCTTACTCACTTTAATCCCCTTTGGGATGCTAAATTAACTGCATGTGCAAAGCACCCTATCTGTGGGCCCAGTCCTGCCTCGTTCACTGCATTTATTTGGTTTTTAGCATTATCTGTTGTGACTGGGATATTGGTATTGGGCCTCTCTATCCTTCACTCTGCCACCGCTTCCGTCAGTAAGTGCGCCAGATTTGTACCAGTGTGACTCTCATAGAGGGGGCGTGTCTGCAGTACAGAACTTCGTATCTCCCACTTGGCTGTGATGTAATGAGCGGTCACGGTCACGGTCACGTAGCTTTCCGTTGCCCTGGAGGTCCAACCATCTGTAGTTAGTGCAACAGAAGATGCCTGGGACAGTTCAGCCATAACTTTAGACTTTTGCTGCTCGTACATGCTTGGAACGACCTTTTCACTGAAGTGGGTGCACGACGGGATGTCGTAGCGTGGCTCAAGTATGTTCATCAAATGTTTAAACCCCTTGTTTTGTACAACGGAATATGGCCTCATGTCTGCAGCTATAAACACACCAATAGCTTCTGTAATACCTTTAGCCCGGTCGGATTGGGCAGCAAAGGGCTGCTTTAATGCCGTGGATATCAGCGGTAGTTGCGCAGCCCTCGTCTTGGCTCCTGTCACACTAGGGTGATGTCGTTTCAAATGAGCCGCCATGCACGACGTGTTGCCAGTGTCATAAGGCTTCCTCATGCCACACTGTCGACAAACTGGTGGTTTTATCTACCACCCTTTTCCCATCTATATATTTAACAGGGAAGCCAAAATGCTCCCACACATGAGATGCTGGAGGTTTCTCGAGCTCGTCTACTCCTTCAGTTGGACCGCTAGCGTTGGCCATGACTATCGCTTGAAAGACTGACCATGCGCAGATTGCGCAGTGAAACTTTTTTTTTCTTTTTCGAATCTTCGAATCACGTGCGTACCGAACCGTGGAGAGGGATCGGTTTGGATCACGGATCAACAGTGATCCGTTGCACCTCTAGTGAACAGTTATGGGGATAAATTCCATCCTGTTCTTCATGGTAGGGATCGTAGGGGCAGAGGAGGACATCAGTTATAAAACCTGGAAAGCTGGACAGAATTTTCTTAGATAGAAATCTGATACTTTGTCACAAATGTCTGCGATTTTTTTCTTTTTGCTGTCTTATCATCATTTTCTCTCTGTTTGCCTCATCGTCTTTGGCTTGATCTAGATGATTTATTTTATTCAGTTGTGCAGCAAACAGTATTTTTATTCATATAGACGGTTGGAAGGGTGTTTCAAAATTTGTAGAATACTATCAAAACAATTAGTTGCACACTCAGAGAAACAAACGGATACCTCTGTGACCTATGACTTGCACAAACTAGGGCTGCAGCTTTGTATTTTCTCCATATAAAACTACAGGGGAGGGAGGATTTTTGGATCCTCTGCCAGTTTGTTCACTTACAAGGAAATTACTTGACTGTATAAGAATTTTATTCACTACAACCCAGCCAGAATTCTGCCCCCCACGGCTGCAACACAGAATTACAATCAATCAATCAATCAATCAATCAATCAATCAATCAATCAATCATAGATACTCCAGTTCTGAACGTGTGTAAAAAGCACATCTGTTCACAGAATTAATTTCTTCCATTCCGGTCTCTCCACCACCATGGTCACGACCAAAGAGCTGTCAGAGGATGTCAGGGACAAGATTGTAGACCTGCAAAAGCTCGAATGAGCTACAAGACCCTCAGAAGAACCTCGGTGAGAAGTTGAAAACTGTTGGTGTGATAATAAGATAAGACTTAGTACAATAGTACAATGACACTGATAAACTGTCCCACTTCGGCAGTAGCCACAGCCAATCACGACTAAACACAACACAATAAACTTTAAAGTGGAAATGTTTATTGCACATTACTGTCCCCCCAAAAGTTCAGGGAGGTAGCCAGTCAGGTCAGCTGTTAGCACTTATTAGGGCTGTTGCCCTGTTGTAAAAGCTGTCCTTGAGTCTGTTTGTCCGGGACCTCAGCAGCCTGAATCTTCTGCCAGATGGCAGCGGCTTAAACACCCGGTGTCCTGGGTGTGTGCAGTCCCGTAGGATGCTGCGTGCCCTCTGGAGACAGCGAGTGCTGTACAGGTCCTTCAGGGAGGGAAGAAGATGCCCAATGTCTTTTTTGAGACATATTTATGACCCTTTGAAGTGGCCTTTTGTGTGCCATGGTGCAGCTGGAGAAACACACAGCGATGCCGTATGTCTGCACACATTCAGTGGAGCAGCGGTAGAAGATGATCAGAAGCTCCATCTTCAGGTCATTTGGAAGATTCTCAGAAAGAGGAGATGCTGTTGGGCCTTCTTTACAACCTCTGAAATGTTTGAGCTTCACTGGAGGTCTGTGTCTATGTGCACATCCAGGAATTTGAAGCTGGACACGCTTTCCAAGCATTGGTGCTGATGGGCTGCAGCTCAGACTTCCTCCTTCTAAAGTCAACTACCCGCTTATTTGTCCTGGTGATGTTAAGGTCCAGGTTGTTGTCTACACACCAATCTGACAGCCTCTGAACCTCAGCTCTGTACGCCGTCTCGTCTCCCCCAGAGATGAACCCCATCACGGTGGTATCATCTATGAAGTTAATGACTGCATTGTCTGGGTGGGTACTGACACAGTCATGTGTGTACAGAGTGTACAGTGGGGGACTCAGCCTTGTGAAGAGCTGGTGTGAGGCTGAGGAAAGATGAAGTCCTACTCTAACTCTCTGTACACGGTCTGACAGGAAGTCTCATCCAGCAGCAGGCGGTAGGAGGAAGCCTGATATCCAACAATTTTTACAATCAAAAAGCATAGCTAAAGTCAACGAAGAGCAGCTTGGTGTAATGTGTAATATAATTTGGAAATAGAAGAAATATAAAATGGGCATCAAATGCCCTTTTCTGGACCTCCATCATATGGTGAAGATGATCATGAGGAGGGTGGTGGATCAGACCAAAATTACATGGGAGGAGTTACTTAGAGGCAGTTGGGACCACAGTTCCCACAAACACCACTGGTAACACACTACACTGTAATGGACTGGAATCTTGCAGCAGCTACAAGGGCCCCCTGGTCAAGAGGGCAGATGTACAGGCCTTTTAAAATTTACCAGTAAGCAATAATTCGGAGAAGGCTTGGTCACACGACACCAAAATGAACCTGTTTGATATCAACTCAACTTGCCGTGTTTGACGGAAAAGAAATGCTGAGTATGACCCAAAGAACACCATCTCCACAGTCAAGTGCAGGTGTGGAAACTTTGTGCTTTGGGAATGTTTTTGTGGTAAGGGTACACGGTGACCTCACTGGGCCATTTACATAAAATCTTGGTAAACAAAAACTTCTTCCCTCAGCTACAACCCTGAAGATGTGTCGCTGTGTCTTCCACCATGACAATGCCCCAAACACACTGCAAAGGTAACAAAGGACTGGCTAAAGAAGAAGCACATCAGGGTCATGCTGTGGCTGAGCTAGTCTCCACACTTGAGTCATAAAGAAAATCTGTGGAGGGAGCAGCAGCCTAAACCTGAAGAGTTCTGAGATTCTGTAAAGAGGAGTGGGCCTAAATCCCTCCTCAGGTGCAAACCTGGAGACTAACTATAAAAATATCTTACCGCTGTGCTTGCCAGCAACGGTTGCCAACAGTCACAGTTCACTTATTTCACTGAAATGTAAATCAATTTATAACTTTTATGCAATGTTTTTGTCTGGATCTTTGGCTGATATTCTGATTCTAACCATTAAGATGAAATTACCATAAAAATGTAACTAAGCAAATTCAGCAAGCGATGAAATAATTATTTCTTCCACAGTAGCTCCTGTCTCACTTTTATATACTTCCATGAATGTACTGTATGTTTCTGAGAACGCTGAAAAGTTTTAATTTTGAATCATATTACATATTTTTTCCAAGGTAAGAGGAAAAGAAACACGTCTCAGAAAGATTTAGAAACAGATTGAATTTATATATCTTTCATTATATTGATTGAAAGTCTGAATATGCTGAATTTAGCTGCTGAAGGTCATCTTAAGCTTCAGTGCGTTCAGTCTTTTGTGATGAAACAGTGAGTAAATTTCATATGTAGTTCAATACTGTGGTTTTTTTTTTAGGACATTTGGTGTTGCTAAGCTAGCCAGTGCCTTCCCACTTTTTAGGAATGTACCAGATTATTGATCTGGTTACTGCAAAGCTCTTTACTTTGAGTTTTTCAGCATAAAGTTGGTGTGCCATCCTTTTTTAAAACCCATTGAATTATTGCTGAGTTTGCACTTGGATCTCATATTCATGTAAAAATCCACTGTGTCTGTGCACATAACCAAAACTTTTGTTATTCGTGTTAAATTAGAGCTGATTATCATTGTCCTGTCATTTAAAACCACATTGTAGATATGACACATTTTCACAAGAAGCAATATGCCTGAGGAGGTTGAGCATTTTCATGCCAAAGACTCCCAAAATAGAGCCCTGCTTTGCCAGGTCCCCCCACCACTCTAACATAAGCCATCATACACCCACATACTGAGCAAGAATCAGCACCATCTGATTTAATAACTAAGATGCTCCCACAGCACCTTTTATTGTGTTTAGTTTCTTCACTTTGTAAGAATACAGTTACCAATTCATTATGCTGGTTATGAACCTTTTAGAAGACTTCACCCCTGCAGCCTCATCAACTATGCAGACCATGCATGTGACAGCGAGCAGATTCAGATCTGTACTGGCTGCGCTCAGATTCTGTTAGATGCGATGGCTTCAGGAGGCGCGCAGAAATGGTTTAAGGTCTTTTGCTTGATTCTTCATAACGCTGTGTTCATTTGTGTGGCACTGACATTAAATGTCCAATGCTAAAATGTAATTTCATATTAAGTTTTCAGTCTGGATTGCTCTGCTCTGGAGAGGAGGATAAGTGCATGCAGTGCGTTGGTCTGATCTCAATGACTAGCCATCTGATTCATTTCAGATTCAGCAGGTCTCCGATGCTCGTCCCTTGTTGCCAGGCATCATTATTAACCCTCGACAGAATTTTATTAGAAGGCTTATGTCCAATAATTCTGAAACAGGGAAAATCGGACAAACATTTTAAACACCTAAATGCAGCAAAATTGATTTGTACATTTCTTCATTTCATTCTCTATATCTTATTATCCATTTCTCCTCCTCTTCTTTCTCTCCCTCCAGCACGGCGCTCTCTTCCCTCATCTCCACCTTGTCCTGCTCACCTCAAGCCTCATCTCATGAAATAAAGTCAAAGCTCTAATAGCTGAAAACGTCTATAAACATATTTACTTATTCCAAACATTGTGGAAGTTACGGATTTTTTTGAACACATCAGACATGCACCCTCCCTCTCCAAACAGCTGACAACAGCTGGTCAAACAACAGCTGGTTATGAGCTAACATTATGCCAGCTAATGTTAGGATCAAGCGTCCTAAAAGTCACCCTCTGATAAAGAGTTTGATTACATTTACACATTACAGTTTTTTCTTCTTTTTTCTTTTTTTGCTAAGCATTGAGTCGCTAACAACGCTAGTTTCACCAGCTAACAGTAGCTAGCAGCAGCAAAAACAGCAGCGCTTTTTGATGAGAAAGTTCTGGAAATTCTCAACAGCTGACCTCAGTATCACTGTCACTGGACCGAAGTGAGCTTCACCTTTCACAAAGTTTTACAGCTTCCTCCAGAGTAAATAGTTGTGGACACTTCGTACTCATGGCCATACCTGAACACGCCCGATCTCGTCTGCTCTTGGAAGCTAAGCAGGGTTGGGCTTTGTTAGTGCTTGGATGGGAGACCAGCTGGGAATACCAGGCGCTGTAAGCTTTCGGATGGCTGTAGCTCAGGAAGTAGAGCAGGTTATGTACTAATCGGAAGGTTTGATCCCTGGATCCTCCAGCCTGCATGCCAAGTCTCCTTGGGCAAAATAAAACCCCAAGTTGCTCTCCGATGCATCCATCGGTGTATGAACGTTAGTTACGAAGCACTAAAAAGCTTAGAAGAAAGTGTATGTTGTATAGAGTACTCGCTTTTCTTCAAGTAGAAAGGCGCTGTATAAGAATCAGTCCATTTACACCCAGCATTATGAGGTAAACAGTCATCTGACAGCCTACGCTCACTATATGAACGCAGTCCAGAACATTTGAGGTGACTTTGCATTAAAAACGTAAATTTCACAATTTATTTAATTGTCGCATATCTGTTATCTGTCCCCCTTTTTCCTCGAATAAGCCCGTCCTGTCCAGTGAACAGAATCATGTCTGAATGCTTTGTTGTGCCAAACATTTTTTTAACTCCTGATCTAGTGTTGATTAAAACATGTTCAAATTTAGTGTGTACAAAAAACCTTTTGATACACAAAGAGGAACAGAAACACAGTGGGAACCACCAGGCCAGCCCCAACATATTGGGGTACAAAGGGTTAATGCTTACTGTAGGATGTCATGTGACCTTTCTCATTAATAACAAGAAGGCATATACACTTTGACACTCTCTGATTGTATATAAAAGTCACACTGTCTCAGTGTTGGTTAGTTAACCCTTTAAGACCTACCATAGAACCAAGTCCGCCAGAGCTTATATTATATTTTTACATGCTGTGGAGCCATTTTTGGGAGCATTTCAAGTTGCTATACATCAATACAACCATTATAGCCCAGATTTTAATAATATGTATTCATTAAGTGCATAGTAATTACATAAATTGCAAAAAAGTGCAATAAACTACAAAAAAATTGAAAATCGTTTTTGATTTTTTAACATATATTTGTAGTTAGAGAAATTTAAGAGGCTTATCCCTCAAAACTGTAAATACAAAAAAGTTGCACAAAATAGTTTCCCACCACAGGAAATTTATTTTGAGTGTCTTCATAGTTTTATTTTTGAAATACACCAATTTTTATACACTGCAGGAAAAACGAAAATAAATATTATACTGCAAATTTGCAAAAAAGCAGCATATGCATCAAAATAAACTATTTCCAGCAGTGCAATATGAGTCCTAAGCATCCCAGAAACGACACAGAAAGTCATAAAGTCAAAGATAACGTTTAAAAAGAGCAGTATAGGCCCTGAGGCCCTGATCGCAAAAAAGACTACATTTCCGCGAAAATGACGTCACTTCCGGTTTCGGGCAGGTAATGGCGGAAATGCAAAAGTTCGCGCTGACGTCTATTCCAACGTAGGAAGTGTTATGGACAGCTGATCGGATCGGTAAAGCGTGTTTCTGGAATATTATGTTTTTGTTGCTGCAAGTGCTTTTTATGCAGTTTTTGCAAAGCTTTATGTGGAAGGAAACTGTGACCTAGGACAAGCTGATGGCATCAGATGTAAGTACAACTCCTCCGGTTTCATATGCAAAAAAATTTTTTGTGCTAGCTTACGTGGTTGCAGTGCTACTGGGATTTAAAAATAGTTACGCATAACAGAGCGTTCCCGCTCCGATCGGCTCTAAAGGGTTAAGCGATTGGTCGAGAGGGAGAAGTCGGAATCAATAACTAAAGCTAGCATCTTAAATAAGCAATTCATTCATGAACTGTAACGTCATGTCTGCCACTTAGTGCTAATTAACCCTAAAAATACTTTACGAATGCCTGTCCCACAGAGAAGAACAGATTATTTTAGAGATCACTGCACATCATTACAAAACAAGACTTGAATTCTAATTCTATTCTATTCTATTTATCCAAAAAGTTATGACAGAAAACAGCTTTTAGACTTCCTTTGTGCTTTGTGCGAGATGTTTTTTCCTCCTCCTTAATTAATGAGTGGCTTTCTATTGTGTCTATTATAGAAATATGACATTAGTATTTGTTTCAATCACTCAGCAGCGCAGACTGGGCCAGGCTCATGTCGATGCCTCTGCATTCATTTGGTGGCTGATCCAGAGTATTAAAGCCACTGATTATTTAATGCTTCTTTATGTAAAAACTGCTGACATCAAAGAGCACTCTATTACAGTGTGCAGAGAAAATGTATTTCCACCCTTGGTAAATGCCAACAAGGACGTGCTTTGACAGAGGAGCTTCTTTTTTCTGCCACTGCCATCAGCAGAGCCAAAAGGCCTCCTGTCGCTCTCCTGCTGCCTCCACCTCCTGCTGCAGCACCTCCACACAGGGAGGGACATTGATCAAGTGTCAGCCGTGGAAGAGGGCCCAGCGGATCAAGAGCTGCTGGAGGAGGCCATAAAGCTGGAGCCCATCCACCTTTCTGTCTTTAAATCCTTTAGGCTGTTGGAGGCCGCTGGGTGTATCCTCTCCCATCCGGTGCTGGCTGCTTTGTCTTCCCACTGTAAGCCCAATCATCTGAGAGAGTCTAGTCCCTTTCCTGGCTGCAGTTCTGATCCAAATCCCAGCCGATGCCTTGCTCCTGGCCTCGGTGCAGTCCAGATAAGAGGATTTTCTCGGGCAGCGTTTTCCCCACTTCAGGAGCCAGCTGCTGACAGCACTGAGGTGAGGCTGTCAAATGTAGTTTCACAACAATGTCATGTCTCATCAGGGGGTGTCATTTCTCTTGTACCATTTTTTTCACTTATTCTCGGTACTACAGTGTCTGCCTGAGATAAGCAGCAGGCGACCAGCTTGATGGTGTTCACAAACACAATGAGGATTAGAAGAAATCTTGAACTTTTAGTTAACTTTTCCTCACATTTACTACTTTACCTGATTCTACATTAAAGTCCCGTAGTTCCCATTAGTGCTGGTCTTATGTGTGACACACAGCAACTCTGCTTATGTGTGGAGGGATCTGGCCATACTTGATTATCCAGATGGCAGAAAAGCGTATGGCCACTGGAGCCACAGCAAAAGTTGAAATAAAAGTTTCATGGAAACAGGTGGGAACGTGCTTGTAACAGAGGTGTGGAGTACATTTCCTAATATGTCACATTGGCACATTATTTAGTTAACACATTGATATAGAAACAATAGTTCCTCAAAGGCAAAACCTACTGGTGCTATAGTTAATAGGTCACACGTTTCTGAGAGTCAGCCAGCCGTTTAGATGGTCTAGGTTTTTTCCTTTTCTTTTTTTAACTTCTTGGCTTCATTTTCCTAAAACCAATTCACAATAACAATCCTTTGATGATGTTTTCTATAGTGAGGTGAGGACCCTACGATAATTGAGACAATCAACAATCAGATGGCACAAGTGGGGAGGAAGAACGATCTTTTAACAGGAAGAGACCTCCAGCAGAACCGCACTCAAAAATGAACATTTTCCACTGTAAAAAAGATGGAGGCTGAAGCAAAAGAATGGACAGAAAAGGGGAAAGGAGACAAAAAGCAAATAGCAACAGGGGCCAGTCCTCACTTGAGGTTCTGGGCTGGTGGGCATGGGGGAGATAAGATAAGATGAGACTCAATAGATCCCTGTGGGGCAAATATGTGAAGGGTGGTCATGTCTCCCAGCTCGCAGCAGTGTGTTACAGCCGGACGCAATG
This sequence comes from Diplotaxodon limnothrissa, assembly GCF_057381915.1. Taxonomy (NCBI): domain Eukaryota; kingdom Metazoa; phylum Chordata; class Actinopteri; order Cichliformes; family Cichlidae; genus Diplotaxodon; species Diplotaxodon limnothrissa. Next base: position 19,761,956 of record NC_140597.1, read on the forward strand.
TTTCCTAATAAGTACACATTTGGTTGCACCATGTAAACTCTCCCATACTCAGCAGTGTTATCTCCACCACATCTGGGTTCATCCAAGCCAGTTTGTACCAACGGCTCCCATCGCCAACATGCTGGAACACAAACATCACTAATTACTCATATCTCTGTCACTAACTACTAATCAAGGCTGATGGTGATAACAAAGACACACACACACACACACACACACACGCACACACACACAGCTGAGGGGATACACCACCAGAGTAACACGTTACTGTAATTAGATTACCGTTACTTTCCCGTAGGAACGCTGCGTTACTCCGTTACTAAAACCGTGATTTTTTGCGAGAATGTCTCACAACAGTGACGTAAGCGAGTGCGCCGTTAATGACAACAGCTGTGTGCAGATCAACAGTGGATCATATATCGAGTGTGGGAGAGAGTATGAGCGTGCAGCGTTTGAAGTGTGGAAGTACTGACCTTACTTTGAGTTTGATTCCATAAAAAGTGACAAAAACATTAGCGTCCGTTGTGCGTGGGAAGAAAACTTCTTTTTACAGCGAAAAAAGCCCCTAAACTTCCAAGCAAGCATCGGGAGTGCGCAACGACTTAATGGGAAACTCACAGAGAAACTTGCGGATTCTTCAACTGACCGCGGCACACCTGCACCAGGGTAAACCTCCGCCTACGCCACTCCTGCTTTACAGGTGAAAATAGAGCAACAGGACCGCTGAGTCTTTGACTTTATTTATTTTCTGCTGTGTTTTACTTGCATCTATTTGAAAGAGTGAGTGTAAACACAAAAAATATTTTATTTTATGTGCTGGAATGTGCAGAAAATAGCTTTAAATGTTAAACTAATTTATTCAAGTCAGAGAATGTTGCATATAATTAAATTTTTGCTTGATGCATAAAGTTAAAAGATTAAAACTGATAAAAAAAAAAAGACTTTTCCATTTGATTACATTTTGTATGATGGATTATGTAGAAAAAGTAGAATTGGGCTGAAAGATCTATCGCTTTATCACCTCTTCAGGTTGTAAATAGTGTTTTTAAAAAGTAACTAAGTAACTAAGTAATTAATTACTTTTGAAAATAAGTAATCAGTAAAGTAACGGGATTACTTTTTTGGAGTAATAGAGTAATAGAGAGAACGGTAGAATAACAAATATTTTAATAATGGAGATTGTAATGCATTTTAAACCACTTGGGGACAGTAAATGTCCCAGTCCTGCACTGGTTTGCTGTGCTGAACACCTTTTGGAGTCCAGGCTGGGCTGAGCAGATGTGACCCCGTCAGTTCTGGTCAGTTCCTTCCTGAATGTTCACCTTGCTGCAATCTAAACTGGTGAAAAAGCAAATAACTCTTAGCACTCTGTTTCTGTGGAATCTATTCTGGACAACTTTAGACTTTCTCCTTGTGACCAGCTCATCCTCCCAGAACTTCCAGTATAGCAGTTTCTGACCTGACAAACCTGGTTTTTGCATTCAAGGCCCCTGTTATCATTTCTTGGTCTATGACAGTAAGTGAGTTCTATGGCAGAGAAGGATACATATGCATAGAGACAATTCTCAAGCTGTTCATGGGATTTATTGAAGAACACAATATAGTATATCTTTCATTTTAAGAAGTCACACCTTTTCAGGTCTTATCAGTGTCCTTGTTTCAGGTATTTCTTGTGTTCAATCACAGTATGAATGTATGTTTGCTCTGTTCAGTGGAGTATATATGCCATAACATCCCCTTTAAAAGCATGCCATTAAGTACGGGGGCAGTAAGACTACAGGCCATAAAAGTCATCATCTGTCTGCACTTTGAACATGCAGCCAACTTCACATGCCTGCTACACTCTCTTAATGTATAGGCATGAATATTCAGAGTGGGGAATGCTTTGAAAGAACACTTTGATCGTCATGGGCACCTATCCAGGAAGCATGTTAAAGAGATTTAAGGATGTCTAACTTACAGAGTACTGATGCTGGCTTACCAAAGACACATCATATCATATTTAAAATGTACAGCATACTGATGTTAACATTAAAATGTTATCAGCGAGAAGCAAAAACTCGTATGCCAACGGGTTTTCCAAAATGAAAAAGATCCTGTGATTATCCAGTTTCTTCCAGGTGGATGCTGTTTTCTCTCCTCTGTGCCATGGATTAGTTTTGCGTTTGCACCCTATTGATGCCTTTTCACTCTAGATCTCCATTTATTCTGATTTTGAGGTAATAAATTAACCTTTTACATGATTATTTGATGAAATAAAGAAGGAATTCCTCACAGCTGTCAATAAGAGAGGTGGGTAGAAATGGAAAAAGCTGTGATTCCTACAGACCTGGTTGTGCTTACCCTCCGATAAAAGCTGCATGTTCGGCCCCAGTTTATTAGATAAATGTGAGTTGAATATTCACAGTTCTTTTTTCGGCTGGTCCTATTAGGATCAGCCACAGATGCCTTGGGCTGACTGATCCTGTGTGGACTTATTTTAATTCATGTACTGATATCGGTCGTTTGGCTAATCAACAAAAATAAAGAGTGTTTGTGTCCATAAATTCACAGCCCTCGCTGTAAAGGATATTTTAGTTGCATTTCACTCATTACTGCACTGGAAAAAAACTAGAATGAGTCGCGAACGTTATACGTTTGTATGATACGTTAGAAAGTTCTGCATCTGTTCGGTTCCAATCAAAGGTTTCTGTTAGTAAATTGGCCATATTACAGTAAAAAGGTGAGTATAGGTAGCTATACTGTACGCTGACTTATCAGATCTCATCTCCTCAAGAACACATTCAGTGACACTCAAAACAACACATACATGTACACATCAGGTGCTTTGTATCGCATGATGCAGAGTGACTTGTAAACTAACTGGTTAGTAAGTTGGTCATTCCTCTTTTTTCCCTCTTTCCATGGTCGACTTCCATCTATCCAGTCTGTGAGTCAGTATTTCAGAGCCACGGGGAGTCTGGCAGGCCGTCTGCCACTTCATCACTGACCTTCTTCCCTCATCTCCTCCTCTTCTTCCTCCCACACTACACTTCTCCCTCCTTCCTACCTTCTCTTGCTCATTTGCTTGCTGTCTCCTGCTAACCTCTCCCGTCTCCTCTCCTTTTCCTCCCAACTCTCCCACTCATTGTCCTGCACCTCTCCTCTTTATTCCTGACTTCTTGCTCTGCCCGTTTGTCTCTTTCTCTCCCCCCTCATCTCCACCCCTCCCCCCCCCCCTGCATGTTGGTGAGTATAGCTTGTTGGCTCTCACAATAACTTGTTCATTTTCACATAAAGTGTTCTGCAGCTTATGTGTAGCAGAAGAAAGGAAGAACATATTCCCCAGAGTTTTATGAGTGGATATTTATGAGAATGTATCGTTAGTTCAGAGAAAGAGAAGAAGGCAGCAGATAAAGCGAGAGATCGAAGCCACCACAGCAGACAAAGCCACGAAATATGGCGAGGACAGCAGAATGTACCGTTACAGTGAGCAGACTTACAAGGTGGCTTCAAATACTCTGTTAAACTTTTGACTCACAGTAAGTTTGGCAAAGCCTTTCTTTACTGGATCTGCATGGCTCTGTAGGTTATTTTAATAATGTTGTGCAAGTGCTGAAGTTGTAATAAGAGACTTTTTAAATCATTCCTTATTTCAAAGTAATGTCAGCACTGGATCGTGGTTTAAAATAATGGCAACTTTATTTGTTGAGCACATTTTCAAACATGCAGTAACATAAGTCTGTACAGTTTGAACAAAAGCACAGACTCAAGGACACATGTTACAGAATCAAGCACACAGTCTTACGGTGATCACAACAAACATGTTACATGTAAACTATGGCCACAGTTCATGGAAGAAAGATGAAGGTGAAGATGAGTTTCTGTAGTTTGAGGTTGTAGCTCCTCGTAGCCTTCCTCCGTCTGTTAGGTCAGCTGGATCAAAGGCGCGGTTGCCTCCGGTTTTAAAATGAGAGCAAAGAACGGAGACTCTGATCAGATGATCTGGGACGCTGCAGTTATAAAGTCTCAGTATCTGTGCTGTAAGCGGGATGTGATCTTTCTGAAGAAGCGGGCTGATGTAATGACTGACCTCCTCAGAGAAACTGTCAGGACCAAAGACAAAAACTTCAGTTTGGCCAGAATTGAGATGGAGATGACTACATGCCATTATTATGGAACTGAAGCATTTGTTGGGGTAGAAGAAGCTGCTCACTTACTGGAAGCTTTAACAGAAAAAATACAGCTGGGCAGCATCGACACAGCAAGGTTACAAAATTCAATTCAAATTCAGTAATGCAGTTTCAGTGCTGTGGTTATGCAGGTAAGAGGATTGGAATTTCTAGCTTTTAGCTCAGCTCATGAAGAAGGACTGATTTATTACGAGGAGAAGGCAGGCGACAGGCAGCGTGTGAGAGTACATCTGTCATGTAAATCAGTATAAACACTGACAACAGAACTCGATGAGACACTCGGGCAGGTTGAGAAGATCCAGACTTGAACTTTGACCTGATAACATTCATTTTACAAGCAAAGAAATTTTTCACAGTCATCAAAGGAGGACAGAGGAAGAGGACTTGGGATTAAGTCTGTTAAACTTGGACTGTTTTTATTATTATTATTAAACCGGCAAAATAAGACGTGCTCATATGTTTAATGGCAGAGGGAGGAGAGTCACTGCTTCATCTGGAAGAGACAACATGGAGTTTTAGATTTCTGCATATCTGTTGAGCTTTTCTGCTCTCTCTCCTGTGGTGGTGGTGGTGGTCATGATTGCTGATCCAAGGGAAACGATTAGGACAGACTATCAAACCAATGAACTAAATCACTGACACCCAAAAAATGAGCTGTTGTTATGGGCAAATACAGACTGAGCTGTGTTCTTCTTGGACGACAGCGTTGGCTGTAAAACTGTCAGAAATCATCGGTTTGTGCCAGACACCACTGAATGGAATAGAGGCGGCAATGTTAAGAACCTCTGTGGCTGTACAGAGGAATCATCAGTAAGTAACGAGATGACCTGACCTACCTGAGATAGTTATCCATGTGTCGCACCTTTAAAAGCCATGCGTCTGACAGAGTAAGGCTTGAGGTCAGACTGTACGGGCAGGAGTGGGACTTTGGAAGCGAGCCAGCTGATCTCCTGTTTCTGTCTAGCCGAAGCCAGAGTGTGGTGCTGCTGAGTGCAGGGGAGACATATCCACTCTCACAGCTGCTGTAAATTGTATCTGTTGTATCTGTATGTATATTGTAACTTATCATTAAGGAAATGTACTTGATATAAACAGTTTGATTAAGTAAAACTTTGATTTTACAGGTTTCAGGTGTCTTTTAAACAAAATTATTGCTTCATGTGAAGAAGCTTTTTTCCAGTTTACCATGAAGCTTTGCCCACTGATGCCAGATCATCCATCTGCAATGGCTTCTGTCCTTTTTCTTTAGGCACAGAGCCCAAAGTTGCTCATTTCAGTCCTATATTTGCAGAGCTGTTACTCAATTTTATAAGAGCTACTCTTATAATTTTATATAAGTTATAAATCAGATTACAAAGACAGAAATACATGAAATGTCCAAGGAAACACTGCAAATGAAAAGTTCTTTCACAAAGTAAACAGGCCTCAAACATTAACCGCTGGCTTTGTCAACAGCTTTAACACAACAATATGTAAGCACAACATCTACATGCTCTGCTGCATTTAACATCTCAGCTCAGTACATTCAGGCTGCCCAGAGCCTGTAGCTTGTGCATGTGGAGTTTCCACCATAGTTAATAAATATTCAGTGCTGACTAATAATTTTTGTGAGAAATCCTGTAATTGGCAAGTTAATCCCTTAACGCTCAGTCATACTGACACTCAAAGTTCATCTGCAGCAAAAAATAAGTAGAAGTAAATTTAATTCTGTAAATTTTTCTAATAACACGCACTTCCTCCCTGAGAAATCCACTAACTGTAAATATGCAAATGTTTTACTACACAGAAGATCTCCTTTATTTTGCTGCAGTGGTAAAAGTCTTTATATAGCTTTACTGCTGTAGTCTGTTCTGCATGTATGTGCAGTGGAGGCTTCAGGTTTCAACACTGCACTCGAGTTGGCTGCATGTTGGACCTGAACTGGCTTGCATTCCAGTTTATTCGGCACTTCGGATACTAAGACTGTGGCTCATTAGTCAGCTCCTGGCCAGAGTGAGGTACTGCTCACTAAGATGTACACACACACACACACACACACACACACACACACACACACACACACACACACACACGGGGATGGTTTGCAGTGGAAACACCAATGAACATGAATAAACAGAAATGATTACATGTTTGTCTGAATTATAAATGTTTGCACTGGCCAAAGTTAAAGCTAGAAAAAAGGTGAAGCTATATTTGTGTCTGCTATTAAAATATTATCCAACTATAAATGTGTAGCAGTAAAGCAGCAGGTCCAGCAGTTCACAGTCTAACTGGTATTGACAACAGGCACTGAGGTAAATGCAAGTAAACCACAGACTGAAATACATCCAGTAGCTTCAGTCAAGCTGAAGTGAAGAGGGCTCCACAACCTGCATTCTTCCTCCTGCCCAGCAGGGGGCAGCTGTTTTGGTTCCAAACAGAAATGTTGTTGCATAGTGGATGGGAAAGTGACCTTCAGCTCCTTGTTCTGTCACCTCAGTAAACACTTGCCTGAGAGTATGCAAACATGATTGCATCTGTGCTGGACTTAAACTGCCCTTCATCATTTGAATGGTGAATTTACAGTTAGCTTCTCCAGCTTTGAAAATAAGACGCTTTAATCTTTTAAACCTGGAAAAACTTTGAGCACGAGCACAAAAAAAGAAGGTGCCAAAAGACGACTGTGAGTTATGCTGCCTGTGTGTGTGGTCTTAAAAAAAAAACGAGCCCGCTGAAGCACTGTCAGTGAGGCTAATATCTCAGGAAGCTGTTATTTACCACTGAGCAATCAAATTAGGGTTGTTGGTGGCGTTCTGTTTTTTTTTAATATGCTTTTAACAAGAAAGCAATGTAGTATGAACTACAGCTGAGCTAAATGGAGCTGTGGAGATTTGCTTGTTCATGTTTGTTCAGTATGCGACTCATCAATAAACAGTGAGAAACAGGGAATGGCAAGGTACACTGTGGGAATAAAGCAGAGTGTACTGGATGTACTGAAGTGCAGTGTACACGTCTCTGCACCTTCATGTGCCTGCTAGAAAGTATCTGTGACATGCACGAGTATGCAAAGAATAGGATTAGGAAGTACACGGTGTAGGAAGGAGCAGGCCATTTGTCCTGAACAGGCTGTGAGTCCTGTACAGTTTAGCTTAATGAAGCATCAACAGCCAAAACATGCTGCTGATAACTTACATTTCACCTGATTTCTGGTTTGCTGACTCTCTTGCTTTTCTCCCCCACAACCCCCCCACCGCCCACCATTCTGACTCCCTGTACGCATCCCGCACCCCCTTGCTGCCTCTTTCTCCTCCTCTCCATCTAAATCGTGAGGATAGCTTGCGACAGCTTCATTCCTCTTTCTCCGCTAACCGTATCAGGCGCTTAAACCTCTGATGTGGAGAATGTGTTTATAGGCAACAATTATGTAAAGTAAGTTAAGCCCCAGCCAATTGTGCTTTGCTCCTCTATCCCCTTATGTGCTGCAGGTTTAAGTCACTACCCTTTTTTTTGCTGCGGGAAGAATGCCAGACTGCAAAGGCACAAGATTTTGTGGGGAAAACAAATATTTTCACTGAGTGCAAAGAGATGAGGAATGACAACGCAACAGAGATACCTAAACACAACAGGGTGTTGGATGGGGAGCAAGGGGGAGAAGTGATGGACCTGAACTCTCCAAGAGGTACCAAACAGCATTTTGTTTTCTTTTGTTTACAGCTCCTCTCTAAAGGACTATGACCACATATTCTCCAGCTGTGAACTCAAGAACTTCCACAAAGACGGAAAGCCCTTCCCAGGCCTTATCTGCCCGAGTAGATGAGACAGCTGTGGCCTGTGTGACAGAATTATTACTAGGCCACTTGCTTTTTGTCTGATGTTGGTTTCTTGGAGAAATCCTACAAAAATCCTTTGTCTGCCATTTAGCAGAAGACATAAAGGGTGAGAGATGTGCACTGGGAGGATTGCACACCATAAACACTGGGTGCAACGATACACAAAATTCACGGTTCGGTTCAGTTCGATACTTTGGTGTCACGGTTCGATATTTTTTCGATACAAAAAAAATGTTCATGCCTTTTTAATTTGTCATTTATTAAAATTATAAATATATATTTATAATTTTAAACATATCAGGTCCTCATAAGGAGAATCATGTGCTAACGGCTGTCTAAATGACTCGGGTAAAGTTTGTAGCATGCGTGCTTGTTGTTTTTGTCTGCTTCGACTTGTCTTTGCACTAGGATGATGTCGGAGTAAATGTGCAGTCATATTCGTTGTGTTCCCACTAGTGCTGTCAGCGTTAATCTCGTTGAAATGACGTTAACGCCACAACACGGCAAATCTCCGTTAACGAGCTACCGCGGATCGCCCCGTGCGTGGGGCTGGATGGCCAACACGTTAACGAGCTAACTGCGCTAACACACTAGTTCCCACCCATGTAATTGAGCATTGCATGGCGCATCCAACATACTGTTTTACTTTTGTCCATGACGTGCTTACCTTCAGGGTCATACGTCACATGAAAACCAAAATAGTTCCAAACGCCAGATCTGAATGAGGGTGGGGGAGGTTCAATTTGCCATGTTGCAAGGAGAGCTTAACTTCTGTCTCGCTAGCTTGCCCTGCGCTCAGTGAATCTGCATTCGAGTACTCCGCCTAGGCTGCACTGTCGAGCGCAGATCCACTGAGCGCTCAACACAGACAGCATCGTCAGAAGGAAAGTTAATAAAATAAATTAAAAATGTTGTATTGTTCGATACATATGCGTACCGAACCGAAAGCACTGTATCGAACGGTTCAATATCGATACGAATATCGTTGCACTCCTAATAAACACCCCTGTGGATACAACAGTGAAAACAAAGTGGCTGTCCATTTGCATTAGCTGAACTTTATTCCACTATTTTCTTTATTTGATATAAAACAGGAAACCTTTAAAAGTGTGTCAATATCAAGAAGCTGCAATGAACGCTATGATATGAAGCACAAATACTGCCTTTACTATGCTTGATGAGTTTAGTTTTATGTTCTCATAGCTATTTTTCCCTGTCGCTAATTTATGCAGTAAAAGTCTGAAGCCAAATTATCATGTTGTTACTTTAAGACACCAAGATGGAAAATTAGGCTTTTTAAGGAAGTTGATCATTGCAGCTTGAAACAGCAAAAGGCTTCAAATATTCACCTATTCTTTATTTTTCTTTCTTTTCTTTTCTTTTTTTTCTTTCCATTTTCATTTTTCTTTTTTTTCTTCTCTTTTTTTCTCCTTTTTTAGAGAGAGCAAGGGAATAAAACTTTTACCCGAGCCACAAAAATAAGAATACAATTGTTGTTTTTATGTGTGAGTTTGAGTTTTGCATTTTGACTTTTGGATTATTTTACTTTAAGCCGTTATTGGATTCTTTACGTTCTCTGGCTTTGTTAGTATTAGTACAGGTAATATTACAGTTTGTTCATATTTATCCTTTTCAGTTTTACTTCCTGTGTTCTTTCTATTCTTTCTGATCTCTGTAGCTACTTTGTCTTGTGACTTCCTGCTTTATTTTGATAGTCATTGGTCTCTGGTACTGTGTTGCATTGTGATGTAGTTCAGCTGTGTCACCCAGGTTTTTCCTCTCTGCCCCGATCACCTCTCTCATAGTCGCAGTGAGAGTGTTTGTATTCACAGCCATCCTGCTGCACTTGAACAAAGCTTGTGTGTTTTGTATTTCCACACACCTCGGCAGGTTGTGTGTGCAGCTCAAAATAAACTTAAAGCTGCCAACAAGTTTTAAGCCGTTTTCTCATATGTTGTAGATCTGTATTACAATATCAGTATGACTAAAGTGTCCATTCAGTCTTCTATTTTGCAGGCATACATTTTTTTTAAAATTATGTATTTATTTTATTTTATTTTCGGTTGTTACAGACGGGACAGACATGACTGGGGAATAGGACAGGGAGACAGAATGAAAGAAAGAGAGGGAGAGAAGGAAAAACAGAGGAGAGAAGAGATGGTGAGAAAGGGAAGAAAAAAAGAAAAACAAACAAAACACCTGGATCACCTGTATTGAGATAAGAAAAAACAGAAGAGAAAACAAACAAGAAAGAGCAACATAATAAATACGACACCATCACAATAAACTAGCTAACAATAGATAACAGTAGATACTAAATATTACATGTTATTGTGCAGCACGCAAGATCGACAGCGCACAATGTGCTTTGAGGTAGCAGCCAAGAAAGGTGTAGTTGGTGTCTCTGAACATCCGTGTGAACACCTGTGTGGATCAGCATGTTTGTATTCAAAAGGTTTCTCCATGTAACGATCTGCTAGGGAGTGTGGGGAGCTATAGCCCCGTCCCCCAGGGCATGAAGCAGGTATGGAGGAGATCCAGGCCCCAGACATCCAGAGGCCCCAGAATACGAGGACCCAAGGAGGACCACCAGGGGGGCAACCGTGCCACCCTCCTGGGAAGAGCTGAGGAGAGCCCCAAACGAGAGGTCACCCAGCAGCCACGGAGCAGAGGCCAGAGGGGGTTGCAGTGACGTGCCCGCGGGCTCTGCTGGCAGCCAGCTGTGCCCAGAGGCCTGAGGCCCGGTCACCACCACACTCCCTTGTGGTGAGGGGAGATAGGCTTCCATACCTCAGAGAGCCTGAGATGTTCCCATAGAGGTGGAGCCTAAGACCCAAGCTGACATATACACATATAGACACAGACGAACAGGCACACGCAGACACAAACGTGCATTCCCACTCCCATATACACAAACAAATACTTGGCACTCACCCGACGTGGAGACAGACATATGTAGTGTTGTAGTGTTGCTGCGTGCTGTTCTAAAGTGCATTTTATATATTCACTTATTCTTAATGTAGCCAACTAATGTTTTTGGATGATTTTTCAGATTGTTCACATTTGACTAAGCCAATCTGACTAATCAGATCAGATTGCATTTAGCAATAAGTGCACTTGTAGCTCAAAACAACACACCTGAACTGAATCATACAATTATATGGAAATATGATTTTACCTCAGACACATTGATGCACCTCTCTGCCTCCTCAGACGAGAGTCCAAATTTGCCAACAAAACCTGAAACTGCACCACCAGCATCCTGAAATATGTATGATGGGGTGGGCAGACGGACCCATAGTCCTGATATTGATGCTTATTTTTGTATTGGATTGATACTCGTATGCTCTGTTGGGTTTAGCTGTGCTGTGGTCATGTGACTCAGCATCACTCCACTGAGCAGTGACATGCTGCAAATTTCACCTCTCAAGCAGAGTCGACTCACGTTGGTTCTTCAACAGCACTTAATGTTAAAGTTTTAGTGGTCTTCATAATTGTTACTTTAGTGTGGCAGAATCTCCATCACACGTTTCTCTCCTGGACATTCATTGGGAGCAAGTGGTCATCTTTACATAGAGTCCCACTCCAAAGCTCTGGCTCTGGCTTTTCCTTCTTTCCTTCAGTGCAGTACACGTATGCAAACACTCAGAACTTTAAACAGAAGGAAGTAAATGCTTCACCAACATGACTTTGCTTTTATGAGTTTTAATTACCAGTCAACACTCAGATGGGAAATAGAAAGAATGCTTCTACACTGGGAGTGCTTTCCAGTTTCATTTCCAAACAGGGAACACACACACACACACACACACACACACATGCACATGCAAAGCAGCCTGGATGTTTGTAAGTGTGCACATCTGTGAATGTAAGGATGGTAATTTCAATCTCAGTGGGAAACCTTTGAATGGACTTTGGCATCCCTCGTTGAGTCCCAGTTTTCTCACAGCAGGGCGCGCACGCACGCACACACACACACACACACACACACACACACACACACACACACACACACACACACACACTTAGTGCAATAAACAGCAGAGACAAGAAAAGGGACTCGGGGAATTCACAGAGTAAAGATGGGTAATTACTCTGTAGGCTAAGAACGCATGCTGTTCCAGCCCCTGGTGTCAACTCCATGACATGATGCAAACAAATGTTTTTGCAGCTTACTCACCTTTGTTCTGAGAAGCAGTCTGTAGACTGTCAGTCAGGCTGTCATGTATTAGACACGTATGAGAGACGGTGGTTTGGGTCTTTGTGCATTTAACAAATGTGATCCTAAATGGTGAATGTGAAATAGGCTTAAAACTTGGCATTTTTTATTTTGTTGGCTTTAACTTGAGATAAAAAAGCGCTTCTTGACTCTACAACAATTGTGAAAAAGAAAGTTTTCAGGGGAGTCTGTGGAGTCCTGTCAAAATGAAATATACACACTGCTTTCATAGGAATTAAGAGTGTACAGTAAGTACATCTAGGTCCTGCTAATCAAATGTAGTTCATTAGCTTGTCACCAGGAAGTGTTCCGATTAGTATGACGTTTACATGTGTGTGCAGAAGCATCCAGGCATGTTAACTCAATACTACAATTCTCCCTGGAGGACGACCCAGCAGTTTCAGCACAAGATCAGACCATCAATGCATCTAGACTCTGCAGGCCTCAGTTAGCATGTTAAAAATGTTAAAGTTCATGACAATACAATGAGAAAAATACTAAACAAGTACGGCCTGTTTGGGAATGTTATCTGGAGAAAGCCTCTGTTCTCTAAAAAAGACATGGCAGCGTGGCTTATGTTTCCATGAACAAACCGAGACTTCTGGAGCAATGTCCTCTGGACAGACAAGACCAAAGTGGACATGTCTGATCATAATAGAGCACCATTGTTGGTGAAATGCAGCACAGCATATCAGCAAAAACACATTCTACAAGTCAAGTATGGTAGTGGAGGGGTGACCTGTACCTCGCACTCATTTAGTTGTGACTACGGTCTCTTGGCCGCTGAAAGACTGGTTCTGTCATGGTCCTGGGTCGGTGACCCAGTGTTTCTGAGTTTTGTACATGTTTTGAGTTTAGATTTCCACCGTAGTGTTTTTTTTCTCACTGTGTCTTGCTCCCTAGCCTTTAAGTGTGTCCTGAGTCCAGTTTTAGGTTTTGTTATGTGGCTTCCCTGTGTTCTGTATTTCCTGTTTTACTTTGATAGTCCCTGTCCTGTGTGTAGTGTGTCTGGTTTTGCTTCCTCCTGTCTCTCATCCCCTGATTGCTCCCTCTGTGTATTTAAGGCCTGTGTTTCTCTGTGTCAGTGGTGCGTCGTCGACGTCTGCTCACCTTCATACTGCGCTGTGTGTTCTGTTTACCTGCTTGCCTATATGTTAGTTTATTTCTCCCCAGTATAGCTAGTTTTCTGTCCAGTCCGCAACCCACAATAAAGCTGTGCATTTTGAGTTCACCTATGTGAGTCCTGCATTTTGGGTCATTTTCCCTGCCTGCCTGCCTGCAGCCATGACAGGTTCCTGTAAGCCTGTTAATCACACTTCACATGTACATTAAGCAGAATGCAGCCGTGTTCCAAACATTTCAGCCAAAAACAGAAATCTGAGACAGCAGTGAGGAAGACCTAATCTGGTCCAGCTAGCCTGGCATGATGAACCCTCTGCTGGGGTGACAGATAAAATGCTGCTCCTCAGTCATGGCTTTAATACCACTACCATTCATATCAATGTGACCACAATTTAGCCATCAAATAATGGCTACTTGCAGTGTGATAACACACCATTTCAAGAAGAAAACAATCTTAGACTGGTTTCATACCTATCACAGTGGACTGATAGACCATGGCACCAGTGAGCTAAGCACTACATCTGCCACATGACTCTCTGTGCATTTCTTTACTGGAAAAATAACATTGTTTTCACAAAGACCTTTTACTGTACTACATAATATTCTGCATGCAGTCATTTTCCCAAAGACATTTCTTAGATATTTCTGTTAAAGGGACCCCCTGTCAATTCATTCATTCAGAGTGTGACAGATCAAAGACCAGAGTGACACTGAGAGGATGATAAAGGCAGAAAATGATTAACTGAGCGAGAAAAACCACAAATAAGAGAAACGCATCAGTAGATTCAGCTGGAATAAGAAAGTCAGCGGTCTTCAGCCTGAGTGTGCCATCTGTGTGGAAAGATGGCAGATACTAGCTCTGCAAAGGCACCAAGAAACCCAACATTCCTTCTTAGAGAAACACCAAAAGAGTGCTGCGTCTGAACCACATGTGGCTAAGTCCCGATGATGGAGCTAGTGGCGCTGCACTGCTTGAGATGAAAATGTAGGTGCACTGCTATGTCCATATGAATGTAGGTATTTCATCAGCCTGCCATTTAATTTGTCTTATTTACAACTTAGACATCACTGCTTAGGAATTCATGATGGACATGAGGCCAACTCAATATGTCGGTACATTCTGTGAGCTAATTTTTACAGTAAAATAGAAAAGCCAAAGATCTGATAAAACCTCAACCATATGGGCTAAAAGTAAATGAAAACTGAAGGCTTGACTTCGTAAAAGGTTTTTAATATCAGTAGGAAACCTGTAATTTCAAACCTATTGTCTTCTGACAATCAGTCAAGTGGTCGTGCTGCACAACAGGACTTGTACAACTATCACGATACAATCGTTGACAAAGGAGTAAAGCTTCTTCTTCCTTCAGAGTTGACAGACGTCAGTACGAGGAGGTCTGGCAGTGCAGCATGGAGATCCTGTCACGACGTGGGTCTGTACAGAAAACAAGGCGCGGCTGTTTTGATGCATGTGACGTGCCAGCACTGCCCGTCTACAAAGACCATTCTCTCTTGTCTAATGTGAGTCATGGCCTGCTGCCCCAGTTGGGAAATTTTGCCTATAAAACTGACAAGATGCCAACAACTTGTAAATATAGAAGTCGATAAACCAGAATATTTGTCATGAAACGCTGCGTGGCAGGCAGGAGATGAGGACTCAAAATGCAGGACTCGCAGACTCGAGGGATGAACTCAAAACCACAACTTTATTTGCTGGTCGCAGAAAACCAAGCATACAAAGTAAACTAAATTAAATTGGGGACTAACACACTAGAGACACAGGGCAATCCACACAGCATGAGGGACAACACAACACTGACTCAGCGAAACACAAGGTTTAAATACACTGGGAAGTAACGAGGGGAATGAGACACAGAAGGAGGGCACAGCTGGGAGAAATCAGGACTGACGAGACAAGGAAGCAAAGCAGGACACATTCACATAAGACACAGACCTTCAAAGTAAAACAGGAAGTATGACACAGAGACGCAAACTTGGCACAGTGGAGACAGCAACTAAGAAACACAGAGACATAAACCATAAGGCAGAGGTCTAAGAACCAAAATACACAGAGGGAAATACTAAGCTTTGAACAGAAGAAACTAGACTCGAGCGAGTAACAAAAGACCAACCATGAGAACATAATGCACAATAAAGAGTGACAGAAAAAAAGAAACTCAAACATGCAAAGACACAGACTTACACAGAACAGAGGGGGCACAGAGAAACATGAAGGGCAAGGGATCAAAACTAGAAACCATAGAATAACTCACAAATACAATAATACAAAAACCACAAAGAACTAAACACGCTGGGTCAGGAGACCCAGGACCCTGACAATATTGCTCTATTTCAATAAGTTTGACTCAGTGCAGCTTGAAACTTACAGTTTTTATAATTTTACCTTTGCAAACCACAACTGAGGATTTAAAATGAAGCAACGTGATTGAAATGAGTCTGACGGGGGTTAAATCCCTTTTATTTAAGGATAGCATCAAAGAAGAAGGCATTAATGTTTGTGGGGATTACATGCATTTAATTTTCTCTATTTTCACAGGAGTTAGACTAACTAACATATTTATAAGTATTATCTTTCATACTTAGATGAAAATCCTTTGCAGACAACAACTCCCTCAACTCTGAAAGCCATGAACATCATCAAATACTGTTTTCAATACGACACTTGTTTTTTGGCCTTCTTGTCTCTAAGTTTAAACAAACAAAACAAAGTAAATCTCATCTCACATGTTGTTTACCGACACATGTCCACACACACTTTTCCATCATTCTGCTACACGTTCATCTTTGTTCAGTCTGTCTAAAGATCTACTTTGCAGAATCATGCAGCTTCTTTTGATTTGCTGTTACAAAGTCTAATCTGGCCTTCGTGCTGCAGAGAAGAATGAGATCTTATTTTCCATGATATTTTGGGCCTTGTGGGGTTTTTTTTGTTATTTTTTTAAAGAACTTGTTGATTTAATCCTGAATGTTTTGCTTTATGGCTGGCATATGCTCCAGCTCCCCTGCAACAAGTGGAATAACAGATGGCTGGATGGAAGTTCTTTCTATCTCTCTGATAGATCTGCTTTTGTTCTTTTGTGGTGCAGTGGTCTCCTGGCTGGACGGGGCTTTCTGTGTTCCTGTTCTAATTTTCCTTTTAGCTCATTGCTGATTGTAAACCACCAGTTAGGTGTGGATGCAACCCTGATGGTGGGCCTAAGAGCGTGGAATAAAGTGCTGTGAGGGGTTATTATGACTACAGTGAATGCCATTCCATTCTATTCTTTTCTCAATAAGCCTAATGCACAATGAGCCACAAACAAATGTACAAATGCAAATTCAAGAATTATCATAAACACCAAATCTTCTTTCTCCTTCACTCAGGAAGTAACAAGGAAATGGACCATGCCACACTGTACACATCATTTTTCTTTCTTTCTTAGATATCTGAGTGTATGAACGGAGGAACTCTGCAAAACTATACTAAAGAAAACTCTTAAATGTTAAAGTAATATTTTTGTTAAAAGCTTTAAATAAAAAACAAAATAAAAAATGAAATCACAGATTTCAGACATGCACTAATTGTCTCTATGCTCTATGCCAGTGTACAGTGGGAAAATGATAAAAAAATGTCACTCTCCACAGAAACTAAATGGATATGAGTGCAAATTAGATTAAACTTGTAAATGAATGCTGTGCTCTTAGAAGCTGATGTAAATGAACCAAACAGCATAGCTGAGAGGGAGAAATGAAAGAAATATGTTATGCTTTTGCTGATTTTATATCTTCTTTAAAGCGTTTGCATATTCACAGGGTTCAGTGGCATTTATTTCTTGATTGACATGAATGTTTATCAGGAACATGTGCTTATGGAAATTATTCAAAAGAGTTCGATGGCATAATGCATACTGTAATAGCCATTAAGTTTGTGGGTGTGTGTGTGTAGAGGCACACTGCCCAGAGACATCACTAAATGTTTTAATGGCTTTTGGCACAGTGTCATAACAAAAGTTTACTCCTTCCTCCCTTCAATGACTCTCTCTTCACTTCCCTCTGAAGAAGTAGAGCATCTCTAATTGACATGCTGTATGCATGGTCAGCTTCATGGCATCGGTGAACCGCCCTCCTGTCATCATTTCCACCCAGAGAGGCTTCTGACCTGGGCAACACCAGCATTACGCGGGTCAGTGACAAAGCGCAAGGGCAACACTTCCATTTCTGTCAGGGATTCTGCTGTGAAAGGAAGCAGGTGAGCGTGGAAGCTTTTATAGATGGAAATACACACACAGACGATCACTTGGAGAACAACAGATGGTTATGAGATCGCGGTGTAGCAGGGAGGAGCTGGTCAGGACTGATAAGTCCAGTTTATATATGACAGTACCGCCATTTATTTATTTCTTGCTGAAGTGCTACGAGACATCTTGACCAAATTATAACTTAAATAACATCTTATTGCTTTTCTAATCTTGTACTTTTTACATTACAATCCATGTTACACTGTGAAGCCACAGTACAGCTGCTTGTTTGAGAATAAATCTAAGCGTAACTTCATCGTATAGCTTCAACACTGATTAAGGCATATGCAGCTGTTGTGCATCACCACTACGTATTTCCTGTGATCTGTCAAATGGGTGTGTATATTT
This sequence comes from Diplotaxodon limnothrissa, assembly GCF_057381915.1. NCBI lineage: Eukaryota > Metazoa > Chordata > Actinopteri > Cichliformes > Cichlidae > Diplotaxodon > Diplotaxodon limnothrissa. The sequence continues at coordinate 19,779,921 of NC_140597.1, forward strand.
AATCTCAGTCTTGTGTCGCTGCATTATTAATGATGCAGTTTTCACCAGAAGCCACTACAATGGCACTTGTGTTTCTATGTGTGTGCGCGCATTGTGTCACTAGAGCTAAGATAAGATAAGATAAGATAGAACTTTATTAATCCCTCGGGTGGGTTCCTCTGGGAAATTCGACTTCCAAAAAGCACAGCAACGACCGAAGTTACAGTTACAGAATTGTTATATATATATATATATATATATATATACACACACACACACACACACACACACACACACACACACACACACACACACACACACACATATATAAATACAGAGACAAATATAAATAAAATATACAAAGGGGATAAATAGAATAAATAGGAATAAAAAATAAAAATACAAGTGAATTGCACATTTCAAGTATTGAGTCTATTGCACTGTTGACTATTTACAAAAAGTATTGCACAAGGTATTGTACAGTGAGGTGAAGAGGCACTACAGCTTAGTTGTTCCCCCCTCCTTTGTCCTCCTGTTTCCCCTCCCTCTCCCCTCCAGAGAGGAGTTAAACAGTTTGATGGCGTGTGGGACAAAGGAGTTTTTAAGTCTGTTAGTTCTTGTCTTGGGGAGAAGCAACCTGTCACTGAACAGACTCTTCTGATTGTTTATGGCCGTGTGCAGAGGATGCCCAGCATTGTTCATAATGTCCATCAGTTTCTTTAATGTCCTTTTCTCTGCCACTGTCACCAGAGTGTCCAGCTTCATGCCGACCACAGAGCTAGCCCTCCTGATCAGTTTCTCCAGCCTGGATGAGTCCTTCTTTGCTGTGCTGCTCCCCCAGCACACCACAGCATAGAAAAGTACTCCAGCAACCACCGACTGGTAAAACATCCTCAGGAGCTTCCTGCAGATGTTAAAAGACCTCAGCCTCCTGAGGAAGTACAGTCGGCTTTGGGCTTTTTTATACAGGTGCTCTGTGTTGCATGACCAGTCCAGTTTATTGTCCACCCACAGCCCGAGGTACTTGTACTTGTTGACCACCTCCACCTCCTCCCCCTCTATCTGAACCGGCAGTGGACCTTCTCTGGACCTCCCGAAGTCCACAACCAGTTCCTTAGTCTTTGAGGTGTTGAGTTGCAGGTGGTTTGTGTGACTCCATGCGACAAAGTTCCTCACCAGACTTCTGTACTCCTCTTCCTGATCATCCCAGATACACCCCATGATGGCTGTGTCATCTGCAAACTTCTGAATATGGCATAATTCAGAGTTGTAGCAGAAGTCAGAGGTGTACAGGGTGAAGAGAAGAGGGGACAGCACAGTTCCCTGTGGTGCTCCTGTGCTGCTGACCACAGTGTCAGACGTGATGTCCTTCAGCCTGACGTACTGTGGTCTGTCGGTGAGGTAGTCGGAGATCCAAGCCACCAGGCAGGGGTCCACCTCCATCCTGTTCAGTTTTTCCTGAAGCATACAGGGCCGGATGGTATTAAAGGCACTGGAAAAGTCAAGAAACAGTATCCTGACCGTGCCTTTTCCCCCATCCAGGTGTGAGTGGGCTCTGTGTAGGAGGTACAGGATGGCATCCTCCACTCCGACACCCGCCTTGTATGCAAACTGTAGTGGGTCCTGGGCATGTTGTACCTGTGGTCGGAGGAAGTTGAGGAAGAGCCGCTCTAGAGTCTTCATAAGATGTGACGTCAGTGCCACCGGTCGGAAGTCATTCAGCTCATTGGGCCGGTTCTTTTTGGGGACCGGGACGATGCAGGATGTCTTCCATAGGGCGGGCACTCTCCCCAGTCGCAGACTGAGGTTGAAGACTCGTTGTAGCGGCTCCCCAAGTTCAGCAGCACACGCCTTTAGCATCCTAGGACACACCTTGTCTGGGCCTGCTGCCTTTCTGGGGCGAAGCTTCCTCAGTTGCCTCCTGACCTGATCCACTGTGACACTGGGAGATGTTTGGGAGGAGGGGAGGGGGGGAGATGTCTTGCTGCTGAGAGAGGGATTGGAGGAGGGGGGTGTCATGGTGTCAGGAAGGGGGGGAAGCGAGGGAGGCAGGAGAGTGGGGGGAGGACTCTGTAGTGAAGGTGAGGGTGAGGGTGGGGGGGTTGTGGGCTGGTCAAACCTGTTGAAGAAGTTGTTGAGTTCGTTTGCCTTCTCCACAGTCCCCCCCACTGTGCTTTTCTTGGTGTTGTGGCCTGTGATGGTTTTCACACCATTCCAGACCTCCCTCATATTGTTCCTCTCCAACTTCTGCTCCACCTTCCTCCTGTAGGTGTCCTTTGCTTCCCTCAGGCAGCGTTTCACCTCCCGCTGTGCTGCTTTCATCTCCTCCTTCACTTTGCTCCTGAAAGCCTTCTTCTTCATGTTGAGGACAGCTTTGACTTCCTGTGTTACCCACGGTTTGTTATTAGGATAACACCGTACCGTCTTAGCAGGGGCGACTGTGTCCACACAAAAGTTGAGGTAGTCTGTAAGACAGTGTGTCGCCCCCTCTATGTCCTCACCATGTGGGCTCAGGAGCACATCCCAGTCTGTGGAACTAACTTAAGCTGCACTAAACTGCATGTGTTGTGATCAGTGTGCTCCATGTGGGTGTTGTGACTTTACTTTTTGGGGAAAAAAAAGTAAAGTCACAAAAGATTTGTGTGTGGACTTAGCCAAAAAATACGTGGGAAACTGCACTCAAGTTTCAAGTTACAAGTATGAATTTTGACCCTGTTTTTCTTCCTTTAAGCTGCTTGGTCAATTTTTTTTGAACTGCAGGTCCTTGAAGGGTAATACAGTTTGAAGCTGGAGGACACAAAATTGGTCCAAAAACCTCTCATGTTCAGCTGTTTTTTTGTAAAAAGATAACAATGTTAGCCTTTTCTGCAGCTATGGGGCATATATGGTATCACTCTTGGCTGGAAGCAGTGCTTGGAAAAAACACAAACTTTGTCCAAAAACCTCTCATGTTTAACTGTTTTCCACTTTTTCTTTGGTCATTTTAGCCTTTTTGGCCAGGGTGAAGGGAGTATCTGCCATCAAACAAGAAGACAGCCGCATGTAGCTATGATGATGTTTGCTAATTCACCTTACATGCATTAATTTAATAACGTGGTTAGCCTACTCAACGTAAATTACACACGAACAACATTAAGCTACTCACGCAGAGAAGAATGGCTGCTGCTGCCATCATCATCCGTCATCATTTCTGCTACACTGGCAGGGCTAGGGGCCAGGACTCTACTCTTCGGGTTTTTGGAGGATGTTGCAAACTCTGGGTCCGATAACAGGCAACCCACCCGTAGTAGATGTGCACGGTGTGGGGTCTCGCAGGAAGCTATCAAATACGGTGCATTTCTTGGCTTTTAAAAAAAATGCTATGCGTCGCCAGGTGTTTCATCAGATTCGAGAAGTTACCTCCTTTGCACAGTATCACCTTAAAGCACTTGTTGCAGGCTGCTGAGTTTGCATATTTTGCTGTGAAGTACAGCCAGACTTTTGACCGCTTCGCCTTGGGCATTTTTAATCTGTAGCTCTGCTCTAAAAGAACATACGTACCTGGGCCCGCCTACTATCCTCGGAAACGTAAAATGATTGGCTAGAATCTAAAGTGTATCACACCTCAGGAAAAAAAAGCACCGCAATAAAGCACCGAAATTTGCGCTGCTTTTCGGTCTGGTTACTACCGTTTATGTCAGAACCGGTGCCACCATGGCACCGGATACCGGTACCCATCCCTAGCTAACTGCTAACTAAAAACCAAGGATCCAGAATTTGTTGCGCTGGCTGCTGGGCCCTGTGTGTTTTTGCAGCAGCTCTATCTGTACTAGATGCACCTGCTCCTTGTCGTTTCTATCTCTGACTTTATGTCCTCTACAAGAGTTTCAGTTTTTTTTGCTGGTTCTTCAAATGTTCAATAAAAACATGTATGCTCATTCATAATGAAGAAAGCTTTGTAACCATCCCCACTAGTGAAGACTGTCATTTCCACCACACTGCCCCCCCTAGGTCCGCAGCGCTGTTGAAAAGGCTGTGGAGGTCCCTGTATTAAGCACGTAAACCTGTGATACAAAAATCCCAAAACTCAGACGACCACAGACTGTTTTCCTTCGTGGTGATGAAGGAAAACGCTGGCATGTAAAAGGGCATTTATTCCCTTCAAGGACCTGAAGCTCCATAAAGCACCCTTCCAAGAGCCAAACACATCTGTTCTCTGATTGGATAGTTAAATTTGTGATTGACATTGGCCAGTCAGATAAAAGGAAGAAAAATAGGGTCAAAATTCATACTTGTAACATGAAACTTGAGTGCAGAGTTTCACACGTAGTTTTTTGGCCACACACAAATCTTTTTTACGCACACACAAATTCTTTTTACACATATAAATCCTGATTTACAAGTACAAAACATTTATGATCACAATTTGAGCCCATAGAGAAGTAAGTGATCATTCAAATTTCCTAACAGAAGTGCTGGGATGTACTTGCCAGGGTGACAAATAGAATGAAAAAATATAGAAAGTTAAAAATAGACTATATTACCAAAAGTATTTACTCATCAGCCTTCACACATATGAACTTGAGTGACATCCCATCCTTAGTCCATATGGTTTCATATGATGCCCACCCTTTGGACATATAACAGCTTCAGCTTTACTGCGAAGGACTTCGACAAGGTTTAGGAGAGTTTATGGGAGTTTTCGCTCATTCTTCCAGAAGCACATTTGTGAGGTCAGACACTGATGCTGAATGGGAAAACCTGGCTTGCAGTCTCCGGTTTAATTCATCCCAAAGGTGCTGTGTTGGGTTGAGATCAGGACTCTGTCCAGGCCAGCCAATTTCTTGTACACCAAACTCGCTCTTCAACGTTTTTATGGTGCTTGCATGTTGAAACAGGAAGGGGCGAGCAAGAAATGACAAGGCTAAGCAGAAGAGAATGGATGAATGGATCTCTGTTCTAAATGTTAAACTACTGAGCTTGGTAGGTTTTGTCTTTGCCTTGTATGCCTTTTTGAGATTGTTTTTGAGAAAACTTTTAGTGAATTTTGTTTCAGTGGATAGAACCTTTACATATTGAGAATTTTCTTTGTATTTACTGTAACTATGTCAAGAGTGTGTGGGGGAAACGTTTTCTAGCTTTCTCTGTCAACGCTACCCATATGGAAAAGAAATAGTAAAAACTTATATGTGATTACTCATGAAAGTGGCCACTTTCTCATTACTTTCATACATTGTTTTAGTAAGTATCCAAAACATACAAGTTTCATTATATAATTTTTCAAAGGATCTTATATCCGTTTTCACTCTTATATGCCTTTCATACAAGTTTTACACAAGACAGATACAAACTTTATAAGATTTATATATATCTTTTCCATATGGGTAGAAAGCTTTAGTTCTGAGGATTTGCAGAGAGCCTGCCACTGTGTCGGTTCATTAAATCTACCCCATGTTATACCCCACGTCATAGAGAATCAACATGACGCTCCTAATTCCTGTATTAACTGATTTACTTCAGTCTGCAAGCAGCTAATCTAAATCTGCTATGGACTGTAAAAAAATAATGTTCCAAGCATCAGTTTAGTTTAATCTTTTTTAGTCATTTTTGTCAGGAGCCATGTACTGTACAAAAACAGTACTTACACCATCTGGACAGGGACTCAAATTGTAACACTTGTCTCTAGTCCGCTACTCTAATTATTCTATTATTTCTGGATGCTGTAACATAGCAGGCTAAAAGCAGCCTTGTGGGGGACGCATTCTTACTAGAATGACTACATGCAAGCAGCACAGACCCATTACCGCAGGGCTTTGTGAAAGGATACGCTTGTGTGGGAACTGTCAGTATGCGTCCTGCTGTGCAGGGACTCAGGACTGGGAGGAACTGTAAAGTCACTCCAAATATTGCATGCTGAGATACAATTTGCATCTTCACATATACGCAGAGTTCTGTTCTTTTTCAATGTCAGTGATATATTCTCTGCTTGACTTTCTTACACATTTATCATATATATTTTTATATCTATATTGTTGATCTCTCTCTCATACATGTATATAGAGAGAGATTACATGGCGGATTACTGTATATAAAGTGTACAAATGCAATTCTTTTCTTTTTTGTTTAAGTTATCATTTGCTGTATAATCACTCTGAAAAAAAGAAAAACACAGAATTTCCAGAAAAATCCATTTCTTCTTGTGTTTGTCTGCACACTGGATGATCCTGTTGCAGGAACTTGTATAATAGCAAATGTGGAGCAGCCTAATTTCCTCCTGGTTTTCTAAGGGATATCAACCAAGCAGCAATATTCTGTTCGAATCCTCCAAGAAGCTTCTCAGGACAGAATTTTGCACTGAGCTCTGGCTCCAGGTGAGAGAAGATGGTTCTTCAAACCAACAATCCGAAGATGAAACTCATATGTTATTATTATCAAATGGCTTTGGATGCATTTTCACTACAACCATGTATTTTTGGAAAAATAAAAATAATGGGGTCCAAACATGAATAAATATCTCAGGTGCTGTATAAACTGACAGGAGACTGACTTGTGATTCAGCAAAGTTAAAAAATGTAACTAAAATCCTATTCAGACAGGATTAATCTGAAATTGTTTATGCACTTCAAGCTAATTTAACCAGGAGACTTTGCCAAATCACGGTAGCGAAGCATATGTTGGCATATTTACACATTCAGCAGGAAATCCTGAATCCCTGTGGAGCTGATAACTGCAGGTGAATGTGCCAAAAACTACCACAAGTTTAACTGCATATCACATTTTCTTCAGATTATCAATAATTTTAAAGTTCTTAAATTATTATATACATTTCTTAAAACAAAATACAATTTTAATTACCAATTTTGCTCTTGTCACAAAGGTAATTAATGTTTCCAAAGATTTTTTTACCTCTAAATCGGGATTTACTCCAAACCTTAATACGCCTACGCAAAGAATTCCTTGTCCATCCATCCATAACACTGAGCTAACAAATATGATATTTGGTTTGCCTATTATTTACAGTTTGTCTGACAGTACAGTACACTGTTGGACACACCATGGTTTTCCTTTATTTTTACTACTTTCTACATTGTAGATACAAACTGAAGACAGGACATATATGAAGCACAATATATGGAATTATGTAGCTGCCACACAATTAAAATTTTTATTTGTCTTATAGTCATATGAAATTTATGATTTTCACTATTTGTGTTTTTAGAACTTTTTCATGTCATTGTTTTAATCTGCTGTGGACTTGTTGGACAATTGATAAATTAGTTAATAGTAGCCACCTGTTGAGTTGTGGGTGTGTCCTGAGAGGGCCTATCAGCCCCTGTTAAAAAAGCTGGCTGAGCACCCAAAAAGGGAAAAAGCCCAGAAGTAGCATGTAGAAGCCAGGCACGAGAGAGACGGTCATGCTGATCGTCAGGTGAAACTGGTCGCGTGAAGACGGTCTGATCAGTGCAATGAGGCGTCCCATTTCCCGCAACAGATTTGGTGACCAGTGGGAAACAACACGTGTGATCGATAGCAGGGCATAGGTGAACCTCTGCCTGCATCTGTAAATATTGTTTTCCACTGTCATTCTCCATGTGCAGCCATGTTGGGCGAGGGTCCCAGTGGAGATTAACCAGGTTGCCTCATAGACAATGTTTCTGGACAGTGTCTGTTTGTTTACAGGGCGGTGCCACAAGGGAGGCCATTGTTGCAGTGAGCCACTACCAAGATTACGTGAAGTACCCTCAGAAGGTCTGCTAGATGATGTTAATCCAGCACTACGGACAATACCTACAGCCACCATTACCGAGACTAACAAGCTGATCTACACTACGGCAGCAGTGATCAGTGAGATGCTTGGATATAAGTTGAACAGCAACAAGGGGCAGTACTCTCCATGGAGAGGGAGGCTAGAGGCTAAGATCAAGATCAAGACCAACTATCAGAGCTGCAGAAAGGCGCGATGAAGAAGGTGCCTAAGAAGTACAGGAAGCTGTCCACACCTGAGCCTTGGAAACTGCTAAGCAACGACTCACAGCCTTGGCCAGCCGCTTAAAGAGGTACACCAGAGAGATAGAAGGCAGGAGAAAGAACCGGCTGTTCTCCACAGAACCAGCTAAGGTGTACTCTCAGTGGCAGGGGAACAATATGAGAGCAGCACCACCACAGCAACCTCCCTGAACAAGGCCCAGTAACCATCACAGTGGCAGATATCCAAGAAAGGGTGTCCAATATGAAGAGTTGGACAGCACCAGGGAGCGACATGGTTCACGCTTACTGGCTGAAGAAGCTGACTGCACTCCACAAGCGTCTGGCAACACAAATGAACCAGCTGCTAGTTGACGAGAGACACCCGGAATAGTTAACTGAAGGCTGGACAGTCCTGATCCTCAAGGACCCCCAGAAGGGACCGTTCCCATCCAACTACGAACCACTAACCTGCCTCAGCATCACATGGAAGCTCCTGTCACGCATCATAGTGGCTAAGGTGAACAGGCACATGGGTCAATACATGAGTGGGGCACAGAAAGGGATGGACAAGAAGCTACTGGCAGACCGAACAATCAGCTGAAACTGCAAGACCAGACTGACCAACCTGTGCACTGCCTGGATAGATCATTGACAAGACTGGCTACGGATACCGACTACAGAATGGAGCAGTTGTCAGCCACCTCCTGTACATAGATGACATCAAGCTGTATGTCAAGAGTGAACAAGACATCGATTCACTGATCCACACCACCAGGATATACAGCAATGACATCGGGATGTCGTTCGGGCTGGAGAAGTGTAGTCGGATGGTAACAAAGAGAGGGATGGTAGTCAGAATGGAGGGGATCGAACTACCAGAAGGCAACATTGCAGACATAGAGGACAGTTACATGTACCTGGGGATCCCACAGGCAAATGGGAACCATGAAGAGGCCGCTAGGAAAGCTGCAACCACCAAGTACGTGGTACGTACCAAGTCTGCCACTGACATCAAGACAAGAAAGCTCCTTACCATGCATGGAGGGTTTCACCATAAATTCAGGACCCTGAGGCTGTACGCTAAGCGGAAGGAAGGGGGTCGGGGACTGGTGAGTGTCAGCACCACAGTCCAAGATGAGACAACAAACATCCATGAATACATCACGAAGATGGCTCCAACTGACAGCGTGCTCACTGAATACCTCAGGCAGCAGAAACCCAAGAAAGAGGAGGAAGAGGAGGAACCATCATGGAAGCATAGGCCCCTGCACGGTATGTATCATATATATATATGTATATATATATATATATCCATCCATCCATCCATCCATCCATCTTCATCCACTTTATCGGAGGCCGGGTCGCGGGGACCCTGAGGCTGTACGCCTAAGCAAACAGGCCCAGACCTCCCTCTCCCCAGCCACCTCCTCCAGCTTATCCGGGGGAACACCAAGGCGTTCCCAGGCCAGCCGAGAGATATAATCTCTCCAGCGTGTCCTGGGTCTGTCCCGGGGCCTCCTCCCGGTGGGACATGCCTGGAACACCTCACCCAGGAGGCGCCAAGGGGGCATCCTTGTCAGATGCCCGAACCACCTCAGCTGGCTCCTTTCGATGTGGAGCAGCAGCTGCTGTACTCTGAGCCCCTCCCGGATGGCCGAACTTCTCACCCTATCTTTAAGGGAGAGGCCAGCCACCCTTCGGAGGAAGCTCATTTCTGCCGCTTGTATCCGCGATCTCGTTCTTTCGGTCACTACCCACAGCTCGTGGCCATAGGTGAGGGTAGGGACGTAGATCGACCGGTAAATTGAAAGCTTCGCTTTTACACTCAGCTCCCTCTTCACCACGACGGACCGGTGCAGCGTCCGCATTACTGCAGCTGCAGCCCCAATCCGTCTGTCGATCTCCGGCTCCCTTCTTCCATCACTCGCGAACAAGACCCCGAGATACTTGAACTCCTCCACTTGGGGCAGGAACTCATCCCCGACCCGGAGTGGGCACTCCATCCTTTTCCGGCTGAGAACCATGGCCTCAGATTTGGAGGTGCTGATCCTCATTCCCGCTGCTTCACACTCGGCTGCGAATCGTTCCAGTGCGAGCTGGAGGCCCTCACCCGATGAAGCCAACAGAACCACATCATCCGCAAAAATCAGAGATGAGATTCTGAGGCCACCAAAGCGAAAGCCCTCCGCCACTTGGCTGCGCCTAGAAATCCTGTCCATAAAAATTATGAACAGAACCAGAGATGAAGGGCAGCCCTGGCAGAGCCCATCACCCACCGGGAACGAGTCCGACTTATTGCCAGCAATGCGAACCAAGCTCTTACAACGGTTGTATAGGAATCGAATGGCCCGTAGCAATGGGCCAGACACCCCATACTCCCGCAACACCTCCCACAGGACACCCCGAGGGACACGGCCGAATGCCTTCTCCAAGTCCACAAAACACATGTAGACTGGTTGGGCAAACTCCCATGCACCCTCAAGTATCCTGGAGAGGATAAAGAGCTGGTCCAGTGTTCCGCGACCAGGACGAAAACTGCATTGATCCTCTTGTATCCGAGGTTCGACTAGCGGACGAACTCTCCTTTCCAGCACCCTGGCATAGACTTTCCCAGGGAGGCTGAGGAGTGTGATCCCCCTGTAGTTGGAACACACCCTCCGGTCCCCCTTCTTAAAGATGGGGACCACCACCCCGGTCTGCCAGTCCACAGATACTGCCCCTGATCTCCACGCAACATTGGAGAGGCGTGTCAACCAGGACAGCCCTACAACGTCCAGAGCCTTCAGGAACTCGGGGCGGACCTCATCAACACCAGGGGCTCTGCCACCAAGGAGTTGTTTAACTGCCTTAGTGACCTCGCCCCCGGAAATTGGCGGGTCATTCCCCTCATCCCCAGACTCTGCTTCCTCCTCGGAAGACGTTTCAGTGGGATTAAGGAGGTCCTCGAAGTATTCCTTCCACCGCCTGACAATTTTCTCAGTCAACGTCAGCAGCGCTCCGCCAGCACTATACACAGTGCAGGTAGAGCACCGCTTTCCCCTCCTAAGACGCCTGACGGTTTGCCAGAATCTCTTCGAGGCAGTCCGAAAGTCTTTTTCCATGGCCTCTCCGAACTCCTCCCACACCCGAGTTTTTGCTCCAGCCACTGCCCGAGCCGCATTCCGCTTGGCCTGTCGATACCTGTCGGCTGCCTCCGGAGTCCCACAGGCTAACCAAGCCCGATAGGACTCCTTCTTCAGCCTAGTGGCTCCCTTCACCTCTGGTGTCCACCATTTGGTTCGGGGATTACCACCGCGGCAGGCACCAACCACCTTGCGGCTGCAGCTCAATGCAGCAGCTTCGGCAATGGAGACGCTGAACATGGTCCATTCGGACTCAATGTCCCCAGTCTCCCTCGGAATGCTGTTGAAGCTCTGCCGGAGGTGTGCGTTGAAGATCTCGCGGGCTGGGGCCTCTGCTAGACGTTCCCAGCACACCCTCACTACGCGTTTAGGTGCACCAGGTCTGTCCAGCATCCTCCCCCGCCACCTGATCCAACTCACCACCAGGTGGTGATCAGTTGACAGCTCAGCCCCTCTCTTTACCCGAGTGTCCAGAACATATGGTCGCAGGTCTGGTGTTACGATTACAAAATCGATCATCAACCTACGGCCTAGAGCGTCCTGGTGCCACGTGCACTTATGGACACTCTTATGTTCGAACAGGGTGTTCGATATGGCCAAACTGTGATTAGCACAGAAGTCCAATAACAAAGCACCGCTCGGGTTCAGATCAGGGAGGCCGTTCCTCCCAATCACGCCCCTCCAGGTCTCGCTGTCGTTACCCACGTGAGCATTGAAGTCTCCCAGCAGGACAACAGAGTCTCCAGGTGGAGCACCTTCCAGCACCCCCCCTCCCCAACTCTAAGAAGGCTGGGTACTCAGCGCATAAGCGCAGATGACAGTCAGGACCCGTTCCCCGACCCTAAGGCGCAGGGAACAAACCCTCTCATCCACCGGGAAAAACCTCAACGTACCGGCAGCAAGCCGAGGGGATATTAGAATACCCACCCCAGCCCGCCGCCTCTCACCAGGGGCAACTCCAGACTGAGACAGAGTCCAGCCCCTCTCCAGGAGACTGGTTCCAGAGCCCAAGCCATGTGTAGAGGTGAGCCCGACTATATCTAGCCGGTACCTCTCAACCTCACGCACTAACTCAGGCTCCTTCCCCACCAGAGAGGTGACATTCCATGTCCCTATTGCCAGTCTTGGCAGCCGGGGGTCAGTCCGCCAGGGCCTCCGCTCCTGGCCGCCACCCGGCACACAATGCACCCAACCCCTATGACGCCTCCTGGGGGTGGTGGGCCTGCGGGAGAATGGGCCCATGTCTCCTCTTCGGGCTGTGCCCGGCCGGGCCCCATGGACTAAGGCCCGGCCACCAGACGCTCGCCCTCGGGCACCCTCCCCAGGCCTGGCTCCAGGGCGGGGTCCCGGTAACCCTATCCCGGGCAGGGTAAACTGTCCCCTCAATATTCTTTTCATATATATATATATATATATATATATATATACATACACACAGTATATATACACCCAGCACGCCCATGCGGGCGGTTTATCCTTCAAGCTCGGGTCCTCTACCAGAGGCCTGGGAGCTTGAGGGTCCTGCACAGTATCTTAGCTGTTCCCAGGACTGCGCTCTTCTGGACAGAGATCTCCGATGTTATTCCCGGGATCTGCTGGAGCCACTCGCCTAGCTTGGGAGTCACCGCACCTAGTGCTCCGATTACCACGGGGACCACCGTTACCTTCACCCTCCACATCCTCTCGAGCTCTTCTCTGAGCCCTTGGTTTCGCCGTCATTGTGGATGTTGGGTATCGAAGAATCCATAGGTCCCTCATCCTATTCATGTAGCCCCTTCCGCCGGGGTTACTTGCATAGTAGCATTCCAACAACGCCCTGTTTTCGTCCCTTGCCCACCGATGCCTTCTTGTTCCAGTAGCCCACTTTTCGTCAGGGTGCCCTGGTTCCTCAACACCTGACGCGGACCTTGTTGATCCGGGCGACGTCCGAGCCGGCATGCCTTCATATTTATCTGTCTCGCTCATGTCCGCGGTAGGCTTGCTTAGCATAGGGGGTCTAGCCTTAGGACCCTTACTGGATACAGACGCCCCAGGCAGGAATCGAACTTGCGATCCTCTGTTCCAAAGGCGTGTAGTCTAACCACTACGCTATCCAGCTGCTTGGTGTTCCCGCCCGGTTATATATATATATATATATATATACAGTATATATATATATATATATTTATTAGGGGTGCAACAATACTTGTATTGATATTGAATCGTTCGATACAGTGCTTTCGGTTCGGTACGCATATGTATCGAACAATACAAAACTTTTAATTTATTTTATCAACTTTCCTTCTGACAATGCTGTCTGTGTTGAGCGCTCAGTGGATTTGCGCTCGACAGTGCAGCCTAGGCGGAGTAGTCGAATGCAGATTCACTGAGCGCAGGGCAAGCTAGCGAGACAGAAGTTAAGCTCTCCTTGCAACATGGCAAATTGAACCTCCCCCACCCTCATTCAGATCTGGCGTTTGGAACTATTTTGGTTTTCATGTGACGTATGACCTTGAAGGTAAGCGTGTCATGGACAAAAGTAAAACAGTATGTTGGATGTGCCATGCAATGCTCAATTACATTGCTGGGAACTAGTGCGTTAGCGCAGCTAGCTCGTTAACGTGTTGGCCGTCCAGCCCCACGCACGGGGCGATCCGCGGTAGCTCGTTAACGGAGATTTGCCGTGTTGTGGCGTTAACGTCATTTCAACGAGATTAACGCTGACAGCACTAGTGGGAACACAACGAATATGACTGCACATTTACTCCGACATCATCCTAGTGCAAAGACAAGTGGAAGCAGACAAAAACAACAAGCATGCATGCTACAAACTTTACCCGAGTCATTTAGACAGCCGCATGATTCTCCTTATGGGGACCTGATATGTTTAATATGCTGCTGAGAATATAGCCCAGAAGAAGTGTATAGTATAGCTTTTATTTTGGAAAGAGCCATTTCTCTGTAATAAACTCTTTTCCAAAGATGAGTGATTTCTCGATCAGATAGATTTATTTTTTTTATTACTTTGTTGTTTCAGCAACATTAAATTCAACCCTGATGCACCCGCCAGGGGGAGAGCGGCGGGGTCGGGGGATGCGGGTC